>NC_056746.1:1209576763-1209624440 GCF_019279795.1 Protopterus annectens
ACTCATTTGCTTTGAAATATCAGCAAGCAGATTGATAGAGAACCCTGAATTTATAGGGCTGAACGAATGAATGTTTAGCATTACAGTCTTTCTGATTACATTGGAAAATCTGGCCATAATCCTAGCCTTGGTCTTATTCAACTCCAGATATTTCCCCAGAATGTACTTGTGTACCATCTTCATAACAAGTGTTATGAATTGTTTGGGCAGGTACTGCCTTGGTCCCCTTCCCCTTTTCTTAGATAACCTGGTATAGCAAATCATTTCTTTATTCAAAGTATATGAAATGAGGATGCTTTGGTCAGTTGTTTCCCATTTGACTTTTGCTGCATTATCTGTAGCTCTTCTTAATGTACTGTCTTCCCAGTGGGATCTCTTAAAATCGCTATGAATGATCCAGTGTTGTTTCAGGTCAGTGTTTCTTTCCTTCTGACCCTGACATGGAGAGGAAGGTGTCCTTCCCTCGTCTAACTCATGCTCTAAAAAGGATAACTTATGAAAGTAAAGTTTTTCACCTTGTGAAACTGACCTTCTCAATTTATCCAGTTGAGTACTGCTGCAACCCACTCCAGACTTATGAGGCTTACTTCTGTTTTCTTCTTGCCTTTCTGCTCTGGTATAATATTGAGAAGCTTAGGACTCTGTGGAGAGATGCTTGAGTCCCTACATCTACTTCTTTTCATGCAACTGTAAACTCATCTAGATCAGTTTCTTTGCATTTAGTTTTGTACTTTTATATATTTGCAGGTGTTTACTAGGCTGACAATCACAAGGGCTTCTTTTAGCCTAGTCATTCATCCCAAATCTCTGACAAGTTTTGGTGCCTTTGATAAGTGTAAACATGGGCTTGAGAGATGAAACATTTACAAGCAAGGGCCTGAGAGACAAACAATTTACAGGCTGCCTATGTCCATTAGATACATAGGTGACAAACCAGGGATGATTTCCCTGTTTCTCATCCAATTGTCCAAGTTACACTTGAATTGGGTTAGGGAGGAACTCTTCTTCACATGGATGGAGAGCTTGTTCTAGAGAGTTAGTCATATATTAATTTCTCTAAAACAAAATCTTAGTGACTTTGGTAGCTTCTGTTTCACATCTGTGTCTTTATTGGATTTATTTATGTATGTCTGACAACACAACAAAACATCAGGTTGCAATCATCCTGACACAACTTCCAAACTTTCTTAAAATGAAGAAATTCTTGACCAATTATTACATCATGTGTTATATTAGATACTAAAGCTAGTGAGTGTAATACTTTGTTTATGATCATTTGTAGTTCTACCTGCGTTATAGAATGTGCTTTCTTGTCTCTAAGTCAGTGCACTACTTGAACTTTCTGGTTTATAATACTATTATGCTTATATGTTCATAGATGATTACTAGGCTAATGACCACAAGGGCCTTTTTAAGCCTAGCCATGCACCTCAAATCTCTGACAAGTTCTGATACCCTTGATAAGTGTAAGCATGGGCCTGGGAGATGAACAATTTACAGGTTACCTGTGTCCATTAGAGACATAGGTGCCAAACCAGAGATGCATTTCTGGTTTCCCATCCAGTTGTCCAGGTTGCACTTGAATTGGGTTAGGGAGGAATTCTGCTTCACATGGATGAGAAGTATGTTCTACAGACATGGTAGTCTTTGGGATACATACCTATTTCTCCAGCAGGTACTATTTATATCACAAGCAAGGTTTAAGTCTTTGGAATGGATAAATCTGGTGCTGTTTGTTTTGTGGATATAAAGGAGCTCCATCAGAGTGGGGTCTGTCTATGCTCTGTATGCCAGGTATAGATGTCCCCTCAAAAGCCTGTAAAAGACAGAATACAGTGATAGGGCCTTGAGGTGGGCTGCATAGGAAATTTTACTTATGCCCTGTTTTCTTTCAGTGAGAAACCTCTGTGGACATTCCAACTGTTGATTATGTTGAATAAAGTGGAACAATGACTTCCTTGGACTTTGATGCCATACCTTTATTTATAAGTTGCACAACATAGTATGATTTCCTCACCATTGTAGACACATGATAGTCAAAAGCTAGATTACTATTTATGTGTGTCCCTAAGTCACTGACTATTTGGTCACCTCTAAGGGGTGTCTTGTCAATATGATAGTTATCAGGGGTGGATGACTTCACAAAGGATACTATTATGCATTTCTTGGCATTTAGTTTTAGTCCATGGCTCTAGCACCAGTTGATTGTCTGTGTTAGCCCCTCCTGGAGAACATTTGTGTCAGTGTGACATTCAATGACAGCTCCTAATTTGCAATCATCTGCAAATTTAGTTAGCCAGAGACCACTGACATTGGCCTTAATTTCTGAAAAGTAAATGCCAAAAAGGAGTGGTCCAAGGACTGATCTCTGAGGGGCTTCACGTGTAGGTGGCCTCTTTGTAGAGGTGGACTCCCCGGTTCTAACTTTTTGGGTCCTGTCTGTGAGCCAGTTGGCTATCCACCAGGTGACATACAGGTCTGTACCTAACTTCTTGAGTTTGTAAACAGCGCTTAATTGGGGTATTGTGTCCAATGTCTTGGCCAGGTAAAGGTAGGCAGTGTGAATGATTTTACTATCATCCATTGCTTTGGTGACCTTTTCAAAGAAGCCCACCAGGTTGAGTAGGCATGATCTGCCCTTGATGAAACCAAACTGGGTTGGGTCCAGTGCCTGGAGGTTTACTATATCTCTATTGATCATCTCCATGATAATTCTTTCTATGGCTTTACATATAAGACTAGTGAGACTTATGAGTCTGTATTTTCCAGGGTCTGTAGATGACCTACCTTTGTGAAGAGGGATGACTGCTGCCTTTCTCCATTCATGAGGCACAAAACCTATTCAGGGGCTACTGTTAAATAATAATTCTAGAGGTCCTGCTAGATCATGCTTCATGCTATTTACATCCTGAGATATTGCCTGGGCCCACTGATGCAGTGTTATTAGTCTTAGAGAGAGCATTAAGCATCTGATCCCTAGTGATAGCAGGGGAGTTATATTTGATGATGTTTCCTGAGGGAAGGTCGAGGGGGAGAGAGGAGTAAAGTTGGAGCTGAATTTATCAGCCAGCAGGTTTGCTATGACTTCTGCCTCAGTATAGGTGTCTCCATTTACAATGAGCTCTACACACAATTGTGTATTGCCTTTGAGGTTGTGGAGATAGCAAAGGAATGCTTTGTGGTTGCCCTTGGCCTGGGAGGCTTTGGTGGACTTTATTTTTCCTCTGAGTTGTTTGTTTAGTTTTGATGAGAGCGCTTTTGTCCTGCTGGGTGCTGCACCTCTTAACATTTGCCATGACATATTATGATTTTAAATAGTGCTATCACTCTCCCTGAGTCTGACAAACTTAGCAATTCCTTTTCTTCTATTACAATAGTGTATTTAACAAGTTTGGTGACAGTGTAATGACAAAATGCAGAGTTTATACTCCATGAAGTTAACAGCTTAGCATTATCACATTTTGTTGGTGTTCCTATTAGTTTCTACAGGTGTTGCGTTACTACTATTGCCTGTACAATATATTGATATATGCACAGTTTCAGGACATTTAAAACAAACTAATTCAAATTATACTACTTTTGTTGTTTATGGGTATTCACATAATCCAAGGTTGGGGATTTTTGCTAACCCTTGATACAGGCAACTCAGTTCTACAGGTTGCAGTTTCACTCAGTAATGAAAGTTCTATTAAAGCACCTAATTATTCAGAAGACTTCTGAAATGCTCACTATCTTAAGTGGCTACAGATTCCCATGTTAAATTTATTTGCAGCTTTGATATCCAAATTTCTATTTACATTGTTCGCATTAGGTTCTAAACAAAGTAAAAAATATGAATTGAATCAACCATTTGTGACTTTACTAGTCTGTCCATAGAGAGGAGTATCATCTACGGTACATAAGGGCCTATGCTTCAGGGAAGGTGTCAGTGTTTGCCACTTACATTAGCTTTGTGCAGTCGTGTTTCTCACTGTCTTCTCAGTCTATATAGCCTTTGAGTGGGTATCCAGTCAGGTGTGATGACAAAATTCTGGCCCGTTAAGCTTGGGGTCAGCCTTCTCTAGAAGTTCCAAATCTTTCAAAAAACACACACCTCCACATTGTGCTTCACTCTCAAATTCCTCAAAGAATCATTGTTTTTTTGGGGGGATCAGTTTAGTGGATGACTGATTTGTATTCAGTGGCTATATGTTCTCAGACTAAGTAGAAGTTGGACATTTCTTGCATACTAATTAGGCATTGATCAATATCTGTGACATCAGTAACTAGGTCCTCGGTAATAACATTTTGGATGCCAGTGGTGACATATACATAGTCCAGTTACATATTCAGAAATTGAGGCCAATTTTTGCTAATATCTTTTTTTTTCATTCTGTAAGAATGATTTTTGGCTGGTACAAATTATTATACTTGCCCAAGATTTAGGGGGGTTTATTATTCTTTTGCCAGCAGCCTTTCCTTGTGCCATGGCATACTTTCCTGCACTGGCACAAAGTTGCAATGCAGTTCTCTAAACAGCTTGTTTATATAGAAACTCGAGAAGTCAGCAACCCTCCCAAATACCTGGGCCTCATTTCTCAATTTTATCAGGCCACTTCATTAAGCAGCAATCCATTGACATTTAGCAGAATTGCTCAGTTAGTATGAAGGCATATAGTACTGTTTTACAGGTTTCAGTTTGTATGAAATAAAAAAAAAAACATTTTTTTGTCCACTGAATCATCAATATGAGCATTCCTTGCAACCTGCAAGCATTTACAATCATATCACTCACCTTTAAAAATTTTAGTAGAGGGTCAGAAAGAGGTACTTTTTTATTTTTGCACCATAGAATGTCTTTATATATACCAGCCAGTCTAGAGTATATTTTTAATAAAGTATGTGCATATAAACAGGTCTGATTATAAGAGAAATACCAAAAATCTATCAAGAAAAATACTAAATATGAGGGCAAAAATCATAGTGCTATGCCTAAATCATTACAGTTGAGAAGCATGAACATAAATAGGCTAGTATTAGTATGAGAAATATTGTCCAGGGCTAATTCTTATTAGTAGTATTGGGTTAACTGTAGAAAGTGAACAGAAAATATATTTTCCATCATTAAATTTGGGATGGGGGAAACCAAAACAAAGACAAACAGTTCACATTCACTGCTGATATGGTGTCAAGGCTTCTGCCTATGCTACAATGTGGTTCAAAAGATTAAAACAGTGCTTTCAGGAAGTTAACAACTGTGCTTTTAGCAAGTTAGCAAATTACAAAGGATATGTCCAAACCTACACCAAAGTACCATACAAGCATTTTTATATCTACATGGAATCAGGAATACCCAACAGGATGAAATCCTCCTCCTCAAGGAAGAGTAAACCTGTCTGGTGGACATCTGCCCTCTCAAAGGCAAAATATATAGTCTCCATGGGACCCGATAACATCCCAGGCTGCATCCTACATGAATTCAGACAGGAACTTGCAGTACCATTAGGCACCCTATTAAACCAAAGCCTGAGAACCGTCTTCATCCCAGCCGAGTGGAAGAGAGCCACTATCATCCCTTTGCACAAAGGTAGAGCATCCACCAATCCAAGAAATTATAGACCCATCAGCCTACCTAGCCTGATCTGCAAGGCCATGGAGTGGATTATCCTTTACCTCATTAACAAGGACATTGGAAACCTCCAAACACTTCATCTCACACAGTTTGGATTCATCAAGGGAAGGTCATGCCTGTTTAATTTGGTTGACTTATTTGAGACAGTCACCAAAGCCATGGATTCGAAGAAGATGGTGCACACTGCCTACTGTGATCTGGCCAAAGCCTTTGATACTATTCCCCACTCAGGTATAATAGATAAACTTTCTAAACTAGGCATCAATCCATATGTTATCAGATGGGTAGCAAACTGGCTTACTGATGGAACCCACCTAATCAAAATAAGGGAAGCCACCTCAAGCAGTAGACCCGTAACATGCAGTGTACCCCAGAGATCGGTGCTGGGGCCACTCTTGTTTGGAATATACTTTCCTGAGTTGCAGGCCAAAACCAGTGGGCTATGGCTGACCAAGTTTGCAGATGACTACAAGCTGGGAGCTGTCATCAATTCCCCTAGTAATGTGCACATCCTCCAAGCCCAAACAAATGACTGATGACAGAAGCATGGCCTCAAACTGCATGCCAAAAAATGCATCATCATCCTGTCTGGGGAGAGTGATGTCACCACAAATTATCACATTAATAACAATGTCCTAAGCATGTAATCAGTTGTGAGGGACTTGGGCATCCAGGTTGATAGCAAAATGACTTTTCACCAGCATATTGCCTCCATTGTATGGAAAGCTTTCTACATGGCCCACCTCATTAGTAAGGGTATCTCATTCAGAGACAAGGTGGTCATAACATCCCTGTATTCTTCCCTTATAAGACCAATTATTGAGTACAATGCCCCTTTCTGCATGTACCTCACAAAGCACATGCAGCAGCTGGAGACACCACAGAGTTTCCTCACTAGGAGAATCCAGGGCCTCAAACATCTACCCTACACAGATAGGCTAAAGGCCCTGTCCCTCTACTCAGTCTCCTACAAACTCCTCAGAGGTGACTTCTTTCTGGCATACAAAGCAATCTCAGACCCTGCCTTGGTGGGACTGCTGCATATCCGCAAGTCAAACTCCAATCGAGTAACCTGCATGCGTGACCTCAACCTAGTCTGTGACATCAATAGAACTTGTTGGTGTGACAGATTTGTGTCCCAGAGACTTCTTTTATGGAATAGACTCCACATCCATGTCAAGCAGAGTATTTCATTAACCCTTTTTAAGCACAGCCTGGATAACTAGATAGGGAACAGAAAATGCACCCCTGGGATTCCACCTGTGTCCCTGCTGGACAGTGGCATCAGGTGCTGACTTGTTGAACATGGGCTAAAGTCTTGGCTAGGCTCATAAGGGCCTCAGGGCTAATAGCCTAGTAACTTCCTGTGATCCTATGAATAGTCCAACTGTCTTCCCCGTTAAGAGACAGTTGCATTCTAGCACACTGTAGAAACAATTACTTGGATTCTATTTATATTTATAGTAATTACAGGCTTCCTTTCTTAGGTCAGATTGCTCTTGCTCTAACCTCTCCACATTTTAAAATAGAGCAGGCATCCATCTTTTTGCCTCATATTTTTGGTCCATTTTTCATAAAATTGTAGTTTTCTGTCAAATTAATGGCAAACCATTAAAGATTAAAGTTAGAAAATAATGACAGACATTTGAGTTTCAGAATTCATACCCTTCAGAAAATTCAGACTAATGCAAAACCTGTTATTCTATCAACTTTCTAAGTTTGTAAGAGCAATATTTAAAACTTGTCCCTATTCTTGGCCCTTTGTCTCACTTTTATTTATGGCTTTGTCCAGATTTCTTTCTCTAAGAGGTTGAGAGGTACGTTTCTGACTTCTGCAGTTACACTTTCCTTCCCTTTTGTCCCAGGGTATCTTGTTTGAGACTCCTCTAGTCCACTTCATAGGAACCTTTAATGTAATCATCTGCACTTTAATAATCAGCTGAAAATAAGCTGCTTTCATTTAATAAGCTAGGTGATCTGTCTAATTCTGAGCTTTGCTTTCTGCAGGGAATACTTTGTGTGTCCTTTAAGTAACCTGTTCCCTGGAAAACACCACCCCATTTGCTGTGTATACAGCACATAATATCTCTGGTTGCCATCCAGAAACAGTCCCCCTGTCAGTATATACAACTCCTTGCAGACTGTGAAAGGAAGCCCGCCTTGTACTTTAGATTTCCACATGTAAGAGGTATGAGGTAGAAACTTTAACCATTGAGACAATATACACCTTTAAGGGAGTTTAGCTTCTGGTTAATGATATTGTGTAGATGGGCCCTAGTTGTTATCTTATAAAGCAACATTCTCTGTCCATGTTGAATTATTTGGCACCATAAAATGCAGCAGTTGTAATCATACTGTACTGGTTCTGAACCACATCACCTAAGACCAAGTAATGACCCAGGTGCTGGAAAAAACAGTAGGAAATGTAGACAACTGCAGTTAATCCCACTTACTCTATCAAGGAGGGATTTAGCCCACTGCACTGCAATACTGATGCACAACGGAGGATGGCAGTATGCACATAGTAAATGGGGTAAGGAATGTGAACTTATTTCTAACAAGGTACAATCAAGCAGTAGCTCTCAGCATGCATATGTGTGAGCATATGCACATACAGGCAATACAAAATTTGATACTTCCTTATTATAGTGGCCCTCGCAATATAGTTATGTAAACCATTCTCTTGAAAGCATGTGAAACCGAATGCCATTGCTGAATAATGTGTTAAAAATAACACCACCATCCTTTTTAGATAATAGTGAATATCTGAAGTGGGTACAATATACATAACATCCTTAAAGCAAAATAGTTACGGAAAGAGTAATGACAGCAATACCCATGAAGAGATGGAGCTCACATAAATTTAAATAATACACAAACATCATAAACACCATGAAGTACTACATTCCTTACAGTATATGCATGCATATACAGTACTTATTCAACAGATTAGATAATGAGGAATGATGGTCCTAAAAATGTAGGGAAGAGGAAACAGCAATTCCAGGGGATCTACAAATATATTCAGGAAAGCCGTACAGATTGAAGGTTTTTGAAGCAGTAGAGTGAATAAAATAATGTTGTAGATGAGGTGCACAAAAGGGATGATATGTTACATAAAGAATGCAAATTGCCATTGTCTGCCAGTAGGAAAAGGCAGCTTGCGTATTGTAGAAAATCCTAACTTGTAAGTTGAACAGCACTTGTTTGCCTATTTTCTATACATGGTGAGGGGGTTAAGTTTTCTATGCTGAAATCATTCTCTTGAAAGCATGTGAAATTGAATGCCATTGCTAAATAATGTGTTGAGAGTAACACCACCATCCACTTTAAATAATAGTGAATATCTGAAGTGGGTACAATATACAAAACATTCATAATCCCTCAACTGTATCGCCCTACTGATTTTGTCAAGGCCATTTTACATTTCACCAAGGCTGCTATAATACACTGTGTTTTGCTTGGACTCTGCTTTTAGCTGCACATTAAAAATAGGAAAGAGACCAGAGTTGTGTCTGTTGTGAGTCACACAAAAATTAGAACAGTTCAATTAAGGAGTCATACAGAGGTTAGAACAGATCAATTAATGTTAATTACTGTGAACTGAGGGTGGATCTAGGAACTAAACCTTACATTTAAGGTGTAAAATAAAACATTTCAAAGCTTTACTGGAAAAGCTCACCCAGACTCTGCCACAACTTGTTGTAAGGGAAAGGTTAGTTTGATTTTGCTTTCTTGTATTATTTTATTGCCTTCTTCTATTTTGTATATTGTGATTTGTTTTCTTTACACCATGTTTTACTTATATTGTGCTTTTAATTGCATATCAAAAATAAAAATGATAACAGAGCTGTGTTTCTTGTAAGTCACACAGAAGTGCTTTGCCAAAATATTACCATGGTGCTGTTGTGTTCTTAAACTCAACTGTCTTTTTAGTTGACTGGCTCTTATTTTAATTTGACCGTATAGCTCCTTCCCTCTCCCTTTTCATCAGCTGCTGTGGGTAATCACAAAATTATCATTTTGTGAAATCACTCTCTATCAACTATTTAAATTTATTGGCCACCCCACTGTGTTCCATAGAACCAGAATACAAAGTGCTCACCCCCCTTATAATCTATTTTGCTCTTTTAAAATTAGTGGCTGTCCACGTATATCTAACAGCTTAGTGCACACGGTAGTGCTTAGGATTATCAGCCCATTTTTTCTATCTCACCTTTAAAATCTGCAACATCTATTGCAGGACCACCAATTATTGGAGAGCCCACATTCTGCCTCTTAGTAGTCATCTTGGGATTAGTGCTTCTATTTTCTCCTGGTGAGAGAAAGAGCACAGGGACATTATTTCTTGGAGACTACTGATCACTGGAAAGCCTAATAACCACTTCATAGGTGACAGCTTGGAATTGTTGCTTATATTCTACTCCTGGTGAGAGAAGGAGCAGAGTGCATTGATTGCTGACATTTTCTGGTTGGGCAGTGAGTGTCTATGCTTGACATTCCTGAATAATCTAGTTGCTGTTCAAGGCATCTACCAGGAAATGGCTACAACAAGCCTACAGAACCTTGCATCATCTGGGACAAACTGTAGCTCACCAAACAGGCTGTGGCCTGCTTCTCATCTTGGGACTGGTGCTAATGTTGTGCTTCTGGTGAGAGAAGAAGCAAAGGATCATTATATCCCAGCCAAGTGAATCTGTGGTGAGACCAGCACTAGTAGTAACCAGGCAGTAGCTATTCATGTGACTCCTCTCTTTTCATCTTTCTTAACAAGCTAATTCTTTGTTTTTAGCAAGTATTGCTTAATTTGTTTATATGTTTAGAATATCTGCCTAAATACTTGATGCTTAAGTTCTCAGGGTCTACTTATTAGTTTCCATTCAAGAGTTTGGCAGTGCCCTGTATATACACAGACACCTCGACTGACATTTTTTCCTGTAAGAGCACAATTGCAATTTCACCAATACCTAGTTGCACACAGGGCAACTAGGTTACAGTGGCAAGCACTGTCCCAGAGTTGCAAACTGGATACTTTTGACATTGCTTTACATTCTCACTCCAAATGTCTAATCAATAAAAAGAGGTCTGTTAACATGGATATGAACTTTCCCACTATCTCCATTATCAGCTTGTTGGATATGGACATTTTGAGACAATGTAGAAATTACCTCATGTTTACTGACAACCAGCTAATTCTCAAACAAACTGATATGATATATGAGAGATATATTTACACAATGTCACTGGAGGCAAAGCTCTCACATAAAAGCACTCTTAATGTCAATAAGTTTGTCCATAGTATACACGCTGTACCCATCACACAGAATTCAAAGCAGACATATAGACCCACATAAGCTGAGGTACATAAATGTAACCTTCTAAACCCCAAAGACCTCCTAGATGAAGTACACATAACAAATACCCTCAACAGCCCCAAATGCACTCTTTCAAAACAACACTGACATCAACACATACAGCCATCTCATGGAGCCCCTACTTCTAATGATATCACAATACAGTCTTTAACAATTGGCTTAGGTCTGGTATCATTCTAAGGGGAATGAATATTTGTCAACATGGAAGGAGATGGTCAACCGACCATGCTCATTTGCCAGGGATAATCTGCACTTCTCCCCTCTAGGCTTTTGAAAATTATCTAAAACATTGTCTTCCTTCATAGTGCCTTTTTTCGGCAATGCCAAACTGAAAGTACTTCTTACATAGCAAATCAAAGCCAAGGAAATCTAAAGGTATTACTGCTCAGTGCTAGGTGTCTGAACAATAAACTCCACTCCCTAGAAGCTTTGTTTACCTTAGAGAATGCTGACATCTATGCCATCACTGAGACATGGTTTAAAGCCGTATAGAGCACACCAACAGTGCAAGGTTAGTAATGCCTTACTCGCATTTAGACAAGCTACTACACAGAGACTAAAGGTGGAGGTGTCTCAATTTACATAAAAAATAAATATACCTTAAGGCTTGGTGAAACAGGACAATGTACTTGAGCTACTCCATGTTCAAATCGCCATAGGAAAAATCCAATACCACTTCCTTGCAAGCTATAGGTCCTCCTCTATGACCCAGGAAACCCATACCATGTATTTAAATATATTGAAAACACTCACCAAACAAACCAATACAATATTCATGGGTGACTTTATTTACCCCACTGTTAACTGGGAAGCCTATACAGCGCCAAACATACAGACACAGAGATTTCTGGATTTTTTAAACACAAACTCCCTGGACCAGATTGTCAATACACCAACCAGGGGTGCAACCATACAGGAACTGGTCTTCACTAATATGGAAGAGTGCTGCACACATCCCTAGTGTAATGTCTTCCCTGTTAAGGTCAGACCACAAAATGGTCTCCTTTGAAGTAAAAATAAAACCTGGACCCCCAACTAACCCTGGAATACTCATGAACTACTCTAAGGCTAACTTCCAGCTATTAAGTGATAACCAAGAAATTTTCAAGACCCTATAAACCCTGTGAACATTGCTGCCTATGCAGAACTGTTCACAGAAATCCTATACGAGCATGGTTATAGCTGCATAGATGCAGCTGTTCCCACCAGAATGACATACAGAACTAACTCAAGAAGCAAACCCCTCTGGTAGAATTACAAAATCAGTAGGCCATATAATACAATGAAGAAAATTATGGCAAATGTTAGGAGATGCAGCACCCAGCAGGATAAAAGCACTCTCATCAAACTAAACAAACAACTCAAAGGACAAGTAATGTCTACCAAAGCCAAATATGAGGTAAATTTGGCCTCCCATGCAAAGGATAACCACAAGGCATCCTTTAGCCATATCTGCAACCTTAAAGGCAATACACAGTTGCATGCAGAGCTCATTGTAAATGAGCCACCTATACTGAACCAGAAGATATAGCAAACCTACTGACTGGCAAATTCAGTTCCAGCTTTATCCGTCTCTCCCCCTCAACCTTCCCTTAGAAATACTAACAAATATAACTCCCCCCTGCTATCACTAGGGGACAGGTCCAAGTAGGCAGCAATGAATGAAAAGCAGATACATCCAATGAATATTTGTTATTGTGTATAAGCTATGCTGCACATCGTAGTGCATAGCTCTGCACCACCCACTAAAGTAGGGCCATTAAATTATGTTAATTACATTCCAGGCACGTGAAATGCATAATACTTATCCAATGACATGTGCTGGATCTACAGCAGACCTTTATAAAGTATTAAAATACCCTACATTCTGATTTCCCCCATACCCTGGACCACTTTGGAATTTTAACTGAAATAATGCTATAGGCTGCTGAAGGTCTGCTACATCTGTATGGGCTAGATGTTGAAGTCAGTACTGTTGGTGCTGCTGACAATAGGACTAGGCTAAGAAGGAGAATAGTGTACAGGCCCAGTGTAACCTTCCAGGAGCTACTTGAGCTGGAGATTGTAGAGCACTACAGGGTGGGCAGGGGCATATTACAAGAACTCACTGAGCTCTGCTACCCTCATCTCAAAGCCAGAGCCAACAGAGGGGAACCCATCAAAGTGGAAACAAAGGTATGTGTAGCCCTTCGGATACTAGCTAAAGATACTTTTCAAAGACCAGCTGGGAACAAGATGGGGGTGTCACAGGCATCTGCATCCAGGATACTCCACCAGTTCCAGGATGCTATGCTACCATATGCCAGTGAGTACATATCTTTTCTCCTCTCTTCTGAGGAAAAGGCCAACAATATGGAACAATTCTACTATATAGCACACTACCCTGAGGTACCGGGTGCCATAGATTGCAGTCATGTACACATCAAGGCAACACCTGGTGAGCAGGGTAGAATCTATGTTAACCACAAGGGGTACCACTCCATCAACTGCCAAGTGGTGTGCAATGCCCAGGGGATTATCCTGAATGTATATGCTGGCAGATCTGGCAGTTATCACGACTCCCATATCTGGCACACATTATGACTGTACCAGATGTTTGTTAGGGATGACGTCCCACATGGCCATTTACTACGGGATGCTGGCTACACCCTGGGACCATGAATGATAACACCCATTGGAAATGCACATGCACCCACAGAAGAATGTCATAATGAGGCACACCCACAAACTAGGGACATCATAGAGTGTGTGGTTAGCTGCTGACATTACGGCTCCAGTGCTTAGATATATCTGGTGAAGCTCTGCAGTATTCTCCAGCAACATGTGCACATATATTCACAGTATATCCTATGCTACTCAATTATGATCCTGCAGAAACAGCTGCAGCAGGATCAGCAAAGGGACAGGACACACAGCCAACCATCAGTACATAGGTCACCACAGCCACAGTCACAGGAGGACTTGGAGGAGGAACCCACTGCTGATGTCCCTGTAGGCACATGTAGTCATGTTCAGTATGCCCTGGCTTTGACTAAGAGGCAATGCATAGCACATTGATTGACAGCCTAGCGACCTAGGGACAGACACCTTCCTCCTACTCACATACAGAAATGAAAAATGATGGCAGGCAATGAACAAATCCTGTACCTACCCATGTATTGGCTGTGTACTGCTTGCCATATTTCTCAACCATACAGAGAATCTAATTATTTCCATTTTTGAGGTTCAAAAAATGGGGTGCCACAATTCCCAAGTGTGATCCTTAATTTCTCGGCTTCTTTTTATTTTGTTTTTTTTCTGGGCTGACATCATCACATGCAGAGGCATGCATGATGACATCCGGTCTATGAACAGCCTGTCAGAATTGACTGAGGGCTGCACTGTACATAGCATGCATGCAATTTCAAATACAAGAACAGTTATTTTCTTTGTCATGCAGCCATACTGGATGGATATATTGCAGCTTATTTGTATTGTTTTTTTTCCTCCACTCCCATAATGGATGCACTATGTCTGTATTGGCAAGTATTCTGCAAGCCAGGTAAGGGTGTGTATGTGTGTATATGTGTGTGTGTGTGTGTGTGTGTGTGTGTGTGTGTGTGTGTGTGTGTGTGTGTGTGTGTGTGTGTGTGTGTGTGTGTGTGTAATGCCAAGGTTAAATATACCTGGTGGCTAGAGTTACACATGCTCAAACCCTGTACCTTCGGTACTAGTAGCAAGAGCCTGAACTCACTACCCACCACCACTTGTGGAAATCATCCAGATTTTTGCTTTATAGTTTTGTTCTGTAACTGTTCCTCATAAACACTGTGGTTTTTTGGATTTTTGTGGCAAATTGCTTTATAGTTTTGTTCTGTAACTGTTCCTTATAAAAGCTGTGGTTTTCTGAATTATTGTGGCAAATCAGTGAGGACTGAATTCAGTAAATAATAACAGGCATTTGAATTTCAGAATTCATATTCTTCAGAAAAATACATGGCAACACAAAACCTTTTATTCTAGCAATTTTCTAAGTTTATAAGATAAATATTTGATAAGGCTGTATTCCCCATTATTGGCTTTGTACAGGCCTTTTGTGCTAATAGATTGAGAACTATGAGAGAACTGAATTCACTAAATGACAGCCATTTAAGTTTCTGTCTTCCTATCTTTCAGGAAATGCATGGTCGTAACACAACATTTTATTCTAGCAACTTTCCAAGATTATACAAGCAATGTTTAAATGCGTCCCTGTTTTTCTGGCTCCCCCCAATACATTTTGGCTTTTTCCAGATTTCTTTGTGCTGCAAAGTTGAGAGATACAGTTGAGTGCCGAGTGGATTTTAGAAGGAGTCGAGAGCTTCAGGGGAAGAGAAGTTTAGTGCTGCTTATGCCAAATGTGCTTGCATTGTTAGTTGTATAACAGGTAGAATACTTGCCTTTGATGCAAAAGGTTGTGGATTCTACTCCCACAGTGTGTAGTAGATGCATTGCTGATACTGTACTGTGCTGTACTTTTAAACGGGGTGGATGCTGCAGTCCTTAGAATGTCCTCTTTGGTGGAGATAACTAGTAACTAGTATGAACCTGTTATCAGTTTGCTATTCATTTCCTATTGCAATAGTACTAGCTTATTATTTTTTTAATGTAACATAGGCAATTTATTCCTCAAGAGCAACAGGCACTTTATGTGTAGATGAAACAATGAACTATAAAGTTGTTTGCTAGCAGCAACCTCTTCATTAGTTACAGATGTCTTTAATGTGGAATCATTTAGATGGGTTTTACTTCTGCAGAGATTGTGCATATTTACTGATAATGGTGGATTGTAGAAGTTTGAGTAGACTTTTATGATGAAAATGTTCTGAATTGGGCAGTTTTGTCATTATTGGTTCATGGATTTTGTTTCATTGTTTACTGGGAAAATATTCAAAACAATAAATTTAAAATGCCCTCTAACAACTATACTGTATTATACAAGGAATATAATTTAATACAATCAGGAAGGTGTATCAAAGAACACATGTCTGTTTTATGTGCAAGGGACCTATGATTTGAAAACAGCCCAAATGTAATCTTTATCTGCCACTGGCCAGATGCATTTTTTTTAATCTGGGTTTCAGTGCTGTTTCAATGAATGTGAGTTTCAAGGGCAGAGAAGTTTTAATGCTAAGTATATTTTCATTGTGAAACTGCATTACTTTGTTTAGCAGATGCCTATTAGTGTTTATGTTGATGTCTATTAGTGTTTGTGCTGTAAAATGTAATGTAAAACATTTAAATGAAATCCAAATCATTGTAGAAGTAAAGCTGTATGTACATTATAGTGTTTGCGGTAAAAGAGTAAAATAGACAAGTAATGGGACATTGGAATAGCTGCAGGGGGGAGGGATGTGCATGGGGAGGCCCCATTCAACCATGATTTTGTGAGGAAGAAGGGCGGCAAACTGAAAGGACTACACCACTGATTAGTAGGCCATGGAGAATGACTTTTGGAGGTCATAGCAAAAAATAATATTCTTTTGCTAAGATTAGAATATTGCCTACCATTAAATGCCCTACTTTTACCATAAAACTCACATACTGCAAGTCAGCAAAAACAAAATCCTAAGGTTCATCATCTTCTTTCTTCCCAGTGAACATCATTCCTACACATTACAAAAAAATGGTTACCATTTACTACAGGGTCTGGGGCCATATTTTGGTTGTCTGTTCTTCAGTTTGCGTTTGAAAGTTGCTATCCCACAATTCCATTGGAGTGGGCGGAGTTACATAATTATGCATACAAATTGTATGCTAATCAGAATACAGATTTGTACCTATTTGTTATGGACATTTGTCCAGATTTTTGATGTTTCCAGTTTGAGAGGTATGCTGCTTCCATCGGACAGAGTCAGCCCTGAACTATAATTGTGTCCGCCTCTGTATTTGCAAGGTACACAATACCGGTAAAGATTATTATGATATGGCATTGCATGTATGGATCTGGTACATTATGAAAGTAAATATAGTGTTCTACTTGGACAGAAATAACATCCACGTGGGACTACAGATACCCATTCCACTGTTACGTTTCCATTACTATTCACTAGGCCTCATGTATGGTATATTCATGCAGTCCTACTGCAACAGATTACTGGCACATCGGTCAAGGGTGATGTTAGACAGTGGGGTGACATGATAGTCAGACGATGGTGTATCCCAGCAGAACATGCTGTGTTGTTTACTACCCCCAACACAGCTGTGTTCCCACACCACACACAGACTGACAGTCTGTAAAACACAAAGTAATAATACCTTACATCCAAAATAAGTGGGTACTTCTAGATTAGAACCACAAGCACCACCAAAGCCAATTGCCCTACTCCTTTGAGCCACACAAGCTGCTTGACAGACAGGAGTCATTCATCACACAATCAACTGCATAAATATATTGTTATTCCTCCATTAAGTAAGATATACAATGCATGATCAATTTCTATGTCTCTGTCCTGAGACTGCCTGGAATGTTGATATGTCATTAATGAGTTTCTGTTACAGCAGTTACATGGGAACACGGCTGTGTTGGGGGTAGTAAAAACCACAGCATGTTCTGCTGGGATACACCATAGTCTGACTATCATGTCACCCCACTGTCTAACATCTCCCTTGACTGATGTGCCAGTAATCTGTTGCAGTAGGACTGCATGAATATTCCATACATGAGGCCTAGTGAATAGTAATGGAAACATAACAGTGGAATGGGTATCTGTAGTCCCACATGGATGTTATTTCTGTCCAAGTAGCCCACTATATTTACTTTCATAATGTACCAGATCCATACATGCAATGCCATATCATAATAATCTTTACTGGTACTGTGTAGGTTATGGCCTTACCTTGCAAATACAGAGGCGGACACAATTATAGTTCAGGGCTGACTCTGTCCGATGGAAGCAGCATACCTCTCAAACTGGAAACATCAAAAATCTGGACAAATGTCTATACAAAATAGGTACAAATCTGTATTCTGATTAGCATACAATTTGCATGCATAATTATGTAACTCCACCCACTCCAATAGAATTGTGGGATAGCAACTTTCAAATGCAAACTGAAGAACAGACAACCAAAATATGGCCGCAGACCCTGTAGTAAATTGTAACCATTTTTTTTGTAATGTGTAGGAATGATGTTCAATGGGAAGAGAAAAGATGATGAACCTTAGGATTTTGTTTTTGGTGACTTGCAGTATGTGGGTTTTATGGTAAAAGTAGGGAATTTAATGGTAGGCAATATTCTAGTCTTAGCAAAAGAATATTATAGTTTGCTAGGACCTCCAAAAGTCATTCTCCATGGCCTACTAATCAGTGGTGTAGTCCTTTCAGTTTGCCGCCCATATTGGTAAGCACCTGATGCAGTATGTCAGCTCCCCTTGTAGGAATGTCACTCCACTGGTTCATCGCATTGTAGTTAAGGATGTGGACTAACCTTTTTTAAGTGAGTTTAGCATGAGTAACCAATGGAGTTGGTAGTTAGTGAAAGTCACCCCACACCATGGTGTTGTGATGTATCTTGATAGACACAAGTAGAATCAAATAAGCGTAACAGGTGTCCTGTTTTATGGAGTTGCTCCTGTAGCTGGCAATGACTGGATTAGGTGCCCTACCAGCTGTGAAAAGCACCTGCAGTGAGTCCAGGGACTCACAGTGTTTTACCAATCTGCATGTGCAGCTATCTTTAATGTATATGGATACACCACCTGCATTACCTATCACACTTTCAGTTTGAGGTCTGAACATGTGGAATGATGTGCAGCCTGGTATGACTGTGGTGCTGTGTGACTGCACAAATGTCTGCATCTTCCAAGGTGGGGACACCTTCCAGTGAATGGAGTTAAGTGTTGGCATCCCTAGTGTATAGCAACATAACCGTGATGTTGTTTGAAGATGGCATCTCTTCATTGGAAAGTTTTCCCTTAAGACACCATCAATAAGATGCAGTATGGGGATGCCAGAAGCCTTTTCCTGTATGCAAACTCCCAGGGGTGACTGATGAACACCATCTCTTGCAAAGCAATGAGGTCTGTTGAGCAAGTCATCCCAGGCTGACATGCACTGGATCCCCTTACAATGACACCACACAATAAGCCAATCATCAACTTCAGTCATTTTCTGTGTGTGTATTGAGCCATCATCCTAGGTGAAGGTGAAATGCATCTGAAGGCTATGAGCATAACCGCCAAAGACACAAAGTCTGTAAGTTCAGTCATGTGTCTGCATACACTCCATTGAGGTATGCCTCAAGTTGTACACACCAACAGGAACTATGGCATCATCATAACATTACCTGATGTGGATAGACCTGTGTGCATGTGTGGTATGGCATATCCTGGCACCTCACAGACAGCCAACTGTGACCTTTCCCATATGTAGCTTGATGAGGGGGACATCAATGTGTCTCATGATTTAATTACCTATGAATAATAGCTTTGAGTTTGTGTTATGTGTCAGGTGTTTTACCGGTGAGACAGTGGTGCATGCGCTATGTTGTGCACCGTGTTCTGCAGAGGTATGATTGCGTGTAGTAAGCTTGCAATTGGGATTCTGAGATGTTTGTTCTTTGTGTATGTGTCTGGTAAAGAGCTCCACACATGCAGGTGAGTGTGATGTGGGTGTGGGTAGAGTACATGATGAGGTGTGCAAGTTGTCAAACTGCTCATTGTTATAAGTACTGACAGGTGTGTGAGACAGCATGGAATCAAAGTGTGTTATACAGTCACATCTCTCACATGTTATGTTTGTGCGCATACCTCTCAACCTGGAAACATAAAAAAATCTGGACAAAGGCCCATGAAAAATAGGTACAAATCTGTACGCTGATTAACATACAATTTGCATACATAGGTTCATGAATTCATAGGTTCATAGGTTGGTACTAGGCTACTGGCCCTAGGGCCTATACAAGCCTAGCCATAACAATTCCCTGGCTATTTCTTTATCACACTATTTACTTCCCTGGACCCCTGTCTAGCAGGGTGACTGACATGATCCCCTTTCTCCCATCCAATCATCAAGGTTCCTTTTAAAGAGGGCCAAGGAGGCTCTCTGCTTGACATCTATGGGCAGTCTATTCCAGAGTCTGCGGAATCTCTGGGTCAAGAGCCTATCCCTCCAGCATGTTTTATTTATTGTGATGACATGGTTTAAATCCCAGGAGCATGTGGCTCTGAGGGATTGGGATTTCTTTAAGTGTAGCAAGTCCAACAGCTCTGGGTTTGACATGGCCTTGTATGTTATGCAGAGATCGCCTCTGAGTAGATGATATGCAACAGAGTATTGCTGGAGTTTTTTAAGGTGGTCAGTATAGGGCATCTGCTTTAGGCCTGTGATTCTTTTAGTGAGGTATTTCTGCGGCTTTTCCAGTTGTCTTGAGACGTACATAGCAAATGGGGCATTGTATTCTATAATGGGTCTAATGAGGGATGAGTACAGTGGGACAATGACCTCCTTTTTCCTGGATGAAAAGCCCTTAGTGATGAGATGTGCTACATAGAAGGATTTCCTGACTGTTGTAGCGATGTGGTTATTGAAGGTGAGACCACTGACCACCTATATCCCTAAGTCTCTTACCACACTTTCGGTGTTTAGTGTACTGCCACCTATGTGGTAATTCATGAGTACATGTTTTTTCCCAAAGGGGATAAGTATACATTTCTTGGCAGTGAGCTTGAGCCCATGGCTCTGACACCATGTATCTGTTTCTGTAAGGCCCTTTTGTAGAGTATCCACATCATTTGGGGATTCAATAATGGCTCCCAGTTTGCAGTCATCTGCCAACTTTGTTAGCCAGAGTCCCTTAGTGTTGGCCTGTAAGTCAGAGAAGTAGATTCCAAACAAGAGCGGTCCCAGGACTAAACCCTGAGGTACCCAACTTGTCATTTGTCTGGAGCTGGATTTGGAGTCGGCTACTTTTACAGTCTGGGTTCTGTCAGTAAGCCAGTTGGCAACCCATCGAGTGATGTAGGGGTTAATACCCAGCTTAGTAAGTCTATCTATGATTCCAGAGTGGGGGGATGTTGTCAAAGGCCTTGGCGGTCCAGATAGGCTGTGTGGACTGCCTTACCCTCGTCCATGGCTCTGGAGACTGATTCAAAGAAGTCAATCAGGTTCAGGAGACAAGATCAGCCCTTAACAAACCCATACTGGGTGGGGTCCAGTGTTTGAAGGTTGCCAATGTCTTTGTTTATAAGTTCTATGATAATACATGTTCCATGGCCTTGCAGATCAGGCTCATCAGACTGATGGGGCGGAAGTTCCCGGGATCCAAGATGGAGCGCTCCTTGTGGAGTGGGATAACTGTAGCTATGCGCCACTCAGTGGGAATGAAGCCTGAGGTGAGGCTATGAATAAACATGACACTTAGGTGAGGTGCCAGTTAATTTTGTAGTTCATGTAATACACAGCCCGGGATGTCATCTGGTCCCATGGATGTTGATTCTTAGCTTTGGAGAGTGTGTTTTTTACCTGAGTGGCCGTTATTACCGGAATTTGGCAATCTTCCAGTATTGAGATGGGTCATTTAGTGGGTGAGAGGGGGGTGAAGTTGGCACTGAATTGATCTGCCAGGATATTGGCAATATCCTTGGGATCAGTATATTTAATGCCATTCTGTTATAGCTCAGAGCAGATCTGAGCAATGTCATTTAGATTCTTGACATAGTTATAGAATGTCTTGTAGTTGTCTTTGGAATCTTTGGCAATTTTATTTTCATAACTAGCTTTGAAGGATTTTATGATGGATCTCAGCTTCTTACTGAGGCTGGTAAGGGAGTTTTTTTGCATCCTGGGATTTTCCTCTTTTCTGCAACAGTTTCTTCCTTTTGTTGTAAAGTTTGTTTATGGCAGGGGACCACTAGATTGGCTTTTTGTTTTTGGAGGAGAGCATTTTGGTTCTATTTGGGATGGCACGATTCATGCAGGAGTGTATGTGCTCGTACAGTGCCTTAGTGTAGGATTCAGCAGTCAAACTTTCAGTTCCTGCCTGCATGGGTGTCATGAAGTTTTTCACTTCTGACTTCAGTAGCATGAAATTGGCTTTAGAGAAGTTTTTTTATGGAGGTTTCCTTACTGCGGGGTGGGATGAGGATGTTAATGGTAATTAGCTTATGGTCAGACCTGACCAATGAGGAGGTGTCCATAGGTATGGAGCATTCATTTCCCATGTTGGTAATGACCAGGTCTAGAATATTGGAGCCCCTGGTGGGATTATGGATTAGTTGATCCAGGACAATGGAATTTATGAATTCCAAGAACCGTTGGGCAAAGGTGTTGGTACAAGAATAGTTTTCCCAGTTAATGGCAGGGTAGTTGAAATCACCCAGTATTAGGGTGTTTGGTTGTATCTTAATATTTTCCATTATGTTTAGAAAGGTGTATTGAGAATCTTGGGGCATGATAGGGGATCTGTAACAAGCTACTATTTGGATTGCAGTCTTACCTGGTATTAGTTGTACCTGGAGAATTTCAGACGCATTGTGTTGGGCAACTAACCTAGTGGTGTGAATATCCTTGGTGAATACGGACACTCCTCCACCTTTAGTGTTTCAGTCCTGGTTTGGTGGCCGAAAAGTGTGGTAAGAGTTGTAGCCTGGTATTGCAGGGGTGCTCTCTGGAGCCTTGAACCAGGTCTCAGTTACTGCACAGCTATCAATGTTCTCCATTTTTAGGAGTGCCTCGAGAGAGTGCATTTTGAGGTTTAGACTTCTAGCATTGAGTAGTATTGCCTTCAGAATTTGCATGCTTGTACCTGTTAAGGTGGTGGTTTTGTCCTTTGAACTTTGCCTAAAAAAGGCACTATAGGGGTGGCAAGAGCTTTAGCCAGTAACCTGAATCCCAGGGGCCGCAGGTGTAGACCATCTCTGGCAAAGCATTGTGGTCTGTCGATCATGTCATCCCAGGCAGACAGATACTGAATCTGTCAATCATGTCGTTCCAGGCAGACAGATACAATAATTATGTAACCCCGCCCACTCCAGTAGAATTGTGGGATAGCAACTTTCAAATGCAAACTGAAGAACAGACAACCAAAATATGGCCCAAGACCCAGACCCTGTAGTAAATGGTAACCATTTTTTTAATGTGTAGTAATGATGTTCACTGGGAAGGCAGAAGATGATGAACCTTAGGATTTTGTTTTTGATGACTTGCAGTATGTGGGTTTTACGGTAAAAGTAGGGCATTTAATGGTAGGCAAAATTCTAGTCTTAGCAAAAGAATATTATAGTTTGCTAGGACCTCCAAATGTCATTCGTCATGGCCTACTGGTGTAGTCCTTTCAGTTTACAGCCCTTCCCCCTCACAAAATCATGGCCAAATGGGGCCTTCCCATACACAGCCCTCCCCCTTGCACCCATTCCAGTGTTCCATTACTTGTCTGTTTCACCCCATTTTCCATAAACACTGTAATGTGCATACTGCTTTACTTCTACAATGATTTGGCTTTCGATTAAAAGTTTTATTTTACATTTTACTGCACAAACAGTAATAGATATTTGCTAAACAAAGCATTGCAGTCTCACAATGAAAATAGACTTAGCATTAAAACATCTTTGCCCTTGAAACTTACATTCATTGAAACAACACTGAAACCCAGATTCAAAGAAAATCCATCTGGCCAGTGGCAGATAAGCATTACCTTTGGGCTGTTTTCAAATCATATGACCATTGCACACAAAACATACATGTGTTCTTTTATACACCTTCCTGATTGTATTAAATTATATTCCTTGTATAAAACAGTATAGTTATTAGAGGGCATTTTAAATTTATTGGTTTGAATATTTTTACAGTAAACCATGAAACAAAATCCATGAACCAATAATGACAAAACTGCCCAATTCAGAACATTTCCATCATAAAAGTCTACTCAAACTTCTACAATCCAGCAGTATCAGTAAATATGCACAATCTCTGCAGAAGTAAAATTCATCTAAATAATTTCACATTAAAGACATCTGTAATTAATGAAGAGGTTGCTGCTAGCAAACAACTTTATATTTCATTGTTTCATCGACAAATAAAGTGCCTGCTGCCCTTAAGGAATAATTGCCTATGTTACATTAAAAAATAATAAGCTAGTAATATTGCAATAGGGAATGGATGGCAAACTGATAACAGGTTCATGCTAGTTATAGGTTCATAGATTCACAAGTAGATACTAGGCAATTGGCCCTAGGGCCTATATAAATCTAGCCAAAAAAGGTACCCTGGCTTTCGCCACCCAAGAAACTTATTTTCCTGTGCCCCTGTTGAGCAGAGCCAGAGAAGTTTTCCCCGGGGTGAATTTCCTATTTCCCATCCAATATCCAATCAACAAGGTTTTTCTTGAAGAGTGCTAATGAGGAGCTTTGTTTGATATAGATAGGTAGTTTGTTCCAGAGTATGGAAAGTCTCTGGGAGAGGACTCTATCCCTCCAGCATGTTCTGTTTATTGTGGTGACAAAGTTTATATCCCTAAAGTGTGTAGCTCAGAGGGATTGGGATTTCTTTAAGTGGAGCATGTCCAACAGCTCTGGGTTTGACATAGCTTTGTATGTTAGGCAGAGATCGCCTCTGAGTAGGCAATATGCAACAGAGTAAAGATGGAGTTTTTTTAAATGGTCTGCGTAGGGCATCTGTTTGAGGCTGGTAATCCTCTTTGTGAAGTATTTCTACATCCTTTCCAGTTGTTGTAGATGTTTTGTGAGGTACATACCAAAAGGGGTGTTGTACTCTATAATGGGTCTAATGAGTGATGAGTAGAGGGGAACAATGACCTACTTTTTCCTGGATGAGAAACCTTTTGTGATGAGGTGGGCCACGTAGAAGGATTTCCTGACTACTGTGGTGATGTGATTATCAAAGGACTCTTATCACACTTTCGGCGTTAAGTAGACTACTGCCTATGTGGTAGTTCATGGGTACAGAGTTTTTACCAAAGTGCATGACAATGCACTTTCTGGCATTGAGCTTGAGGCCATGGCTTTGACACCAGGCATGTATCTCAGTGAGGCCCTTTTGTAGGATGTTCACATTGTTAGGAGTTTCAATTATGGCTCCGAGTTTGCAATCATCTGCAAACTTCGTTAGCCAAAGACCTTCTGTGTTAGCCTGTACTTCAGAGAAGTAGATACCAAACAGGAGAGGACCCAGGACTGAACCCTGTGGTACTCCACTTGTCACTGGTCTGAAGTCAGATTTGGAGTCTGCTACTTTCATAGTGTGAGTTCTGTTAGTGAGCCAGTTGGCAACCCATCTTGTGACATAGGGATTTATACCTAGTTTAGTGAGTTTATCTATAATTCCAGAGTGTGGGATAATGTCAAAAGCCTTGGCTAGATCTAGATAGGCTGTGTGAACCACCTTATCCTTGTCTATGGCTTTGGTGACTGCTTCAAAGAAGTCTGTCAGGTTGAGGAGACATGATCTGCATTTTACAAACCTGAACTGGGTGGTGGCCAGAGTTTGGAGATTACCAATGTCTTTGTTTATAAGTTCCATGATGATACTTTCCATGGCCTTGCAGACCAGGCTCATCAGCCTAATGGGGCAGTAGTAGTTCCCGGGGTCTGTGGTGGCTCCCCTTTGTGGAGTGGGATAGCTGTTGCTGTGCACCATTCAGTGGGCACAAAGCCTGAAGTGAGGCTATGATTGAACGTGGTACTTATATGGGGTGTCAGTCCATTCTGTAGTTTGTGTAGAATGCAGCCTGGGATTTGTCAGGTCCCATGGATGCTGTGTTCTTGGCTTTGGACAGTGTGGCTTTTACCTGTGCAGCCGTGAATACAGGAGTGTTGCATTCTTCTGATAGAGAAATGGGCTCTTTAGGGGGTGAGAGTGAGCTAAAGTTAGCAGTGAACCTGTCTACCAGGATGTTGGCAATATCATTTGCTTCTGTATATTTAGTGTCATTGTGCTGTAACTCAGAGCAGATCTGAGTGTTGCCACCGAGATTCTTGACAAAGCTATAGAATGCTTTGTGGTTGTCTTAAGAATCAGTGGCAATTTTGTTTTCGTAACTAGCTTTGAAGGATTTTATGAGGGATCTCAGCTTGTTACTGAGGCTGATCAGGGAGTTCCTCCAATCATGGGATTTTACTGTTTTTTGCAACAGTTTCTTTTTTCTGTTGTAGTTTGTTTATGTAGGATTCAGCAGTCATACTTCTATTGTCCATCTGCATGGGTGTCATGAAGTTTGCCACTTCTGTCTTAAGAAGTATGAAGTTGGCTTTGGAGAAATTTTTTTATGGTGGTTTCCCTAATGGCGGGTGGGGTGGGATATGGATGTCTAGGGTGATTAACTTGTGGTCAGAGCTGACCGATGAGGAATTGACCTCTGTTGTGGAACACTGGTTGCCCATGTTGGTAATGACCAGGTCTAGGATATTGCTGCCCCTGGTGGGGGAGTGGATAAGTTGATCCAAGGCATTGGAATTTATGAATTTAAGAAACTATTGAGCAAAAGAGATGGTACATGATAGTTTTCCCAGTTAATGGTGGGGTAGTTGAAATCAACCATTATTAGAGTGTTGGGTTGTACCCTAATATTTTCCAGTGTATCAAGAAATGAGAAGTGGGAATCCTGGGGCATGGTGGAGG
Organism: Protopterus annectens; assembly: GCF_019279795.1. Taxonomy (NCBI): domain Eukaryota; kingdom Metazoa; phylum Chordata; order Ceratodontiformes; family Protopteridae; genus Protopterus; species Protopterus annectens. The sequence goes on from NC_056746.1 coordinate 1,209,603,346, forward strand.
ATCTGTAGAAAGCTACAAATTGGATTGTGGTCTTGCACAGAGTTAGTTGCACTTGGATAATCTTGGATGCATTATGCTGAGCAACTAGCTTGGAGGTGTGGATATCCTTAATGAATATGGACATGCCTCTGCCTTTAGTGTTTCGGTCCGCTTTAGGTGGCTGAAAGGTGTGGTATGAATTATAGCCTGGTAATGCAGGGGTGCTGTCTGGAGCCTTAAACCAGGTCTCTGTCGATGTTCTCCATTTTAAGGAGTGCCTTGAGTGAGTGCATTTTAAAGTTTAGACTTCTAGCATTGAGTAGCATTACCCTCAGAGTTTGCTTGCTTGTACCTATTATGGTGGTGACTTTTTCATTTGAACCTAGCCTAAAAAAGGCACTATATGGGGTAGCAAGAGCCTTAGCCAGTATCCACAATCCCAGGGGGGACATGTACAAGCCAACTCTGGCAAAACATCATGGTCTGTCAGTCATGTCAACCCAGGCAGACAGATACTGGATCTCCTTAAAATAACACCAGAAGCTTAGCCAATTGTTGAAGTCAATCATTTTGTCCTTGTACTGTGGTATCATTTTGGGTGATGGCAGGATGCTACTCAGGGCTAAGGTCATACCTGCCTGGGCTACAAGATCAGAGAGCTCCTCCATGTCTCTTTTCATGTAGTCCAGGGAGGTATGTCTCAGGTCATTCATACCAACATCGAGAATGACAGAGTCATATCTGTACTTGTTGTAGAGTGAACTGAGTGTGCATATTATGTGGCAGATCCTGGCACCCGACAGGCAGCTGACAGTAACTTTCTCCTTGTTTAGCCTGATAAGTGGAACATCAGTGTGTCTGTCTATAGAGGCACCTATGACTAGAGTGTTGGGTAAGTTGTTATGCCTTATGGGCTGTGGTTGAATGGCACACTGAGTTTGTGGACTATGTGTCATTTGGGTTGTGTTGGGGGGTGGAGATTGCTTGCGTTTCTGCTTTGGAGGTCTCTGTTGCTTGGGCAGATTTTTATTGAGAGCCTCCACAAATGTAGGTGTGTGTTGTGTGTTTCTATGTGTGTGCTTTGGTGGTGTAGGTTTTGACGGAGTATGTGATGAGTGTGGTGTGGTGCAAGTGTTTACCTTCTCCTCTTGACTGTCTAGTCCAGTCTTGGGTGAAGACAGCTTTGCTTCCAGTTTGGCTATATAAGTGCATCTCTCACAGGTTGCAGTGTTGGGTGGTAGGAAGAGATGGTTGTCTGTGTACATGAGGCAATTGCTGCATTGCCCCAAGATTCACAGATTCATCAGGTAGACAGGAGAAAACACTTGGAGCTGACCCTTAGACATGCCTGGATAGGTGCCTATTTATTAAGTACTAAAAACTGTTTTCCTCTTGACAAGTGAAGAAAGTTGAGTGCTGTTGTAATTTGTAGCTTATTTAATGCTTACAATGAGTTCTGAACAAGCGCTGAGCTCAAAGAAACAGATTTGAGTGCTAAAACTAAAAAACTGGCTAGTTCTAAGGGAAAATTTGAAGTGCAGACTTTATGGCCCCTGGAATAGTTTAACCCTAGCTAAGCGGCAATGCATAAAATGTATTTTTAATATAACAGTAGCAAATGAGCAAAATGATTTAGACAAATTAAGCAATTAACCAATAAAAAGCTAAAAACTGAGCCCCATTCCAGCAGTCTTCGATCAGACAAGTTCTAACTGCACATTCCTGCCATTAGGGTGCAGGGGAACCTTCTCCAAAAAAGACGGCCTGGATTAGTGCTCAAGTTATACAAACAAAGCTAGATTCAGCAGTTCTGAATCTAGTCTATGCTACAGCACACAAGGCGTATCAATTTTGGAAAGAAACAGTTCAAATAAGCAGGCACAATAAGCCTTTAACCAGAAACTCCCACTCAGAAGGGCATAATCTACCCTCTCCTCCCACAAGAGTGCAAACCACACCTTCTTAAGGTAAAATAACTGGCCAAAAGACCAAGTGCTTAAACCAGAACTAATACACTTTTAGAATAACAGACAGTAAGCCTTCAATCAGCAACTCCCAACTTAGAATGATGTAAGCTACCTGTCCTGCCACAACAGTGCAGACCACAAACCTTCTTAATGTAAAACAACTGGTCTAAAGCCCAGGTGCTTAAACCAAAGGCTTAGAATAACAGTTATAATTTCATCAGGCTACTAACAAGCAGTAATAAATGCAGCAGAATAAATGCAATTAAGTACTTTTAAGAACAGTCAGCAAAAGCAAAATAAAGTAATACAGTAGGAAGAACCACAAATACAGTAAAAGCAGATGAATAAAGTGCATTTTTATATATAACAATAGAAAATGAAAAAACTGGTTTAAACAAGTTACCCAATTAACCAGTAAAAAGCTCAAAACTGAGCCCTGTTCCAGCAGTCTTCAATCAGACAAGTGCTAACTGCACACTCCTGCCACTTGGGTACAGAAGAAACACAAATACAGTAAAAGCAGATGAATAAGGTACATTTTTTGTCAGTCATGTGCAAGGAGAGAGGAAGGAGAAGCAGAAGATAATTCAAGGTTAAGAACGTAAGCGGGTTGGCCTTCTCAAATGTTCTTTCTGTATTAAGTAGAGTGCACACTAGACTGGGAGGAGTGCCCCAGATCAAATTTACAGGAGGGGTGGGCCACTGCAAAGCCACAAACTATAACAACACCACAAGAATATGAAGGGAGGGAGGGAGGGAAAAACAGTTTCAGGACAGATGAGAAACAAAAAATGATGCCAGAAAATATATAACATAATTCAGTCAGGCAAAAAAATAATTCAGTCAGGCAAAATTAAGACAATGCAGAACTCTGAAAGGTTAAATTGCCAAGAAATATGTTTATTAATCAGTGACATTTTTCCAGAATGTTTGAGAATCACACTTCAGCCACAACACCAGGAGTTTCCAACAGTGTATGCAAGAATTTACAAACATAAACTGTTTTAAATCAGCAAGCCTTGAAGCAATCAGATAACACAAAAGCTGTTAGACCAGTTTTATAAACTCCACCACAGAAATAGGGGGGAACCAGTTTCAGGACAGATGAGAAACAGAAAACAATGACAGAAAATATATAAGATAATTCAGTCAGGCAAAATTAAGACCATGCAGAACTCTGAAAGGTTAAAATGCCAAGAAATATACACTAAAAAGTGCAGCACTTGTTCCAAATAGCTTTTTCTTCTCAAAAAGCTCAGCACTTGTCTTATAAGCATATCCCTTGTCTTATAAGCATTCTCTTTGCAGGTCAAGCACTCCTATATTATACAAATCTCTCACTAGCAAAACCCCCCAGGAGTGCCCACTTCCCTGCTAAGCCCACTACTTTTCTGTCTCATACCAACTCATAATTCTTTCTAGCATGTCGAAGGGTCAGATGCTGGCGCCCTCTCCTGCCCATTTGGTGAATCTGGGAATTCTGAGACAATGTTACAATTGCCTCATGTACACGGACAACCATCTCCTCCTCCCATGTAACACTAACACTTGTGAGAGATGCAGCTATTTAGCCAGACTGGAGGCTGAGCTCTCTCAACTCAGGACTGGCAAGACCAGGCAGGAGGAGAAGGCAACTACACACACCACAATACCAGTCTCACATAGCTCAACCGTCAGGTCCCATGGATGCTGTGTTCTTGGCTTTGGACAGTGTGGCTTTTACCTGTACAGCCGTGAATACAGGAGTGTTGCATTCTTCTGATAGAGAAATGGGCTCTTTAGGGGGTGAGAGGGAGCTAAAGTTAGCAGTGAACCTGTCTACCAGGATGTTGGCAATATCATTTGCTTCTGTATATTTAGTGTCATTGTGCTGTAACTCAGAGCAGATCTGAGTGTTGCCACCGAGATTCTTGACAAAGCTATAGAATGCTTTGTGGTTGTCTTAAGAATCAGCGGCAATTTTGTTTTCGTAACTAGCTTTGAAGGATTTTATGAGGGATCTCAGCTTGTTACTGAGGCTGATCAGGGAGTTCCTCCAATCATGGGATTTTACTATTTTTTGCAACAGTTTCTTTTTTCTGTTGTAGTTTGTTTATGTAGGATTCAGCAGTCATACTTCTATTGTCCATCTGCATGGGTGTCGTGAAGTTTGCCACTTCTGTCTTAAGAAGTATGAAGTTGGCTTTGGAGAAATTTTTTATGGTGGTTTCCCTAATGGCGGGTGGGGTGGGATATGGATATCTAGGGTGATTAACTTGTGGTCAGAGCTGACCGATGAGGAATTGACCTCTGTTGTGGAACACTGGTTGCCCATGTTGGTAATGACCAGGTCTAGGATATTGCTGCCCCTGGTGGGGGAGTGGATAAGTTGATCCAAGGCATTGGAATTTATGAATTTAAGAAACTATTGAGCAAAAGAGATGGTACATGATAGTTTTCTCAGTTAATGGTGGGGTAGTTGAAATCAACCATTATTAGAGTGTTGGGTTGTACCCTAATATTTTCCAGTGTATCAAGAAATGAGAAGTGGGAATCCTGGGGCATGGTGGAGGATCTGTAGAAAGCTACAAATTGGATTGTGGTCTTGCACAGAGTTAGTTGCACTTGGATAATCTTGGATGCATTATGCTGAGCAACTAGCTTGGAGGTGTGGATATCCTTAATGAATATGGACATGCCTCTGCCTTTAGTGTTTCGGTCCGCTTTAGGTGGCTGAAAGGTGTGGTATGAATTATAGCCTGGTAATGCAGGGGTGCTGTCTGGAGCCTTAAACCAGGTCTCTGTCGATGTTCTCCATTTTAAGGAGTGCCTTGAGTGAGTGCATTTTAAAGTTTAGACTTCTAGCATTGAGTAGCATTACCCTCAGAGTTTGCTTGCTTGTACCTATTATGGTGGTGACTTTTTCATTTGAACCTAGCCTAAAAAAGGCACTATATGGGGTAGCAAGAGCCTTAGCCAGTATCCACAATCCCAGGGGGGACATGTACAAGCCAACTCTGGCAAAACATCCTGGTCTGTCAGTCATGTCAACCCAGGCAGACAGATACTGGATCTCCTTAAAATAACACCAGAAGCTTAGCCAATTGTTGAAGTCAATCATTTTGTCCTTGTACTGTGGTATCATTTTGGGTGATGGCAGGATGCTACTCAGGGCTAAGGTCATACCTGCCTGGGCTACAAGATCAGAGAGCTCCTCCATGTCTCTTTTCATGTAGTCCAGGGAGGTATGTCTCAGGTCATTCAAACCAACATCGAGAATGACAGAGTCATATCTGTACTTGTTGTAGAGTGAACTGAGTGTGCATATTATGTGGCAGATCCTGGCACCCGACAGGCAGCTGACAGTAACTTTCTCCTTGCTTAGCCTGATAAGTGGAACATCAGTGTGTCTGTCTATAGAGGCACCTATGACTAGAGTGTTGGGTAAGTTGTTATGCCTTATGGGCTGTGGTTGAATGGCACACTGAGTTTGTGGACTATGTGTCATTTGGGTTGTGTTGGGGGGTGGAGGTTGCTTGCGTTTCTGCTTTGGAGGTCTCTGTTGCTTAAAATAACTGGCCAAAAGACCAAGTGCTTAAACCAGAACTAATACACTTTTAGAATAACAGACAGTAAGCCTTCAATCAGCAACTCCCAACTTAGAAGGATGTAAGCTACCTGTCCTGCCACAACAGTGCAGACCACAAACCTTCTTAATGTAAAACAACTGGTCTAAAGCCCAGGTGCTTAAACCAAAGGCTTAGAATAACAGTTATAATTTCATCAGGCTACTAACAAGCAGTAATAAATGCAGCAGAATAAATGCAATTAAGCACTTTTAAGAACAGTCAGCAAAAGCAAAATAAAGTAATACAGTAGGAAGAACCACAAATACAGTAAAAGCAGATGAATAAAGTGCATTTTTATATATAACAATAGAAAATGAAAAAACTGGTTTAAACAAGTTACCCAATTAACCAGTAAAAAGCTCAAAACTGAGCCCTGTTCCAGCAGTCTTCAATCAGACAAGTGCTAACTGCACACTCCTGCCACTTGGGTACAGAAGAAACACAAATACAGTAAAAGCAGATGAATAAGGTACATTTTTTGTCAGTCATGTGCAAGGAGAGAGGAAGGAGAAGCAGAAGATAATTCAAGGTTAAGAACGTAAGCGGGTTGGCCTTCTCAAATGTTCTTTCTGTATTAAGTAGAGTGCACACTAGACTGGGAGGAGTGCCCCAGATCAAATTTACAGGAGGGGTGGGCAACTGCAAAGCCACAAACTATAACAACACCACAAGAATATGAAGGGAGGGAGGGAGGGAAAAACAGTTTCAGGACAGATGAGAAACAAAAAATGATGCCAGAAAATATATAACATAATTCAGTCAGGCAAAAAAATAATTCAGTCAGGCAAAATTAAGACAATGCAGAACTCTGAAAGGTTAAATTGCCAAGAAATATGTTTATAAATCAGTGACATTTTTCCAGAATGTGTGAGAATCACACTTCAGCCAGAACACCAGGAGTTTCCAACAGTGTATGCAAGAATTTACAAACAAAAACTATTTTTAAATCAGCAAGCCTTGAAGCAATCAGATAACACAAAAGCTGTTAGACCAGTTTTATAAACTCCACCACAGAAATAGGGGGGAACCAGTTTCAGGACAGATGAGAAACAGAAAACAATGACAGAAAATATATAAGATAATTCAGTCAGGCAAAATTAAGACCATGCAGAAGTCTGAAAGGTTAACATGCCAAGAAATATACTTATCAATCAGTGATATATTTCCAATTTTTTTGAGAATCACACTCAGCCAGAACATCAGGAGTTTCCAACAGTGTATGCCACCAAATAGGGCATTCTCAGGACTGCAGCATCCACCCCTGTTGAAAATAAAACACAGTACATTATCAGCAATGCATCCACTATATACTGTGGGAGTAGAACCCACAGCCTTCGAAAGGCAAGTATTCTACCTGTTATGCTACTAACAATGCAAGCAAACTTGGCATAAGCAGCACTAAATTTATCTTCTCCTGAAGCTCTCAGTTCCTTTTAAAATCCACTTGACACTCAACTGTATCTCAACTTTTCAGCGCAAGAAATCTGTAAAAAGACAAAATTTATTGGGGGACAAAAGCCGAAAAAACTGGGACACATTTAAACACTGCTTGTATAATCTTGTAAAGTTGCTAGAATAAAATGTTGTGTTACCACCATGCTTTTCCTGAAAGATAGGAAGACAGAAACTTAAATGGCTATCATTTATTGAATTCAGTTCTCTCATAGCTCTCAACCTCTTAGCACAAAGAGTCTGGACAAATCCAATAATAGGGGAATACAGCCTCTAAAATAGGGACAAATTTCAAATATTGATCTTATAAACTTAGAAAATTGCTAGAATAAAAGGTTTTGTGTCGCCATGTATTTTTCTGAAGAATATGAATTCTGAAATTCAAATGCCTGTCATTATTTACTGAATTCAATCCTCATTGATTTGCCACAAAAATTCAGAAAACCACAGCTTTTATGAGGAAGAGTTACAGAAAAAACTATGAAGCAATTTGCCACAAAAATCCAGAAAACTATAGCTTTTATGAGGAAGTTACAGAACAAAACTATGAAGCAATTTGCCACCAAAATCCAGAAAACCATAGCTTTTATGAGGAACAGTTAAATAACAAAACTATGAAGCAAAAATCTGGATGGTTTTCACAAGTGGTGGTGGGCAGGGAATTCAGGCTCTTGCTACTAGTACCCAAGGTACAAGGTTTGAGCCTGTGTAACTGCAGACACCAGGTATATTTAACCTGGGCATTTTACTTACACACACACACACACACACACACACACACACACACACACACACACACACACACACACACACACACACACACGCACGCACACACACACACACACACACACACACACACACACACACACACACACACACACACACGTACCCACCCTTACCTGGCTTGCAGAATACTTGACAATACCGAAGTATTGCATCCATTACAGCTGCAGAGGAAAAAGCCCAATACAAATAATCTGAAATGCATCCATCCAGTATGGCCACATGTGAAAGAAAAAAAGCTGTTCTTGTATTTGAAATTGCATGCATGCTATGTATAGGATGCTATGCAAAGTGGAGCCCTCAGTCAATTCCGACAGGCTGTTCATGGAGCTGATGTCATTGCGCATGCCTCTGCACATTATGACATCAGCCCGGAAGAAAACTAAAATAAAAACAAGCCGAGAAGTTTAAAAATTAAGGGGTGTCACTCAGCACCCCAGTTTTTTGAACCTCAAAAACGGTACAAAATGAGATTCTTGGTATGGTTCATAGGTATGTTTGTGTAGCATAGCAGTGTACAGGCAGGGACACTTTCCACATCTCCACAATGATCATTTGTAATGTCATTAGCAATACAGTCTTGTTTGTCTGTATGTCACAGCAGGCCATCATTAGGCAGTGGCCTAACAAATGCAGAAATGTGACATAACACCTTCATGTAGTTCTCCTAAGTTGACACAGCACCCGACAGTGTTCCATAACATTGCTGATTGAGTACAATGCTTTGCCAGGCATGTAACCCTTGGATTAACCATAGCCCTATTACTAGGCATGGTCACAATAGCATGCCTACAAATGTGACAATATACAACACCAACAATGTTATGGTCATGCTGCTACACCCTTGTGGTTGACAGCCTCAAACCCACTGTCTGTAGGCACTCCTTGCAGTGAAGATGTAGATGTCTATGCATGCAGAGAAAACTTGTTCAACTCTGCAGTCATTACTCTGACCTTGCTAGTCTACATTGCCTGTAAAGCAACCAGACAGCACACTGGATGTCACGTGACATGATGTAAGAACACATACTTGCATTCCAGTTACATAAATATACAGTGTGAGGTACACATGTTGGCCAAGGGTGGCTACTCCTCTGCAGTATGCCTCAGATCTATGTCATGCTGATCTGCGCCATGAAGCTGTTGAAGGTCAAGCTGCATGATTTGCTGTGAAATGTCACCTAACAGGGATCACTAACACTGTGGTGTTTGTTCAAGCAACCTTAGACGTCTATATCACTGAACAATGAGCATTGTATTGTGACGCTGCAGCTGTGCACTGACTCACCATCTGGTCAGTACCCTTGTGAAATCTTAACAACCCTGGAATACAAGATATAATACATGCCAAACTCAAATGGTTGATATGGTTGCTAATCAAAGCATCTACCTGAGAAAGGGTATGTCAAGCCTACAGATCCTTGCATGACATGGGAAACTATGTGTGTGAACAAACAGGCTATGGCCTGCCCTGCATGTGGAACTTGGTACTAACATTTTGCTTCTGGTGATAGACAAAATATAGGACCATGGTCTCCCAGGAGAGAGTGGTTGTGGTGACATGAGCAGTAGTAGTAGCCAGGCACCAGCAATTCAGAAGACTCCCCTCTTAACAGCATTCTTCACATTGTGATTGTGTCATTGCAGTACACACTGCTTGAGTGGTGTGCAACTGCAGAATAACTGTGTAAACACTCCCTCCTTACCTTTCACAGGGTGTACGTATGGCTTCCATCTCCACTGTTTGCCTGTGCTCTGTACAGTCACAGACAACTTGGATGGCTATCTTCTTGGAAACCACAGGACAACTAGCATGCAGTGACAATCACTGTCCCTAGATGTCTTAGTAGTTTTATATTTAAAGCTAGGAAAAGACTTTTCATGGAAATGACTAGTAACAATGCAGTACACCTGCAGACACTGACTCAAACCCAGTTTGTTTTGTTCAAGGTCAGATCATGCCTACTATAAGCAGTGGACCTCACTGAGTATTAAACTATGCGATGGATGAGGAGAAAATGACTCCATCTACCATGGCCTGAGAAGGCATTTGACAAGATTAGGCCATCAGACATTGTGGAAACACTGTAGAAGTCATTTACAAACTAATATGTCAGCCACTGGATAGCCAAGTGTCTGACACTCAATATCTAGGAAGATAGCATTGGGTAGGCCACTGCTACAATAAGGCCAGTCACCAGTGGACTACCCACACACATCATTCCTGGGAGTACGCCTCACAGCCATTCCCTTTTCTGCATTCACAACCACTGTCAGTGACCTCAGACTGATTACATTTGCAGATGATTGCAAATTAGGAGCTGCCACTGAATCCCACACAGAACCAACAGTTATCCAGGATGGACTGACACACACATTGAGTTGCTGTCAGAGCCATTGAAAAATACTTCATGCCAAAGAATGCACAATACTATACTTTTGGCAGTCATCCACCACTGGAAAATATCATATTGTCAGCACACCTCCAACAGTTGACCCATTAGTCATGGCCTTATGGACAAAGAGAGTGATGCAGCCTTGGACTTTCACTGGTCAGTAAGATGTGGGGATTTATTAAATGTTGCACAACCTATAGAGAAAAGTATGGCATATAAATCCCAGAATGTCATTCTTACACTGTATTTGACACTCATCACACACCTATCACGGAGTGCAATACCACCTTTGGTATGTTACTACTCAGGGATATCCAATGACTGTAACAGCCACAGAGGTTCCACAGTAAAACAATGCACAGTGTACATAACATGTCCTATGCAGACCATATAAAGACCGTAAATATATATTCTGTCTCCTACATGCTTTGGAGAGGAGGTGTACGACTGCCATACAGGGAGGTGTCCCACTGTTTACTTTCTGCATATCCAAGAAAGGACTAGCATGAGAATTACTTGTTCTACACAGGTACACCTTGACTTTGGTATAAATAGAACATGCTGGAGAGACAGGTATGTAACCCACACAATGCACATTCTATGTAACAGGCTCCCCATCCATGTCAGGCACACTTCCATGGCAACACACATCATGTGCAAGTTACATAATTGGATGTGGAACAAGACATTCATAAGTGGTTTAGGACAAATGTGTGTAATGGACACAGGGAAATTGTAGATGGTTTATCTTCTACACCACAGCTTGTAGATTTTTCAGCTCCCAAAACCCTACTTACACTTATCAAGGGTACCAGACCTTGTCAGAGATTAGTGATGTATGACTAGGCTGAAAGAAGCCATTGTTCTTGTTAGCCTGTTATACACATATGAACCTAGGGAGCCATGCCCCTATACTGCTTTATCTTTCAGAAGACATTTTTCTTCTGTGATGACATTCCATCCTGTGCTCTGACATTTATGGGTTTATTGTACCTGTGTATCCACAGGTGTGTTCTACACAATCCTGAAAGTGAAACATAAACAATTATGTGCGACACTGTTCATTGTGTAAGTACACAGCTGTTACAACATCATCCGACATAATGTACACAAAATAATGTAGTTTACTCATTACAAATGGCAGCATACAATATCTGTTAGTGACCAGTACAAGTGGCATGTCAAAGTCAACAATGGAGGAAACAAATACATAGTAATTTATACAGTCACCCTGTGCATCAGACACATAGCTTCATTTCCTTGCATTGATGACAAGAATGACAGGGATGTGGCACCAGTATTATCACTTGCACAGGGTGTTGTGTCGGAGTGTAGGAGGTCTAGACTGACCCAATAGGATGGCAAGCATGTGTGTAAGTCAGGAAGGGAAGCAGGCAAAATGGACCATGAAAATGTGATGTGTGTTTCTGTAGGTATCCTGATTGTGACAGTGGTGCGTGAGTGTCTGCATGAGCACAGTAAAGCTCTGTGCTAGCTTGACATATCAGTATGTTGGACAGCTTTGAACTGTGCATGGGAGAGTTAACAGTTCACTATCTCCACCCGTGAACATGGGAACTGGCTCTGCCAGGAGTTGCACTGGCACCTTCATGCCCAAGGTCAGGAACAGGGCTACTACATGAGGGTGACTGCTGTCTGCTGGGACCATGTCCTCCTCAGGAAAACCCAGGACCATGAGCCCATGACCTGCCATGTCTTGGTGTGGAAAGAACACCCCCCTCTGGAGCACTGGATGTGCTGCCACTACAGGAGCATGACTTAGCATGGCCACGTGGACTCTCAGCAGATGTAGTTGTTGACCTACGTTTACAAGTCTGATACTCAACTCCAATCAGATGTTCCATCACAGACAACATGCATTCCAAGACAGATATTCTTCAATCTGTCTCAGACCAAAGGCTTTCCACTGTGTCAGTCAAATGATCCAGGGTATCAGCAACACAGTGGAGACAGTCACAGATGTCAGACTGTGCTGCATCCATAACCCTGAGCATTCATCTGGAGTTCCTTTTGGAATGTGCCTGTTACTCCATGATGACCCTAAACATATGCCGAGTAACACATGATGAGACACCTGCAACAGGTGGTGGAAGGACAGCAGGCCTCCTACGAGGACCCCTATCAATTTGCCTGTGTGGAACCTCGCCATCTCTTTGGCTATGGCCAGTACCAATGCTCACTGAAGCCATAGTAGCCACACTTTCCTGTTCAATGTCCCCACCCTCTAACTGTCCAGTATCTGTGGCCTCAGGGGAGTGGGTATGAGTAGACATACTGACTATGTATGGTAATAATGAGGGCAGAAGGGAGATATCAATCTATGTGACAGATTCAGCCCCTGCATCCCCCATCGGTGCCTCACTTTAGACACTATCATCATCAGAGTCTGAAAAGACACTGACATCAGGTTGTGAAGGGGACAGAGACCAACCCCTGCTGGTCACCTATGATAAAATGGGAAAAGCATTGCATTAATACCTGCACTGTTATGCTCTGCCATACTATCTTTCAATATATGTTAAGCTGTATATAATGCTGTCTTTATTACAGGCTTGTTATCCCCCAACTTCATATACTAAGACATGAGGACATAATTTTCTAACAAACATCTGTAGTTACTTGTAAATAAAAAGCTCTTTAATCAAGAATCTCATGAGCAACAATGATGTGTGGTATTGACATTTGGCAAAACTCCGCACAGTTGACACATATGGCAATCTGTAGTATCCTGAAAATACTGTCTAATCTATCAGTGTGGTCACACCTAAAAGGCATAGGTATGACTCTAAACTGTGTTCAGTTGGAAAATATTTGTGCAGTTGGCACTCATGCAGACAGTATATCAATCCAGTTGGCCAGCCTGGGATGCCACTTTAACGAATACATTGCAGTAAATCTACATCTCTAACAAAAGAGTCTTGTGCTTGCTAATAGCAGCAGCATGGCCACATTCAATTCCTGATGGTCCTGTGACAAAATCTGAGGGAAAGGTAATGTACACAGCACCACATGTTGCACTATAATTGCCTAATGCATCCAAATATCCCACATTTACGGTAGCTACCATGTTAATTGGAATGTTGGTCACAATCTGAGCATGAGATTCAAACTGCAACTAACCTCCTTCCCCTCCACCCAAAAAATACCTGACACCCTCATAAAACTATGTACATCCTGACACACTGAATGCTGCAGTATTCCACTGCTGATCAAACTAAGCATATCTGAATGCTCCTCTTGCTTGGAAAATATGGCACCATATCCATGACATACCATGTGATGGATGCCTGGAAGCTGTCCTTTGTTCCTAGGTTTGCCAGTACTCCTCAGTGGCTGACAGTGGTTGTTCCACCACCCTCCCTTCACCAATGAAAACCACAATCCCTAGCTGCATCTGCTTCTCTTCTGCATGCAGCATTGATCATATTGGTAGCACGGTGCCACCCTTGCTCATATGTCCTGCTCTGGTGACCAGCAGCATTCACGTCACAAACTAGGTCAGCCCATACAACTGCCCACTCTTCAGTGTTTGGACACACCCTGGACAGCAGGTGTTGATGGCGTTGATGCAAGGCCTGCAGGATGATGTCATTTACAGCATCTGTAAAAGGGGCCCGGTGTCAGAGATAAATATTTCCTGAAAGACAACAAAATGGGAACACGTGTCAGGATCACATACATGGGAGTACAGTATGTAGAGATACTGCAATAACTTTTGGCTACAGGTATTCACTGCTTGATTACACATCTCATATTCAACACTATGCAAACATAGTATGGGTGTGGATGCAACTAGGATAGTACCAATAGGCAGCTATTCCTGTTTGTGCCATGACAGATACTGAGTATGATCACACACCCAACACAGGAGTCCATTAAAGTGTGGCCCCTAGGTGTAACCCCCCCCCCCACTTATAATATATAAAAACAACAGTGCCAAACAATTAGCAGTGTAGTATTACAACTGCTGTCAAGGGAAATTTCCAGAAGACCGGTGTACCTAAATACCAAAAAGCATTCTACCCTTACTGTACTCTAGTTCTTCTGTAGGTGTAATGTATTTGGAGATCAATGGCATGTCATCATTACAGTTCTCAGAAAAGCTGAATAATCAAATCCCCATTCCCCCTAAGTATATTGAAATATATGCATCATGTTGGAAACAAAATGGTTACATACCTGAAGGAGTACAATACTCCTCTGTTGAAAGGTACAGATATATAAATGTTGTGCTGACAATTTCACCCTGAGAAGTAACTCTCATATATAATGGTTCCTGTAGCTAGGTGTTTGCCTTTTTAACATGGTCCTCATTAGCAACTGCTTGCCTCTACACCAGTCTGTGTTTCTGAAATGATAATTGCAGTCAACACAGCTGATTTGCAGTATAATCAGCCAATCTCATGCAACCACTGAACAGGATATAAGGCCTCAATGTAGCTCACAACTCCTTTCTCATATGTTGGATTGGAAATTACTGGGGTACAGATACTATGTCATGGCAGAGAGAATGTCTGTAGCAGCTACTTTTTACATACAAATGCATGTGCTGAACCTGAAGGTAATGCTGCAGACAATAGACATAGCCAACGAAGGTGAATACTTTGCAGGACAACAAGCTTTAAGGGTAAGTGTGGGACCTGTGGCAACCTTGTTGTATAGGCAGAGCCAGATTGAGGGTACCCATCCCACTGGGAATGAAGGTATGTGTCCAGGTAAGTATGTCAGTCAACGGTATCAATAACACAATACAAGGCAAAATGCTTGATGTGTCCTAGAAAAAGATAGGTTAACCATGATGTCACACAGTTAGACAACTGTCAAGTCATGTGTTATGTCATGGTAGTCCTCTGTTCAGTGTATGCTGGCAAACCTTGCATTTAGCTCAACCTCCATATATGTATGTTACTTGTGCAGCTGCGTTGTGTGTGTGATATCACCAGCAAATTTTATTTATTTATTTATTTATTTTACATTTGTTAACCGGGCTAGTCTAACTGGATATATTTCCATTTTCAGTAGAGGCCCGGGGAGAAAAGCTCCAGTAGTAAACAATTTGATTATAAATTTGAAATACAATACAAACAATGCAAATCATAGTTGATACATAGCAAATGAAAGTAGTTCAATAAAAAATACAAGAAGCAGTGAATAAAAAATGGAGATAAAAAATGGTATTTACACTAATATAAAAGTGACAAAAGTATGTGCTAAATTATTTACACAAATAAAAGTGACAAAAGGGTACGATAAAATTATGAAAATAAGAATGTTTTGTGATAATCAACATGATAGATTCCACCAGTATGTTCCATTGTGTTCACCAGTTCCTGTTCTGCTTCAAAAAGTATGCATTAGAGTTTGGAATATATAGTAGGAGGCGGAAATAATATTAGCAAAACCAGAAGGTTAGTCAGGGTTAATGCAGGGGCATAACCAGTGTGTTTTAAGGTGTCTTTTGAGGTTTTGTTTAAAGAGAGGCAAGGAAGAAAGTGACGTTAGTTCGTTGGGGAGTAGGTTCCAGTTTTTTCCCACTGTGTTAGAAAACAGGGAATCACCAGCCGTGTTGTTAGTCTTGGTTATGCTAGCTAGAAGTTTGCTAGAAGAGCGTAGGGAGTTTAGATTTTTATAGGGGATTATGAGATTAGATAGTATAGGAGTGCTGTTAGGTTGATAAAATATCTTGTGGGCAATGGTTAGTTGGGAGATATTCAGATGGTTTTGAAGTTCAAGCCAGCCTAGCTGCATTAGATTTAAACAGTGGTGAGTTCTAAAAGGATTGCCAGTGGCAAATCTGGCGATGCTGTTGTAGGCATGAGCTAGTTTGACAAGGTTATTTTTTTGAGGTTAGTGTATATGGGACAGGCATATAGAAGAGTTGAAATTAAATGGGAGTGTGCAATCTTGGTTCTGGCTATTAGAGTTAGGAAAGTTTTGATTCGATATAAGGAGCCTATTTTTCTGTTGACAGTTTTTATGGTATTATTTATGTGGATATCAAACGTAAGGTTATTGTCAATAGTAATTCCTAACAACTTGGTGGTAGAGTCGGGGTATATGGTTGCGCGATTACTGGAAATGACAGAGAAATCTATAGGGGAGGACTTACTGGTGGGTGTAAAGAGAAGGAGCTTAGTTTTTTTAGCATTGAGAAGGAGGCAACATTTTGTGAACAATGTTTCAACTGTGTTGAATACATTCTGAGTCAGAGAATGTAGTTCAGATGGGGAGCTTGCCGAGCATGTTAATGTTGAATCATCTGCATATTTGCAGATCACTAAAGCCAATAACTCTGCTGGTGAAGCACTATTCTCTTGCGTCATAGCCAAATTATGGAACTCAGTCCCACTCCACTAACTACCTTGATTATAGCAAGCTCAGATTCTCATAAGCCTAGTACTTATTATACAGCAGGAACTTCTCATTGTTACATTTGTTAATGCCTGTTATGTACTTCACAGATAAAGATTCTAGTTGTCTACTGATGTACTATGTTCTTCATCTGTAAATATGTTGTAAGTAATTTCTATGTTAAATTGTTAATCGCTATGTAATCCAATGTAACTACTGTCTGTTTATTTTACTGTGGAGCTTTTCTCCCCGGGCCTCCACTGAAAATGGACCCACGTCCAGTCGGACACTCCCGGTCAACACATTTAAATAAATAAATAAATAATAAATAAATAAATATTGAATGCAGGTGGCTTGTGGGATTGCTACATGGAGGTCGTTGATAAAAAGAGAAAAAAGGAGTGGGCCTAGAATAGAGCCTTGAGGGACTCTAAGGGTGACTGATAGAAGGGATGATATATTATTTTCCCAAAGAACTGCTTGTTGACTATTGGTTAGGTAGGACATGAACCATTTAATAGCCAGAGAGTCAAGGGAAAAGGATTCAAGAATGTTGATAAGAAGGGTATGGTTTACCATGTCAAAAGCTTTTGAGAGGTCAATAAAGAGTGCAGATGAGAGGTTGTTGTTATTGCGATTTCTATTTATAACATCTGTAAAGGATAACAGGGCGGTAGTGGTGCTATGTGATGGCCTAAAACCATGCTGGCACTTAGCTATTGTGTTATTTTGAGTTAAATGGTTTAAAAGTTGTTGGTGAACGCATTTTTCCATGATTTTTGCTAAGGGTGATAAAAGAGCTATTGGCCGGTAGTTAGAGTAATCATTTGAGTTACCACCTTTGTGAAGGGGAATAATATGGGAGATTTTCCAGATGTCTGGAATGATTCCTTCCTTAATGGTTCTGTTTATGAGGATGGATATGGGATAGGAAATTACTTTGGCTGCTTTTTGGAGGTATTCAGAAGGTAGCTGGTCGGCAGAAGGAGTACAAGGCTTAAGTTTTTGAATGAGTTTGTAGATGAGAGTGGTAGAGATTGGTTGCATATAGAATGCTGGTAGAGTGCTGGGTATGGAGGTGGGAAGGCTTGAGTTGTCTTGAGTAAGATGACTAGCTAGTGCTTGTATGGTTTCTGTAAAGAAGGAGTTGAAGGCATTGGCAGTTTGATGGGGGGTATCTGGGTCTGCCTGAAGTGGGGTAGGTGTACGAGAGTGCCCTGGGGAAAGGAGTTTATTGATACTAGACCAGAACTTCTGGGGGTTATTTTGGTGATTTTGCTGTAGTTTACAGTAGTAGTTCTTTTTATCCATGAGTATTGCCTTTTTTGTACTATTTCTTAGTTGCTTAAAAATTTGTTGATCAGAAATATTTTTGTTAGCTCTCCACTTAGCCTGGGATTTATTCCTAAGTAAGATTTTTTGTCTGGTTTCTTTGGAAAGCCAGGGGGCTGGTTTGGCCTTCATTCTGATGGACCTTTTGGGTGCATGCCTGTCAAGGATAGATAGGAATTTAGAGTTTAGATAATTGACAGCCTCTTCAAGTGGTAGAGTTTTTAAAGGGTTCCAGTCACAGGCACTTAGTTCATTTTGGAATGATACTGGGTTGAGGTGTTTGTTAGTACGTACGATTCTGTATATGGGGGGAATTGAGATCATATTTATGCCTAAGGATGTAGGTTAAAGTATGATCACTAACATCGTCAGGTAGAGTTCCTACATTGTAAGTTTGTTTTTGTCTATTTATAAGTATCCAGTCTAGCGTGCTCTCTTTTTTGTTTGGTTTATTGATTCTGGTTGTAGAGGTGATAGTTTGACTGAAGCCATGAAGGTTGATATGGGAGGTAGGATTATCAGCATTGACAGTTTTCCAATCAGTATTAAAATCACCAAGTATAATAGTTTCTTGGGGGTAAGTTGAGGACACCCAGCTTAGTATATACTCTATAGTACTGATATTATTACCAGGTGGTAGGTAGATGCAGATGATATATAGAGATTTGTTTTGGTTGATTTGAAATCTGGTGATAAGTACTTCTGCCTTACTATCTTGAGGTGGGTAGAATGGTAAAGTGGAGATCTGAATTCCTTCTTTGAATAAAACTGCTACTCCCCCAACCATACTTTTTATATGGTCTTGTCTCAGTACATTATACCTTTGGGGAATGATTTCATTGTCTTTGGTCTCAGGTTTTAACCATGTTTGTGTCAGACAGAGGATGTCAAAGCTATGGGTATCTAAAAGGGCATGGAGATGGGTTACTTTGTTATTAAGGCTGCAGATATTCAGATGTCCTATTAGGAAAGAGTTGGGGAGTATGGGCTGGGTTATTAGGGTAGGTGGATTGGTAGGGCCAGGTTTAGGGTGGATATCACCATCTTTTAAGGAAGGTTTAATGAGTCTTAATGCAGAGTTATTAATAAAGTTGGTTAGATATTTCACTTTCGTTACTGTGGGTATATTGTATTTAATGTGGGAGAGTCTATGGTATTTAGGTAGTAGATAGCTGGGAGTTGAGTTGATGTTAATTTGACTACTTGGTAGTATAGGAGTGTGTATTGCTGTCTGTTTAGGAGAGTAGTTAAAGTGGTAGTAGTATGGTTCTTCAAAGGAGGTGAGGATATAGGCATAGGTCAGGGCAGTTGACAGTATGGTTATGAGTATGGATTTGGTAATGTTTGTTTTTACTGTTAAAGGCATCTTTAGAGATTATGTATAAAAAGTTTTAGGAGACATTGTGAGCTGTAGTCTGATATTACTGGGTCACAATTTCAGACACAATTTCAGAACACACTTCAACATCCTCTGGGAATTCAAGGTAAGGGCTGACCTGACATTCTCTGCACTTTCTAGTGTTGTACTAGGACTAGTTAAGAGAGGTCCTATCCCTAGGCCTATGACTTCTATTATTTAGAAGCAGACATTCCAACTGTACTTCATTTGGTGGCTAAATAGGTGATGAGACAGACATACATATCACAATTTATAATTTTAATTTCTACATACATGTATTTTCATTGCTAGACTCAGCTGTAATTGAACTCTGGATCATGTGTACCATAAAGTAATGTTCATAATGCATTTTAGAGACTCAGCTGCAAATTAACTGTTATAACAGGTGTATTTTTACATGTCGTAGTAATCATTACATAGTTAAGTGCTGTGAAATACTGCATTTACATCTATTATTATGTGTATGGCTTTAGAGTACTGTATTTGTATACGAGAGTCACAGTTAAAAACCTATTTTCCACTAATGTTTTAGCAAGTGTATTCTTAAATGTTGTACATATAATTGCATGTTTACCTGCTAATAGGATGCCTCACATATTTCTAAGCTTATTTGTGGACTTTATAGTAATGTATTTCTCTATTAGACTGCCAATTACAGTACTATTTTCTATTAGTCTCTTAGCTGATTTGCACAGTGTGGCTTGATGCACAGCATCACTTTAACATGCTTAATGATGAGAACTTGAGCATTACTCTGTTTTGATTGATTAAAACACCTTTGTTAATTAGCAGCTGTGTGGCTTGGCAAGTTGATCCACTGTTCTGCAGGTGTGATGGTCCTGGTTTTGAAATAGGGTGCAGGTGTACTTTTTGAATATGATTAATATCGTTTCAAAAGCATATATCAATATATCGATATTTAGCATAGCTAAATGATGCAGCACACTGCACTGCATTTTGCAAAAAATCATTAAAGAAAAGAAAAATGGGGAGATGGGACAGTGGTAAAATGGGGTGCATGTATGAGGAACAGCAGGTAGGGATGTGCAGGATGGGTGTAGGACAGAACCGTAACTATCCATTTCATGAACAGCAACAACTGTGCACTTTCACAGTTTTTTTAGCTGAATTTGGAGTGTCACCCCCAGAAAGGGGTGACAATGACATAAGTGCATTGTCAAACCAATTGGCCCAAATTAAGTGCGTCTAGTGGACACATGTGAAATGGAGAGCTATGTATGGGACAACAATTTGTTTGGCGGACAGGTGCCCATTTTTTTTAAGGTGAGAGTGGAATGTTGGGGAAGGGACATAGGTATGTGTGGGGGAGGTAAGTTGGGTAGGTGAGGAAGCTTTTGCAGACAGACAAGACAGCAGACAGGGTTGGTGAGTGACACAAGAGGGGGTGAACACCTTGGATGGGGAGGGTGTTGGGGCATCCCAGTCCCATGAGTGTCACACACGGTAGCAGTGCAACTTAAGCCCTCACCCATGAGACTGTCAGCACTGCTCCTTCACTGCCCTTGTAGTGGCAGTGGTGGATGCTGGCATCCTGGGTGAGGCTGTCCCATTAAGATGGACAGCATGCTTTTCAGCCAGTGTAGGTGTTGACTGACAGTTCAGCACAGCAGCCCATGCACTATACCTGGCAGTACCTCACTTGTGTCAAAAATCACCCCATCCACCTCTGCTTTCAGAGGCACCCCAGCCCCAGCCTGTGGGGCAGAACTGGCAGCAGAGGGGAGCACCACCAAGCTGCACCCCAGATGTGCTGGGCCCCGGTGTCATGGCCAGGGTAGCCAAGGTA
>NC_056746.1:1209624453-1209726953 GCF_019279795.1 Protopterus annectens
AAGGGCCAGACTCATCAGTATAGGTAGAATCCAACTCACAGTGATGTTTCTTATTACATGTTGCAGGTGATGCCATATATGCCTTGAGGCCATGCCAGATAACTGCCATCTGCAGTGCCTGGACAGTGCAGAGATAATGCAAAACACCACACTTGTATTGACTTGAAACATTGACAAACATGTATTTGGAGTGCTGATGTAATGCTTCTGCTATATGGATATATCTTGAGATCCACAGCAGTATGAAACAAAGATATGGTACTATGAAAACTGCTAGAGCAAGGAGAGAACATAGCACTAGCTGACTGACTAAGTAGCAAAACAAAAGCCTGTTGTGAAATTATTGTAAAACATAGCTGCAGCAAGCCCCTGATATATATATATATATATATATATATATATATATATATATATATATATATATATATATACTGGAGCAATATGTCTCAACACTAGCAAAGAGGTAACATCTGGTTGACAACTATGAGCCTTGATAATACAAAAACACAGGATACAATGTATGCATGCATTAACACATCCAGGATGTGCATTACAGTACATTGACTAGCCATACTGTGCATCAAATATTACAATACCCACATTAGCCACTTTGGTATTCAGGACACAATCATCAGGAAAGGAATCCTGGCTGTGTGTTTCATGTGGACTTGCAGTGTACATGCCTGGAAATATCTTATTCGTGGGATGGTGTAACATGTTAGTTGCACATGTGGAAATGTTGCCGTGGCTCCTACTTTGTGGTTCTGGAAGATGGATGGTAATCAGTATTCCATGGTTGGGCATGTGTATATATTATTCATAGTAAATCTACAGGGGAGTGGGCTTGTTATGACTGCAGAACAGATGTAGTAGAGCCATGTCCATGTGAGTATCCAGGGGTGGGGGCAGGAGTGGAATTTGATGAGAGTGGTTTATGTCCAAGATAGCATCTACTACCACAGACAGAGGCCGCAGTGGAGGGGGGTGAACATTGCCTATGTCCAAGATAGCATTAGTGTCCAGGAGTGAAGGCAACCATGGAGAGTGTGGCCAACTCAAGAATGGTGTATGCCATCTGTGCTATGCAGGTGTGCACACCTGCAGTGAGCAATGGCCCCACACCTTAGCTGCAGTGGTCAGACCCTTTCAATGACAGGGATGCACTAATTCCTAAAAGTGTATCATATTTTGCCTGCTCTCCCTCACACACTCCCTGCAATCATTAAATGTCTTCATCAGGCAACACAACAGAACATAGTGAGCAGCTCTGACATGGTCTAATTAGTATTTATCTGTGCCTTGATCACAGCCCTACACATCTAATGATTGATGTTAAGGGTAAAACCCACATCATGAAAATATTTGGAACTTATGCCAGTGATAGACACCAGCATGTCTCTCCCCAATAACATGCATGAATATCTTAAAGACATTGGGGTTGTTTGATACTGCCTTCCCTTGTTATGACTGTGTTATCAGATGTGGGTCTAACACGGATGAAACATCCTGCAGGTGTGGGTCCAAGAGGGATGAGACATCCTACAATAAACACAGATTATGTTGGAGGTTCATCTGTAGTTTCTGCAGTCCTGTTAGTTTTGGCAAAAGGCAGTGTTTCCTCCATTGTTAGTGCTGCAGACAGTTCCACTGTGTTCCCAGATTGAGACAGGTGTGTGATGCCATCATTATCAGCCTCTAGAGACATACTTACATCAGACTTGTACTGACCTGCAGTGCATCTTCTCCAAGTGGAACCTTTGAAGGCATATAGATAGCATACCAGTGTTAAAGCCGGTACATACATGAATTCTACCACCATACTTCAGACATACTACTACATGCCAAGAATATGTTTAGCTTCTGAGTACATATGTACCTTGTTATGTATTTAGCACACCCAGTATCATAGATAATAGAAGTGTGGAAGAATATGCCTGATTAAACTGTGCAATGTGGTAAGTAATGTCATGTAGGAATGGCATTTGCCACTACTCACCTGGTGCATCCACCACAGACACATTGGTAGTCATAAATTATGGTATGGGTTAACTGAGCTGCAATCCAGATGCTTCTGGGTGACATAAATACAGACTGACATGAATAAACCAGGCAGACGTGCAAGCAGATTTTCTGCAGGCATAAAATGTGCCACTACTCACTGGATGCATCCCCCTCAGACATTCTGGCAGTCATATCTTCTAGTACACATGCTCTTAGCTGCAACTCTAATGTCATTGGGTGATATAAATATAGATGATCATTGGTAAGTTAACCAGGCATATATGATGTGCAATGTCTTAAAGGAATAGCATGGACCACTACTAGCACAGAACAAACTCAGCCATTACCGGGGCAGAGTTGACCAGCTGAGCTACCACATCAGATCTATAATACAGAATTAGCACTCTCTCAGTGTCAGTACTGAGGGGAAAACAGTAACTCCTCATTATCTGCAAGCTGATAATGTGTTTGAGGCTCCCCAGTGATCTACCTGTCCCCAGCTATGTTCCGGCCTTGGTCCTGTTATGGAGAATCATGTCAGTGACCCTACAATGCACCAGCACCAGTGCCCAGCACTGATGTCTTTCACCAGTTCCTGCCTCAGTTTATCCAGAAAGGCCTTATCCTCTTTAACTTTGTCCAGAATTCTCCTGCTATGTGTACATAGGGCCTGCATCAGTACCTTATCATCCTGCAGGAGAACTTTCTGAGGAACTGCTGTTTTTTTGCTGCCATGATAATACCAGGTACACTTGCGGGTATGCAAGTGATTCAGTTTGGGTATTCAATACCATCTATGTCAGTCAGCCCCTGCCACCTCAACTGTAGGCACAGCATTCCACACTTTTATGAGATAGCTTTTTTGACAGTGTGAATAGTGTGGTAGCTGCAGATATGTGAGCCTTGAGTGTTGTCCTTTGCCACTGTACTGTAAGCCTCACTTCTCCAATAACATGTCTTGCTGTCTGTAAGCCAAAGCAATACTGGGAAGACACTCACAGAATAGAACTGTAGCTTGTCTTGACTGTTACCTGTGCCCTACCTGGATGTCCATCCTCCAACAGGATTACAATCTGTCCTGCATGTTCCTTATTCCCTGGCTTGTTGCACATCAGTCAAACAAATACAACCTGCTGTAATGATACAGACTAGTGCCAGTATAGCCAGCTGGAGTTCTTTAAAGAATGATATGTCCTGTGAATATCAAACTAATTTATACAAGATGCTTGTATTACAAATGTATTAGCTCTGTATGGCATTTGAATATCAAACTGATTTGTACATATGCTTATTTGCAAATGTATTTGAATTGTATGGCATTTGAATATCAAAATGTATTTGTAACGTTGCTAGTGTTGAAAAAATGTATCAACAGTGGGTCCTGCTGGACAGAAAAGAAATAGTCATGCAGGTAGTAACTGATTAAATGTATATACTGTAACCAAGAACACTGGAAGAGCAGAGGTTAATCAGCTAGATTACTTTAAAAAAATAAGGGAAATGTAAATGAGCTGTTAAACCATTGAAAACAGCATCCCACAGTGATGAACGGAACTGGAGTCAGTATGTCTGAGAGAGGCCACTGTTTAATAGCCTCTGTGAAGAACAGTTGAAGTACTGTAATTGTTTTATGGCTCCAGGGCACTGCCATAATTTCTGTCTCAGTTTCAAAGGGGAATAATGTGAGAATCTAGAATCAAATGACCAGATGAGGTCATTCTGCCAACCCTGGAAATAATATTTTTTAAGATATTACATTGAATAATCTCTGAGTATTGAGTATTCTCTTGGGCCTGACAACAAGAAGGACCATTCACTACATCATCTGTCTTGCTCTATTAAGTAAGTAGGGAATAGTAATTCTACTAGATTCAGTCAGGAATATAGTTAAACGTAGTTTAGATGTTGTTTTTCTTTATTTCTCTGAGCCTGTCCATCAATATTATTTTCAATATTACCTATAATTTGAACTATGTGGTTCACTGTAAATATATAATCAGTATTTTCATGCTCTTTTATTATTTATTATTAAATAGATTTAAAACTTTTATTGTGGCTGGTTCTTTTAGAAAGTGTTTAATATTGGAGAGTGCTGATATATATATATATATATATATATATATATATATATATATATATATATATATATATATATATATATATATATATATATATATATATTTATACATATATATATGTATATATATATATATATATATATATATATATATATATATATATATATCTTTGGTGACCCTGTGTGGGTCACTCCAGAAGGCCTAGCTGTCTTGGTTAACTACTACCATTTGTATTAGTATTAATACTACACAGTATAATTGGACACCCTTTCTTAAGGGCCTTAGAGTAGCTGATTGTTGAGTGTCTGGTGACAGTGATAACTACCATATACTCTGGGCAGAAGGGGGCACAGCAGGTAATTCTGTGCCAGCCTTTCCCAGGTGTGTGTGTGTGTGTGTGTGTGTGTGTGTGTGTGTGTGTGTATGTGCCTGTATGTGTGTGAAAAATCATATCTCACAATGTGTGTGTCAGCTACTTGGAGCAGGGACACAAAGCACTGGGTTCACAGACAGGGTGCTGGAGAACTTGGCTTCGACATTCGACTGAGGACCTAACCCTACAGCTGTACCCATGGGATGTCTTACTGGGGACCTGGAGGGAGACAGTTATAAAGAAATCCAGAACCTGTGCTGAGTGTGTTCCCTGTCTGCTCTTAAGGGAAACTGTATTTGGTGCAGAGATCTGCATCTAGAAATACTGTGTGTATCTATATGTATTCCAAGTGAACATCCCTCTCCAGTGTCAGTGTTGAGGATTCATGCTTCTTGATTACTGGCCCAGTGTAGAGATGTCACATACTGGTGGCACTGGTGGGCATCACACCTGCCTTATCTGCTTCATGTGTTCTTTCAGTTGCAACCCCTCATCATACCTCTTAGCTGCCCCTAATTTCAAAGAATGTGTCTGATTTTGTTAGAGTTTTGCCCTTTTTCTCATAATATTTTTGATTTTCTAGTAAATCTTTGAGGATTATAGTCTGTCAGCAATACCAGTTATTAAATTTTCATATTTCTTATTTTTCAAAAACTGCATCTCTGACACTGGAAAGATGATATTTATGAGAGCAGCCTCCTTATAGCAGTAAGATTTCTGATTTTGTAGGTTTACTGTAAAGTAGGCTTCAGTACTATATCTATGGATGTCTTCTGCTGCTGTGGGTATATAGTTCTCAATAACATATTCTTCCTCTTTTGCAGATGAGGAAGAAATAGCAGCAAATAAGATAGCCTACCACAGGAGGCAGGTGAGTCCAGGTAGTGGGGTAAGGATACTGTACTGCTGCCATTACAGTATCTGTGCTTAAGCTGTTTTCCACAGCACTGAGCATTTTTTATTTTCTACATTTTACTAATTAGCACTGTTCAGTGATTTTGCAATTTACTAGTTCTCATTCATTTTTTTGTGCTACTGTCTTAACCTGTGCCAGTTATACCTGCATTTGCCATGTGTATATAACAACTTTAATAGCAACTGTTTACCACAGCAGTGAGCATTTTTTTCTTTTAATACACTGCCACTGCTTTGTTGTGCATTGGTTCTGCACATTCATTTTCATTCATTTCCTGTGGTACTATCTTACACACTTTGCCAGTTAGATGGCATTCATATGCTCTGGTGTTATACTCTGTTGTACTATGATTACTGCTCAGCTTTTGTTTTGCATCATTTTGTTGACTATTGTTTTGCTATCCAGAGCCTGATTTAATAAATCATACACATCAGAAAGAGCATTGCATTTCTGTCCTGTTTTATTTTCATTGCCATTTCTGTTTATATTATATTACTTTCTTGTTTTCCTCAATTTATTTCCATTTTTTTTCTGCAGAATTGGCGGTAGAACAATCAGTGGTGAGTTAGAATCCCCAGCAGTCCATGTGACTTCCACTGTGCAGAGGGATGAGGTGACCAGGAGGGCTCACTGTCAGATTCCATTTCTCTTATTTAGAGGATGATTCAGGATGCTCGTTAGAAAATGGTATATGTCCTGTACTGGGTTATGTGTTGCAAAATGCAATGCTTGAGAGGTCTGAGGTCAACGAGTGGCTTGATGTCCATATTGGAATCCTACATCATCTATACAGGTGGTTGGTAGAGTTGTGTAGCCAGCCAGCCCTGACAATTAGGCCACCAGCTGAAGAGCCCAACACTGCTGTGCCATGAAGATGACTGAAGGTGATTGAGTTCTGTGTGGATTTCCCTTATGGCCAAGCTCGGCAGGCCATCTTTAGCCCACCAGTCTCCCCATCATGGAATCCCCCTTTCACATGGGTCCCTTCTTCTCATCTGTTTGTGGTCCAGTCCTCCCGTTCACAAGCTGCCTATTGACTGCCGGTCTGTCTGTCTCTATTGTAGTCACTTCTGAGTCATTTCCTCACCTGTCAGGCTGCCTTTGTGTTACATGTTTGTGTGTCTGCCCCTGATGCCATTACTAAACCCTTCTTCCTATCTGCACATTCACACATACCATGTAAAAAAAAAGTAAAAATGAACTCCTGTCCCAAAAATATATACCCTTCTTTCACCATCTCCATACAGCTGTTCCATTTCTATTTTCCTGATGTTTGTTCCTCTGCTTACTATTCCCACATTCTAAATTCTGAATATCCTATCATCCCCTCTCCTTCACTTTTATAAAATAAAACTAGTTGTCATTTTATAATGTAGCCCTTGTTGTACCCTTGTTGCACATATGCAGCACTTTAAGGGCACATGTGAACATGCATCACAACAGAAACACTGCCTACATGATGACGTACTTAGATCATGTGACCATTCATAGCATGGGTTACTCACTTGAGCAGAGATCCCTATTTTTACAGATACAATGATTTATTATATAACACTGTCTTAGCTATGTCTATACAACACTGGCATTTATTCTTACCTATGCCTTATTGCGCTTTCTTGGTCTACCTTGTCCACACTATTTATTTCAAAATGATCACATCATGATTTTTCTTAATGACTACCAATTTGTAGAGAGTCATTGTTTATGTTCTCTATTACTTGTATGTAAAAAACACAGTCTGGCAAGGACCAACACCTGTTTCTCCTCATGGAAATAAAGCAATGTGTTATAATATGTTCCTATATGAAAAAAATCTTTTAATCTTTTTATCATGCCTGATCACATAACTTAGTCCTTTTCTGCAGCTAAATCTTGATATTTTGATCTTTATTTGCTAAATATTTTTTTTTCAATAATAATTCTTTACTGTTTTCCTTTTTCATTACAAAACATTCACACTAGAATACACAGGTGATAATCAAAACAGTATTAAAAGCAGTATGATAAAAAAACATATTTACACTATTTACATGAATGCTTCCATATTTCCCTTAATGATAAAGATAAAGGTTGTTTTCTCCAGGGTTAATATCTTCAATGCGTTATGCCAGTATAATATTGAAAATTTGCTCCCAGAGTTTCAAATTATAGGGATTTTTGTTTCGTTTGTTTATTATGTATTTGTGGGATAATATATGTTTTATCGCTAAAGTCTCAAAATTTTCCCAAGAGGTTTTAGATGGGGTCAACCAGTTAGTAGCTATGTAAAGTTTCACTAGTAGAAAAATATTAATGAGAGTGATCATTTGGGTTTTAGATAGATTAATGTTGTAGACATGTTATCTGAATCTCTGCTTCACTGTTGTTTCTCTACATTACATTGCATTCCCTTCCACGTGCTTCAGTGTTGTTTCTCCTTCAGTGTTGTTTCTCTACATTGCATTCCCTTCCACGTGCTTCAGTGTTGTTTCTCTACATTACATTGCATTCCCTTCCACGTGCTTCAGTGTTGTTTCTCTACATTACATTGCATTCCCTTCCACGTGCTTCAGTGTTGTTTCTCTACATTACATTGCATTCCCTTCCACGTGCTTCAGTGTTGTTTCTCTACATTACATTGCATTCCCAGTGTTGTTTCTCTACATTACATTGCATTCCCTTCCACGTGCTTCAGTGTTGTTTCTCTTGTTTCTCATTACATTGCATTCCCTTCCACGTGCTTCAGTGTTGTTTCTCTACATTACATTGCATTCCCTTCCACGTGCTTCAGTGTTGTTTCTCTACATTACATTGCATTCCCTTCCACGTGCTCTCTTTATACGTACTTGCTATATTTTACATGTCACTTGACTTTTGAGTTATCGTGACTCTTTGATAGCCCTTTGATTTTTTTTTTTTTTGCCTATAACATGATTTATTGGCAGTCCATTGAAAAGTAGTTAAACAAAAAAAAAGTGAAGAATGTGGACTTTAAAAGTATACATCTTTACGAAGGCATTCCCATTACCCCTCCCATTGAGGAGGTCTCTGCCTCTGCAATCTCAACTTGATATATTCATCTCAGAGGTTAATGGACCTTGGGGTAAGAGAGAAACTGTAAATATTACATTACTTACATGTACAAAACAGCCTAAAAACAATCAATCTAATTGGCTAACTATAGTTTGTGAATTATGTTTAACAAACATAAAATGAAGCTCTCATAAAATTAATTGTAATGGAGCAAGTTAAACATTTTAACCTCTGGAATAAAATACTAACGTATTTAGTCCATGTGAAGAAATCAGGTGTCCCCTCTTTATAAATACTGCAAGACACAAAGAATTTAACAGTGCTTTTCATCACACATTACCTTCCCTTGATGGATTTTAGCTGCATTTGTAAATAAAAAGGAAATAAATGCAACCTTATGTTAGATAATGATGGTAAGAATAAACTTTGCTTTAACTGTTGATAGATCTGCTACATTCTAAAGCTATTTTAGATTTGTGCATATTTTTTTGTCTGCCTGTAGTACAAAGGCAGTGCCATCAGAGAGAAAAAGAGAAATCTGTATGGAACATTGCAGAAATATCTGACCATGCATTTTGCTGTAGCTGTATTTCACAGCACTAATTTTGTCCATAAAAAATGGCCTCAAGTTTTAAAGTACCATGGTCAATAACCTTGCTTATAAAAATGCTCTTAGAAGATTCTGCTGAGTAAGAATTCTGTTTTTATTGTACCCGGAAAGAGACCTGGGTGACCATAACCAACTTAATTTCCAGAACAGCCTTGGAACTGTGACAGTAGTAAGAGCATGCAATTTGTACTACAGGCAAGGGACTTGCACAGCTTAGCTGACAACTGATACATTTCTGTCACTTTTTTTTTTTTTGCCAGCAGTTTTTACGTGCCTTAGTTTGACACAGATAAAGTGAAGTTGTTAGCAAGTGGTAGGACTCTGGTGGCTTGAACAAATTCAGTTCTACTAAATGCCATTTGTTCCTGGTCACATTTTCCAAGTATATACCACATCACTGATTTGCAAGGTTTCACTTATTGTAGAGAACAGGATTACTAATTGATGCACAGTTTTCTTGGAATATTGCAATGTTCCATTTCAGAATGGCAATGCTGAGGAAGTGAGTGAAAGAGGCTAGCACTGCGCTCTTAATAATTCACAAACAAAATTTGTTCACCAATTGAAAATAATTGCCAGCTTTCACAAACATACAAAAAATCATGAAAAAATCAATATTCATGCAACCAGGTGTAGCACAATGACAATATTGCGAAACTGTAAGCTGTGATGTAGGTGGGAATTAATGAATCTCGGTGTCATTTGGTGCCATATGACTAAAATTATTTTAAAGTAGCCAAAGAAAGAAAAAGGATAATTCTCTTCATGAAGGGCTCCAGCTCTGTGATTTGCTCACTTAAATATTCACTGTGTTCTGACACTACGTTTTACGCTGTAACATCGTCTATTACCTCAAGCCTAGACAGTGACTGGCATTCCCATTTACATGAAATATTATAGCAATAACCCACGCCTGGGTGTGGGTAATGCTAAATTTACCCACGGTTGGCGTGGTTTGGTCCCGAGGGACCAAACAAAGCCAACCGTGGGTAAATTTAGCATTATCCACACCCAGAAGTGGGTTATTGCTATTATACCATGACATTATTTAAGAAAAGAAACTGTTACTTTTCTTAAATAATGGCATAGTATAATGCCTGTTTACTGCTCTTCCGCAGATGTCTGGCATCCGCGGCAGTTCTGATGTACTGCGTGCCTGCGCAGTACATCAGAGTTGTAAAGCAACGGAGAAAGCAAGATCTCCGTTGCTTTTTATGTCTCGCTATGTTAAATGAGTTTAACATAGCGAGACAGTTTTAAAATAAGCAACAGACATCTCCGTTGCTTATTTTAAAACTGTCTCGCTATGTTAAACTCATTTAACATAGCGAAACACTAAAAAGCAACAGAGATCTTGCTTTCTCCATTGTTTTAAACATTGTCTCGCTATGTTAAATGGGTTTAACATAGCGAGACAGCTTTAAAATAAGCAACGGAGATCTCCGTTGCTTATTTTAAAGCTGTCTTGCTATGTTAAACCCATTTAACATAGCGAGACAGTGTTTTAAAAAAACGAGTTATACTAATGGAAAAAAGTCCGGGCAACCGGACCTTTTTCCATTAGTATAACTCGATTTACAACGGGCATGCTGGCCAATCAGCGTGCACGTTTTGGGGGGGGTCATGGTATAATAACATGTACATATCACTGCCCCAGCCTTAAACTGCATCAACCTCAACACTGGCTGGTGGGGCAGGGAGGTCACTATGCTAAATAAACAATTCTGTTTTTTTATTATTAACAGCAGCAGCGCAAAGTGTTAGCCCAAATACCATGCTATACACAAATGGTGTTCTTCAATCATAGTGTTTTGTATGAATTTCCCTGTTGTCTGGTTCCTCCAAATGTAAACTTACAGGCCATTTCAAGTTGGAAAAATGAAAATGCTCCAACCATGCAACCATGGCACACTTTTTTTTTTAGTTTC
Source organism: Protopterus annectens (assembly GCF_019279795.1). Classification (NCBI taxonomy): domain Eukaryota; kingdom Metazoa; phylum Chordata; order Ceratodontiformes; family Protopteridae; genus Protopterus; species Protopterus annectens. The sequence goes on from NC_056746.1 coordinate 1,209,635,372, forward strand.
TTTGAAAAAGTTGCATGTTTTCAAGGAAATCTTAATATATTAAAAAGGAGGGAAATAGCACCAGCTATCAACAATAAAATAGTCTGAAAAATGTTAAGTAAAATATGAGCAGGTAACATTATAACGATTTGAAAGGGGACATGGGACAGGTAACTACTAGAATGAAAAGAGAAAAACAAGTTTATCTTCAAAGGATTGTCCCTGCAGGGTTTCATTATGCTTTTGAAATGTATTGTTTCTCTGTTAAGTAGAAGGTAGGTGTAAAAGCCCATGATTACAGTGCTTTGCAAAAGGTTAAGTCATAAATTGTGGGTCTTCAACCAGAAATTGTAAATGATTTAAAAAATGCATTTTGAAACATAAATGAACATTAAAAGTGCATTTTCCTTTGGCAGGTGAAGTGAAACTTAATGAAAGCAAAAATTCCCTGCTTTTGAAATTGCAAGTAGTTACTACAGAAATGAATGCAGTGTCAAGAATGAAGCATGGTATATGCATCGAGGTAACAGATATTATTCTAAATCTGCACTGATATGATTTTGTTTTTAAGACAGCGTCTAATTTCATATGCAAATACAGTAAATAAAGGCCTAGGCACTAATAGGAGAATGACATTTGGCTTTGCAAATGCAAACATAGAAGGAATTTCACTTCTTATATGACATGCATATCCCACCCGTGGTGGTGGTGCTGCGGTAGCGTTGTCACCTCACAGTAAGATGCTGTCCGGTTTGATTCTCAGCTAGAGCATCTTCTGCGTGGAGACATGCGTGAATGGGCGTACCTTCATTGAAGGTTGTGCATCAAGGCTGGTAACTCAGCATGTAAAAATCAACTACCAATTATTAGTGGACCGGAGTTCCGCTGTGGTGACCCCTAACTGGGAAAAGCCGAAAGACACAAACAAACAAAATATAACATGCATATCCCATGAGTACAAACATGTACATCCCACAAGTACAAAGGATACCTGTATTCTTCCAGTGTCTTCTTGTAGGCTATGTGGTGCCAGAGTATACTTTGTAACCTCTTTGCTCAAGAATTCAGGATAAAGCCAAAAATAATGGGGGAATCAAAGGATGAAAATCATGTACATGTCTAAATATTACTCCATTTCACTTAAAAAGTTATTGGGTTGAGAGTTTTTGCATCAACACACATTTTCTAAAGAATAAGAAGCATGAAATCTCTAATGTCTGGCAGTACTGACTGACTATAACTGACAGATAAGAGGCATGAGTGAAAGTATAACTTGATGCTGGAGGAGGGGCAGAAAAAATACTGACCGACTATAACTGACAGATAAGAGGCATGAGTGAAAGTATAACTTGATGCTGGAGGAATGGACAGAAAAAATAAGCACTGGAGACAAAAAAGCTGAAACTGGAATAGTTCTTTCTGCTTTCCCCCTCTCCTTTTACCCTGCAACCTGCCCTGCATTAAAGAAGGTGGCAACTGTCAAAGATTAAGGCTTGGTATCATGACACAATTGGGTGTCGTATCTCTCTTCCTATTTCCCTGCTCTCTCCAACACTAGTCTACTAATATACACACTGAAGAATGGAAAAATGTTTGCATTACCGATAAGAACATTTCTGTCTCAACACACAAATGGTGTTTGCTGCAGATACTGTAAATAAAATAGACAACAACAGCAGAGAATAACCATTGCTCTGTTCCATTTCCCTAGATGTAATGGACTGTCATGTCTACTTATTTCACTGAACTTTATGGTCTTTTCCTCAGAGCTTAAAATGTGAATATTAGTTTTTTTTTAATTTAAAATGTAGTGAAGAGCATCACTCTACAGCAGTAATACTTTAACTCCGATCAGGTTAAGAAAATAGCAAGGGTTTTTCCTCTGTTATTTGTTAGAAGGTAGACAACACCCTCCATATGTAAGCCCTCCATCTTTTGAATGTCAAGAATCTAAATGGCAATGCTCGGATCTGCTCTGAGCTACAACAGAATGGCATTAAATATACTGATCCCAAGGATATTGCCAATATCCTGGCAGATCGATTCAGTGCCAACTTCACCCCTCTCTCACCCCCTAAAGGGCCCATCTCAATACCAAAAGATTGCCAAATTCTGGTAATCACGGCCACACAGGTAGAAACTACACTCTCCAAAGCCAAGAATACAGCATCCATGGGACCAAACGTCATCCCGGGCTGTGTACTACATGAACTACAAAATTAACTGGCACCTTACCTAAGTGTCATGTTTAATCATAGCCTCACCTCAGGCTTTATACCCACTGAGTGGCACACAGCTACAGTTATCCCACTCCACAAGGGAGGATCCAGCTTGGATCCCGGGAACTACCGTCCCATCAGTCTGACGAGCCTGATCTGCAAATCTGCAAGGGCATGGAATGCATTATCATGGAACTTATAAACAAAGACATTGGCAACCTTCAAACACTGGACCCCACCCAGTTTGGGTTTGTGAAGTGCTGATGTTGTCTCCTGAACCTGATTGACTTTTTTGAATCAGTCTCCAGAGCTGTGGCCTTTGATACCATCCCCCACTCTGGAATCATAGATAAACTTACTAAATTGGGCATAAATCCCTACATCACTCGATGGGTTGCCAACTGGCTTACTGACAGAACCCAGACTGTAAAAGCAGCCGACTCCAAATCCAGCTCCTGCTCCAGACAAGTGACAAGTGAAGCACCACAGGGTTCAGTCCTGGGACTGCTCTTGTTTGGCATCTACTTATCTGAAGTACAGGCCAACACTAAGGGACTCTGGCTAACAAAGTTTGGAGATGACTGCAAACTGGGAGCCATTATTGAATCCCCAAATTATGTGGATATTCTACAAAAGGGCCTTACAGAAACAGATGCTTGGTGCTAGAGCCATGGGCTCAAGCTTAATGCCAAGAAATGTATAGTTATCCCTTTGGGAAAAAACATGTACCTGTGAATTACCACATAGGTGGCAGTACACTAAACACCGAAAGTGTGATGAGAGACTTAGGGACACAGGTGGACAGTGGTCTCACCTTTGATAACCACATTGCCACAACAGTCAGGAAATCCTTCTATGTGGCACACCTCATCACTAAGGGCTTTTCATCCAGAAAAAAGGAGGTCATTGTCCCACTGTACTCATCCCTCATTAGACCCATTATAGAGTACAACACCCTGTTTGGTATGTACCTCACACGACATCTGCAACAGCTGGAAAGGCCACAGAAATACCTCACTAACATAATCACAGGCCTAAAGCAGATACCCTATGCTGACTGTCTAAACAAACTCCAGCTATACTCTGTGGCATATCGTCTACTCAGAGGTGATCTCTGCTTAACATACAAGGCTATGTCAAACCTTGAGCTGTTGGACATGCTCCACTTAAAGAAATCCCAATCTCTCAGAGCCACACGCTCCAGGGATCAAAACCTTGCCATCACAATCAACAAAACATGCTGGAGGGATAGGTTCCTGACCCAGGGACTCCCCATACTCTGGAATAGACTGTCCATACATGTCAAGCAGAGCACCTCCTTGGCCCTCTTTAAAAGGAACCAAGGAATCTTGACGATTGGAAGGGAGATAGGAAATTCAACCCGGGGATCATGTCAGTCACCCTGCTAGACAGGGCCCAGGTAAGTAAATATTGTGGGAAGAAATATTCAGGGAATTGCTATGGTTAGGCTTGTATAGGCCCTAGGGCCAATAGCCTAGTACCAACCTATGAACCTATGAACTTATGAACCTGTGCAGTACAATTTAAACATTTGTCTGCCTTCTCCAGAGATATGCTGTATAATAAGACATCATATAAGCAGGGGAAGCTAAAAGTTAGGATTTTGCTGACTAGGTTCATTATGGTTACCTAGAGAACTGCCTAAGGTGAACTTAAGCCTATTTAGGATGACACAGTCAAGGCAGGTGGTTATACTCTCTTAGGTGAGCACATTAGGAATACTCTTTTGTAAAAATACTATGTGAAAATTAGAAGAAATGAAGTTTGTGAATAACACAATTTGTTCAGAGTTATCATCAGTGAGGTTCAGGTAGGAATAGTAATTTGAGTTAAGATGGTAGTGGAAGAAAGTTAGTGTGGTGGGGATGGAAGAGTTACATTGGGAGGTAGGAGGGTTGGAAGGAAATGAGGTAAGTGCAAAGAGGGGCTTAACTGGTTTTGTCTGAGTGTAACTGGGTAAGGGATCAGATTTTAGCATGAACTTGCTAGACAAGTACTATGTCCGAGATAACCAGTAGGTGCTTCTGGTGCAGGTAGGCCTTGGGTTAACAATGGATGGTATGGGAGGTGTAAGTTAAGTAAGTGTATTATTATTATTGCTATTATTTATTTATTTATTTTTTGGTGTGTTCTTTCAGTTGCTACTGTGCTCTGGGGCATGCTAGTATGGTCTCAGCTGTAGTATAACATCCAGGGGAGGTAAATAGGTTTAGAGGAACTTGTGGCACCATAGCTGGGCAGTAGGTACAATTTAGGAGGTGGAGGAAGCCTTTAGGAAGATGGTCCAGTAGCCTACTAAAAGTTCTTCATCTAACTGTAGTGGTAACTGTTCAGTTCGCTAAGTTATTTGAGGTATTTGCGCATGGTTGCTGTAAGGGATTGGTGTGGTAGTGGTTCATGGGTTTTGGGTTATGACAGTCATTTTACTTGCCCCCTTTTTGTGAAAGGATCCGCAAGTTGCGTGTGGAGTGATGGATGGTACATTTACTTTGTACCATGGCAGGATCTTTGTGTCAGTCTTGCTGTGAGTTCAGGGTTCCTTTTATTAGGATTGTCATCTGGATTAATGATTAAGATGGTTGATTCACGGACACATGCTACAGGGTTTGATTCTGACTTTTCCTTTCACGAGAGTTCATGTTGCATTTTTCTTTAACATCCATGGTAGCAACCATTGGTGGCGGTGGAGTAACGATGGTGCACCTTGCTGTACGTTTGCTTCCATCAGGTGAAGTGAGTGTTTTTGCAGGCTGCGATGTGAGGCAAGTAACAGTCAGGTGCTGCGCATGCTCATTAAGCTGTAAAACCAGGGGGTGGGGGAGGGTTGGGAGTTTTGTGGTGTTGGCAGCTTTTGTCTCACATTATGCTCTGTACACCCCAAGTAGTCTGTGTGTTTATCAGCATTTGCTGTACCCACAGGTGATTTTTCTGATAAGGTTAGTTATGTCTATAACTCACCACACCACTAACAATTTCATTCTGATAGGCTACAGAAAACATGGACTGAAGGGGAGCTGGTGATTATTCATCAAGGGGGTCTTGGCTATCCCTCTCAGTTTAATTATAAATCAGTGATGATGTAATTGTCGATCATGTTGTCTGTGTTTATGTATTGGAAGCTCTACTCTAACTGGTTTAACAAGTCACTGATGATTCCACTACTGATTATGAGAAAGGAGTTTATATGCCACTGGGGACCCACTTTTATCTTGCAATAATGATAAAAATATTTAGCTATCTCAGATGGTTTCAAGAAAAAAACTGATCTGTGGAAAAAAATAAAATTATGGAAGGAATGGCATTTGCATAATATATATCATTGCAAAGACAGTTTGGCATGTGTCATGTAAAGAGACTTTAGCTATGTTTAGTCCATTCTGTCACATGTTGAAACCACAGAATAAATAATAGATATCTGCAACCAATATATTCATGAGTGGTGAAGTAGTAAAGCTGTTAGTGAAGGATAGGAAGGGTTTCCCTATAATTAACTTTCTTCAGTTAACAGTAACTGTGTGTGTTTAAAATAATTGTGTGTAAATATGTTACCAGTGGCGGCTGGTGACTTCAAATCAAAGGGGGGCTGCAGGAGACAGCTGAATGGGTGGGGTCAATGGGAAGGGGTGCAGCCAACTAGAAAGGGGAGAAGCTATGCTCAAAACCACAAAAACTAACTAAATACACTGCCCTGGGTGCCAAACCGTCATTATGAGAGTCCAATCAAGACAAAATGAAGTGTAGAAGAATAAAAATATTTCAATGCATTGGCTGCATGACAGCTTACTTAATATCCAGATGGAAACAAAAAGGTTGTGAGGCATGAAAAAATAAATTACTTTTTAAATACATTAATGGAATGCCAGTCAAAATCAAGTATAAGAAAAGCAAGCAGCTCTCAACTCAAACCACTTTTTGCACTGCAGTTCTAAATATAATTTATATTCAGCTTTATTAAAGTACCAAGTACCATGCTGAAAGTAGAACTCTCTGATGCCCCCACTTGTAAACATGTTTCTTATTCAAAAAAAGACCTGCTGCCTGACAACTATCTACTTCTTTCATGGGGAAAATATGATCAAAGTAAAAAATGAAAAGCAAACAAGAAACAAGCTCAAGATACATTCCTTAAAAGGATTACTGTACAGGTTATGGACCACACGATTGGCATTCTGTTTAGTTTACGGGTAAAGCCTGCAGAGATGACTAGAAGTCTCTAAGTGTAATGAGCTTCTTAAAATAATGTAATCCTGTCCTTTATTACAAATATTGTCATATGCATTTCAATACCTAAGACTTATACATTATATAGTTAAGTATTCTCTACATGGCAACAACAGAAAGGCTTTCAATGTTGGCAATTCTTTAACAGTATGCTTATTAAAGTTTACTTGCATCTTATGATCTCAGCCAAGCTTACCTGATGGTCATTAAAGTATTGCTACTTAAACACAGAGCAACAGGCAATTTGAGTAATAAGCATAAATCAACAGTACAAAAAATATGACAGAAAACAGACCATTGTGCAAAAATCAAGGACAGATGAAAAGCCACTCTAGTACTTGTGTCTACCTTGGATGGGGGAGATACTCTGCACATTTACACTGCATAACTACTCCTTGCCTTGCTTCGACACATCCAGAGTCACTACATGGGGGAGTGAGGTGCAACAAGTATGTCACAATTTGAAATGTCTCTGGTTGACTGTGATGGCCCTGACACATTTGTCATACCTATCAACCTCAGAGCAAGAAATCTGGACAAAGCCATACAAAGAAGTGGGACAAAGGCCCAAAAATAAGGACAATTTTTAAAATGTTGCTCTTATAAACTTAGAAAGATAATAGAATAGGTCTTGTATTAGTATGAATTTTCTGAATGGTATGAAATCTGAAACTCAAATGTCTGTCATTATTTTCTAACTTCAGTCTTTAATGATTTGTCACTAATTTGCCAAAAAGAAAAAAAAAATTTATGAAAAATGGACCAAAAAGGTGATGTAAAAATATAAAATGGCCACACAATACAGGTGGGAACCTGTCAAAGAAGGGACACTTTAACATTAGTACTTCTAACTTGAGCAGCTGACAAAATAAAATAATCTACATGCATTTCTGAAATAAAAGTAATCTATAACTCTGATTATTACAGTTATTTCTTAATTGTAATCCCTCCATGTTTTCTTCCAAAATTGCTATTTTGCGGAGGGATTATTAGGGGGAAGAGCAATATTTTGAGCCAAAATCAGGGACAGTTTTAAGGTCTGGCTATGCCTAATTCTATAAAGCAATGTATTTGCATGTACCTCTCAACCTGTTAATGCAATAAATCTGGACAAGGCCAAATATATTGGGGGAACATATAAACAGTACTAAAAATTGCTCTTATATAAACTTAGACAGTTGATAGAACAGGTCTTACTTTAGCATGCATTTTTCTGAAGGTTATGAAGTCTGAAACTCAGTGTGTCATTATTTAGTGACTTAATTCCTAAATGATTTGCCAGAAAACCACAAATTTTATGAGGAACAAACCAAAAATAAGAAGCAAAAATCTATTCATTATTTGAAAATCTGGACAGTTGGGAGGTATAGTTCAGCTGGGGCTGTCTTTAAGTTTGCCCCCCTTCCCCCTCACAAAATCATGATCGAATGGAACCTCCCCCTGCAGCCATTCTAATGATCCATTACTTGGCTATTTCACTCCATTTACCATAAACACTAATGTGCATACTGATTTACTTCTATGATGATTTGGACTTCATTTGAAAGTTTTATTTTGCATTTTACAGCACAGACACTAAGACATCTGCTAAACAAACTAAGCATTAAAACTTCTCTGCCCTTGAAACTCACATTCATTGAAACAGCATTGAAACCCACATTCAAAGAAAATACATTTTACCAGTGGCAGTTAAAGATTAATTCTGGGCTGTTTTCAAATCATAGGCTCCTTGCATATGAAACATACATGTAATCTTTGATATACCTTCCTATTGTTTTGAACATTTTTCCAGTAAACAATGAAACAAAACCATGCACCCATAATGACAAAACTGCCCAGTTCAGAACATTTCCATCATAAAAGTCTACTCAAACTTCTACAGTCCACCATTATCAGTAAATATGCACAATTCTACAGTCCACCATTATCAGTAAATATGCACACTCTCTGAAGAAGTAAAAAAGTCATCTAAATAATTCCACATTAAATAAATCTGTAACTAATGAAGAGGTTGCTGCTAGCAAGCACCTTTATATTTCATGGTTTCATAAAAAAATAAAGTGTCTGATGCCCCTGAGGAATAAATTGCCTATATTACATAAAAAAAAATGATAAGCTAGTAATATTGCAATAGGAAATGGATGGCAAACTGATAACAGACTCATAGTTAGTATCTTAACTTTTGCAGTATGGCAGCATTCACCCCTTGTGCGAGCAGAACCAACAACCATCTGCATCAAAAGCAAGTACACCACCTGTTGTGTTATTAACAATGCAAGCTGACTTAGCATAAGCAGCACTAAACTTCTCTTCCCTTCCCCTGCAGCTCTCAGCTCCTTGTAAAATCTATTCAATACTCAACTGCATCTCAACTTCACAGCACAAGAAATCTGGAAAAAGCCAAATTTATTGGGGGGGGGGGGTCAAAAGTCCAAAGACCAGGGACACATTAATCATTGCTTGTATAATCTTGGAAAGTTGCTAGAATAAAATGTTGTGTTACCACTATACATTTTACTGCCAAGGTCCCTGTGCAAAAGAGTCAGAGCAACATACCATTATGCCAAATCAGCTGCTTTGTGAAAGAAAAATGCTGTGTTACCACCATACATTTTACTGCCAAGGTCCCTGTGCAAAACAATCAGAGCAACATACCACTATGCCAAATCAGCTGCTTTGTGAAAGAAAGGAAGACTGAAACTTAAACGGCTATCATTTAATGAATTCAGTTCTCACCATAGCTGTCAACCTCTTACCACAAAACACCTGGACAAACCCAGTAATGAGGGAATACAGCCCTCAAACATATTCAGTGAATTCAGTTCTTGCCATAGCTGCCAACCTTAGCACAAAAAACCTGGACAAAGCCAATAATGGGGTAATACAGTCCCAAAAATAAGGACAAATTTCAAATATTCATCTTATAAACTTAGAAAATTGCTAGAATAAAAGGTTATGTTACTATGTATTTTCTGAAGAATATGAAGTCTGAAATTCAAATGCCTGTCAATTTTACTTCTGATGGAACAAAAACAATTTTCAGCAGAGGCCCAGGGAGAAATACTGCAGACACATGTCTTTGTAAAATGGTAGGACACCAGAGAAAATCCACACAAACACAGGGATGAAATGCAGACTCCACCTCCGCCAAGAATCAAACTGGAAAACCTATAATTGTGAGGCAATAATGCTACCACTGCACCATCAAATATGTAAGGGATTAAACATTCAGAAACCTGAAGTCTGAAATTCAAATGCCTGTCAATCTTATTTAACATTTGTTAATCAGGACAATCTGAATTGGAACAAAAAAAAACAATTTTCAGCAGAGGCCCAGGAAGAAATAATGCAGACATGTCTTTGTAACATGGGAGGACACAAAAGCAAACCCACATAAACACAGGGAGAAGATGCAGACCCCCCCACAGAAGGCACCCCATCCAAGAATCAAACCTGAGAACCTGCAGCTGTGAGGCAACAATGCTGCCACTGCACTATCAAATATCAATCATTGCAACATTTAGAAACCACAGATATTATGAGGAACAGATCAGATCAAATATGAGGCAAAAATCTGCAATTCTTTTTTTACAAATGGTGGTGGGTAGGGAATTCAGGTCCTTAACACCTGCATACAAGGTACAGGGTTCAAGCCTGAGTATCTCTACCCACCACCATTTGTTCTCTCCAGCCACCAGTATATAGTAACTGGGGCATTTCACACACACACGCACACACACTTTGTTCTGCTGTATAAAAGCCCAAAGCAATATAAAGCCTTCACCTACCAGCCCAAACTCCAGCGACCAAACAAACACCTACCCGGTAATCCAAAGCAAGCTCACAATCCAAACACCTACCTGAAGCCTTTGTCCATGAAGCCCATGCACTAACAGTCCTGCGAGAGCAGCTCAGTCCTCTTCATTGGTTCTGACTTTGGCTGAAGCAGTCTGGAGCTCCTCTGTTCTGTGCGGTCGTCACCCACAGATTCCTGGTATCTCACAGCAATGATTGCTGGGTACCTCTTTCTCCATATCTAGACTGGTGATAAAGGTTGTCTGCATTGTCCGTGCATGCGCAGAGGATTGGGATTCAGATTTTATTTTGTTTTCTTCTAGGTGGGAGGGCTGCAGTCCGGCAGTCTGATAGGATGAGCCCCCCCTGTATGTTGCAGGTGTACTCCTTTCCCTATAAATGGTGGTGCTGGATCCAGGTAGTGGTTGAAGCTGGTGCTAAGATCAGATACCCAGTTACCAAACAATAAAGTCGCAGAGAGTTCTGTTGTATTTATCATCAATTTGTTCTCCTGTGCCCAGATGGGCATGTTAATTATTTGCAGGCATGTTCTGCAGGAGGCATATCCATGTGATTGGTATGCAAGCAAATCTGTGAAGACTGAATTTGAGTAAGGACAGGCATTTAAGTTTCACTCTTTGAATCCTTCATAAATGCATAGTCACATGGATCCTTTTATTTTAGCAGCTGAGGTTTGAGGGGAAATCAGGAAATAATGGCAGGCATTACAGTTTACACTTTATACCCTTAAAAGAATTCATGCTTACCGGAACCAGTTATGTTATCTGCTTGGTGTGGTATGTTAAGTCTATTAGAACAATATTTAAAGTGTCCCTATCTTTGGGTCTTTGTGTCCCTATGATTTGTAGCTTTGCCCACAGTTCCTGCTCTAAAAGGGCGAGAGGTATGAGGTGCGGTCTATGTTAGAAGCATCTCTGGAGTATAACAGTGAGGCTTACCTCTTAACTGCGCTGAATGTCCAGACTTTCCTCTAATATTTTGACCATTTCTTAATTACTGATTTCTGGGAAGGGGTGGTAGGTCATTAAAGAGGAATGTAGAAAATAATGACAGGCATTTGATTTGCAGGCGTCACATCCTGCAAAAAGTAATTCTAAAGCAGAAGCAGTTTGTAACAACAATATGTTAAGATTGTCCTGTTTTGAGGTTGTAGTCCCACTTGTAGTTATGGCCTTGTTCATAATTATTATGGCTGAAGCTGGGTGCTGCTTTAGTTTCAGGTTGTTAGCTTTAGTTCACATGGTACAAGATGTGGTCCCTTAAACCTGAGATGTTGTTGTGCGTGTGTGTGTGTGTGTGTGTGTGTGTGTGTGTGTGTGTGTGTGTGTGTGTGTGTGTGTGTGTGTGTGTATTTTCTCTTTCAGAGGATTTACAGTTGTCTTTTCTTTTGCAGACTGATGCAGTGGATGTTCTGGCTGCTCGAGAAATCCAAAATGAGGTCACAGATGGCAGAAGCACAGAGTTTGCATTAGCCTGTGGTCTGAGGGAAGTGGACTCAACAGGTGATGGATGCTGATGCAGTGGATGTTTAGGTAACTGGAGTGGTGCACAAAGAGGTCACAGATGTCAGAAGTGCAAAGTTTGCATCAGCTAGTGGCCTGAAGCAAGTGGACTCTTCAGGTGATGGATGCAGCTGTGGATGTTCTGGCCGCTGGAGTGGTGTACAATGAGATCACAGGTAATTATACATTGTTAGTTGCTAATTTAGCCATGTCAGAGTTGGTGTGATTTGGGCGTAGTGTGGGGAGAGGTGAGGATGAGGTATATCAGGTGCAGGGTGAAGCAGGTGTGCAGGTTTTGATTGTGAGGAGTTTGGGGTCACAACAGCACAAGATTGAGTCAGACTTTGGGATCTGGAATTTGAATTCACAGCAACTTGAATAGGCCGGGTTACCTTTGTCATTTGTGGGTGGTGTGTAGGTTTGTGCACACCTGTTCAAAGTGTGCAGGCTTGCATTCAGTTGTGCAGGTGCCAGGCAGAAATGTACATTGGTTAATTTGAGTTGGCAGCAGCCTAGATCAGATGTGTTACTTTTATCATTTTTTGGATTTCAGGGTAGTTAGGGCGGGGGAATTTTAGGGACAGATAAGGGGGTATCCTTTCATGGGTCAAGAGAAGACTGGTGGATGCATTTTCCCATTAACATAAAGGTATTGCGATAGTTGCTCATGCAATTTCCTGATTCAGCAGGTACAGTTTAATTAATACAAGAGTTTTATGAAGGATTTTCTATTAAATCAGGGGTGGGAAGGGAGAGTTCAACTTGTAGGAATCTGCATTCCTTGCAGTGCAAGGAAGACATTTTGGAAAACTTGGTGGAGAAGAAATGGTAGGTGGGTAGCTTATTGTGTCCATTTGATATTCCTCCCTTAACAGTTTTAAGGTTTCTCCATTGGGGTTGTTTCTTGGGAATTCAACAGGGAATTTAATTTGATTCCCCATTAGTTTTATCCTAAGGGGAATTCTGTGTGTGTTTTTATTTTGGCAGATGATGCAAAAATCAGTTATGCATCTTTGGATGAGGCAGTACAGGTCATTTGGGAGTTTACTGAGCCATGGTTAGTGAGATAGATATTGAATCTTTTTTTCATTTATTATTGATGTGAGAGGAAAAGTGGCCATTACTGGGCAGGGTAGTTGGGTTTAAGCTTTACTTTGACAAAGTTATAGGTTCATAGGTTCATAGGTTCATACTAGGCTATCTGCCCGAGGGCATTTACAAGCCTAGCCCATTGTTTTGTGGCTTACGCCACCCCTTTAGTATGGGGAACTATACCCATTATTTTGCTGTGCCTCTGTCGAGTAGTGACACTGAGGTAATCCCTGGGGTATATCTGCGATCTCCCATCCATTGGTCAAGATTTCTCTTGAACAAGGCCAGCGAGGTGCTCTGCCTCACATATACCGGGATTTTGTTCCACAGCATAGGGAGTCTTTGGGTGATGAATCTATCCCTCCAGCACGTCCTATTAATAGCCGTGTCGAGGTTTAAGTCTCCTGCCCTTGTGGCTCTGACGGATCTAGATTTTTTGAGGTGAAGCATATTCATCAAATCAGGGTTTGACATGGCCTTGTATGTCAGGCACAGGTCACCTCTGAGCAAGGCGTAAGTGACTGAATAGAGCTGGAGTTCTTTCAGTCGGGCAGCATAGGACAGATTTTGAGACCCTTTATCCTTTTGGTGAGGAACTTTTGTGGCCTCTCCAGCTGCTGCAAGTGTCGGGTCAGATACATTCTGAATGGGGCATTGTACTCAATCATTGGTCTGATGAGTGATGAGTATAGGGAGACTATGACCTCCCTTGATCTAGATGTGAATCCCTTCATGATAAGGTGGGCAATGTAGAAGGTCTTCCTAACTACTTTAGCTACATGGGTGTCGAATGACAGGCTACTGTCAACCTGGGTCCCCAGGTCCCTGATAACTTCTTCTGTGCTCAGTGGATTGCCACCTATATTCTGTTCCCCTTCTGGTGTGGGATGTTTAATTCAATGAGTTTCAGAATGAAAGAGAGCTTGATAAGTAAAAGTAAGCGAGTGGAGATGAGGATGGTGCTTATTGGTTGTTTTTCCCGAAGGGTATGACTATGCATTTTTTGGCATTTAACTTTAGGCCATGGCTCTGGCACCAGTTATCCGTTTCTGTGAGACCCTTCTGAAGGATATCTGTGTCAGATGTGTTTTCGACGGCCAGTTTGCAGTCATCTGCAAACTTTGTCAGCCATAACCCTCCTGTGTTTGCTTGTACTTCGGAAAAGTAGATGCCAAACAAGAGTGGGCCCAGGACTGAGCACTGTGGGACACCACTTGTGACAGGCTTTGAGTCTGACATGGCGCCAGCAACTCTGACCCTATGGGTTCTGTCACTCAGCCAGTTTGCAACCCATCTTGTGATGTATGGGTTAACATTTAAGCTGATGAGTTTTTCAATGATACCCGAGTGGGGTATTGTATCGAAGGCTTTCGCCAGATTGAGGTAGGCTGTATGGACTGCCTTTCCCTCATCAATGGCTTTGGTGACTGTTTCGAAAAAGTCAACCAAGTTTAAAAGGCATGATCTGCCTTTGACAAAGCCAAACTGGGTTGGATCCAAAGTCTGCAAATTCCCCATGTCTTTATTTATGAGATCCATTATGATCCTCTCCATGGCTTTGCAGATAAGGCTTGTCAAGCTAATGGGCCGGTAATTTCCAGGGTCGGTGGAGGCACCGCCTTTGTGAAGTGGGACCACAGTCGCAGTGTGCCACTCCCTGGGTACGTATCTAGAGGTGAGACTATGATTAAACAGCTGTCCTAGCTGTGGGTTTAATTCCTCGTTGAGTTCGTGGAGCACACAGCCGGGGACACCATCAGGTCCCATGGATGCTGTGTTTTTTGCTTTGGAGAGAGCAGTTCTCACTTGGGTGTTAGAGATGTTTGGGGGTCTGCAATCGTTTGGTATAGATATCTCTCCTTTTGGAGGGGAGGGGGGGGGGGTTTGCACTGAACCTGTCAGCCAGTATGTTGGCAATGTCTGTAGAATCAGTAATCTTCACATCATTTTGAACTAGTTCTGAGCATATCTGTGAGTTTCCTCCCAAGTTTCTAACATAGCTAAAGAAGGCCTTATGATTGTCTTTTGAGTCTTTAGCTATTTTTCTCTCAAAGTTTGCTTTGGATGATTTTATGAGAGCTCTTAGTTTTTTACTTATAGCGATCAAAGGTGTCTTACCTTTTAAGGATTTTGCTCTATCTTGTAGTAGCTTCCTCCTTTTGTTGTAGAGTTTGTTTATGGCTGGGGTCCATGCCGGAGGGATACTCAGTGGCCTGTTCTACTTTGAGGGGTTTAGCACTGATCTCCACTGGATTTGGCAGCAGTCGGTGGGCTGCCAAGAGGTAGCCTGTTATCTAGATGACTTCTTAAGAGTAGGTGAAAGGTTTGACTGAGAAATGGAAGGTATATGGGTGTGTTGGGGAAAGTGTGAGGAACTGGGTGTTTCATTGACTAGGCAGAAGATAGAATGCTCAAGCAAGACATTGTTTCCTGAGATTGCTAGTGGATGCAGGCCAGATTTTTTTTACCAGATGCAAAGGTGACATAGTTGAAAGAAAAGATTTTGTGAAGTAATCCAAGCGCAAGATGCAGATTAAGGATGTCATGGAGCTCTTCAGGCTCCTGAAGTTTGCATGTTGGGCAGTTCACCTCGATTGTTCCTTCTGTGGGTTTGTGGTCTTGTTGTTGAACAGGGAGAAAAGCAAACTTCATTGGGTAAGGGTTACTAAGCTGGTGCATGCTGATTCTTGAGATATTTGGTCCAGGCTTGGGAGCTAGGTAAGGCAGTTTAGTCTGTCAAGGTGGTCTTAGCTCCGATTAGTATAGTTGCAATAATGGCAGAGTTACGTGACTTTACTAAACATTAGACTGTGGTTTGTATGTTGAAGGGATAGGGTAGGGTTAATAGTATGAAGACTGACAGATAATGGCCATTGACAAGGCAGGTTTTGAAGGTTTTGTTGCGGGCATTAGCACTGATAAATGGAATTCATTGGACTGTACCTTATGTGTGATGTTCGCTTTATGGATGTATTATGGAGCTCTTAGGGTGTCAGAATTAGTTGGTCACTAGTTTGCTGGGCTGTTTCAAGGCTTTTTACTTTTGTATGCATTTGGTTGTATAGATCTAAAATGTATCAGTTGGGGAAGGGCAGGCAGATAGTATTGGGAAAGGACAGGAATGATTGATTGTGTTCAGTGGGTTCGGCTAAGAGGTTGCTGTGGTCTTATTCTGAGAGTCCTTAGGACTTTGTTTTGATTGGTAGGGGGCATGGTGATGACATGTAATCAGTCTGCATATGATGAAGAGAGCTTTTCAGTGTTGGTTTTCAGGAGAGTGGGTTTTCCATTCAAATTTTGCACATTGGAACGGTATGGAAGGCAAATTAATTGAAGTTGTAAGAGGGTGGGTTGTTGGTCATCCAGTGCTATCTTGTCTTATATTAGATAATTGGCTATGGTGACTGGTTTAGTATTAAATTAACTTTCTAGGAAAGGAAATCTCATTTTGGTCATTGTTATATCGACTGGGTAACACAAGGTGGCTGCAGTTAGGCTGGATGGCACGCAATTAGGTTGGCATTTTTTCGGGTGGTATTGGGCTCCTTAGAGTCTTGTTGGTACATTTGCTTGTACCAATCTGGGAAGAAATGAGGTAAGTGTAATGAAGGGCTTAACTGGTTTTGTGTGAGTGTAAATGGGTAAGGGATCAGATTTTGGCATGAATTTGCTACCCGCCCTCCCTCCCTCTTTTAGGAACATTGAGGACTGAGTGGTTATTTTATAGGGTTGGCATTTAGGCTGAGAAAAGGGACATTTTTTCCCACTGCTGTTCCCCCTCTGGTGTTGGATGTTTAATTCAATGTGTTGGGGAATGAAAGAGAGCGATGGGGCGCTGTTTGATAAGTAAAGGTAAGTCAGCAGAGCAAGGATGCTGCTTATTTGGTTACAGTGAGTGGGGTTATACTGCACTAGTAAAAGGGGGCTGGATGTTTAATTCAATGAGATGGGGAATGAAAGTGAGCAATGAGATGCTTCTGGACAAGTAAAGTAAATGAGTGGAAGTGAGGACACTGTTTAGCTGGCTGGGGTGAGTGAGGTTACACTGCCCTAGTAAATACTTATATGGATGTTCATGCCGTGATTAATAAATTAAAATATTGTTTAATAAAGTTATGTTTAAGGAAGTTTCATACAGCTTGTCAAATGTTATTTGGTGTGGTGTGTTTATTGAATGGGACCAGGGCAAATGAGGTTTAGGAGCAACCATTTTGTCCAGGGACATCTTTGAGTGTGGTCAAGTAGGAATAGTAGTTGGAGTTAAGATGGTAATGAATGAAAGTCAGTGTGGTGGGGATGGAAGGGCTAAATTGAGAAGCAGGAGGGTTGAGAGGAAATGAGTAATTTGTCCAGGACATCTTCAGGTGAGGGTCAGGTAGGAATAGTAATTGGAGTTAAGATGGTAGTGAAAGAAAGTTAGTGTGGTGGGGATGGAAGGGTTAAATTGGGAGGTAGGAGAGTTGGGTGGAAATGAGTTAAGTATAAGGAGGGGCTTAACTGGTTTTGTGTGAGTGTAACTAGGTAATGGATCAGCTTTTGGTGTTAACTGGCTACCCTCACTCCCTCCCTCCCTCTTTTAGGAACATTGAGGATTGTGTGGTTATTTTTTAGGTTTGGTGTTTAGGCGAAGGGGGACAGGTCTGTCCCTCTTCTGTTCCCCTTCTGGTGTGGGATGTTTAATTCAATGAGTTTCAGAATGAAAGAGAGCTTGATAAGTAAAAGTAAGCGAGTGGAGATGAGGATGGTGCTTATTGATTGGGGTGAGTGAGGTTACGCTGCCCTAGTAAATGCTTATATGGATGTGCATGCTGTGATTAATAAATTAAAATATTGTTCAATAAAGTTTTGTTTATTGGAGTATAATAAAGGGCAACAAATGTCACTTGGTGTGTGTGTTAAACTGCAACTTGATCCCAACTTGTACACATGTAGCTATAACATTGATTTTACTTCTATAGCTCCCAATTTCTTACATGAAGCATGAAGTAGAAAGCCGAAAGCACACAAGACCAAGGAAAGCTAAATTATGTACTCAGTATTAGTACTAATCAGGCTGAACGTGGATATAATACAGCCATTTGCTTTGATATCTTATGCACAAAATGTATCCATACAGAAAATGAAGGACATTATTCAATAACTGTAATTTGAAGTGTTATGTCACACAGATACATATTTTATGATGCAGAAAAATTCTGAGGTAATGACAGGGGCATCCGTGAAAGTCAGGAGCATGCAAGGTTTATATATCTATACGCAATCACTAAGCAGAATTTCATGAAAATAAATCTGGATGCTTTAACAAAGGGAAATAAATTAGCATCATCTAGTCTTCATACATGCAGACTGGATATGATTTGCTAAACTCCGGCTGAGAAAAATAAAAACTAAACAACTATTGCTGCATTGATTGTTCTGTCTGACAGTCATAGCTGCAGTGAGAAATGTTATACTGGAGGTGATTTTATTTGGTTGATAGCCAACTAACCTACTTAAGGCTGTCTCGTCATGATTGAGTCAAAGATTGGTATAGGCCATAATATGCCTCTGTTTAGTCATGACACGTTTATCACATATTGATTAAATCTCACTTAAGCAGCAGGGAAGGATAAACCATAGCTATTACACTTTTTTTTCCTCATGCAATAAATGTGTAGTGATCCACTATATGAAAAGAAATGGTGAGAACTATATACTTCCTATTTCAAAGGCTTACCAGGATCTTAAAAAAGCTTTTGTAATACTGCTGCAAATACAAGTATTTACATGTATTTGATCATTAATACAAACAGTAGAACATTTTGACCATTCATTCACTCACTCACTGCTTATGTTATTGTTATTCTATCTCATGTCTAATTACTTATCTAAAATCCTCAAAGATTTAGCTGTTTGGTCCATGGTACCCTTAATATTTTTTGTTTGTTTTTTTTTTTTTTTTTTTTTTTTGTGTGTGTGTGCCTCCTCATTCTGACATGTTCCCTATTTATTCCCCCATTATGCAAGCTGCTAACCACCTGAAGGCACTGTTATCCAGACATCCACAGGGAGGTGAATGCTTTTATCCCTGAATATTAGTGATCCCTGCAAGACAGCCTGGTGTATACAAATACCAATAATGCTGCTTCAGTGATTTGTGTGGGCTTCCACACACGAGTCAAATTACTACTATTGCATGAACAAATACCTTAGTAGATGCATACGTCAGCCCTTTTGATGCACGCTAAACACCCAACTTCACAGGCTCTCAGCAACGGCATGAGTCCCTCCCTGCTTCCATGATAAGTTCACAGACATCAGTTAATTATTCATAACTTCCCCCAGACATCTTCTCCAGCACCCAGACTGCTAGCAGGTCTCAGTCATCTGGGCCACAGTCCATCATTCAGCATACCTGCTTGATTTGCCTACATAGTTACTAAATGGCAGCCCTCACATGTATGATATGGTTCCTAAAGTGAAAAAAAAATGAGACAGACAAACTTCATGGTCAGATAATGCACAGTCTGGGACTCATTATAATAGCATTAAGCAATATTTTTTTCCAAAATAACATCTCTGGGTGGGATTCAGGGATATTGTGACACATCAGCGGGGCTGGTAGTGGTAGAATTCTGCAGTAAAGCCTTGTGCATTACAAAAGGTGTAACTACCCATATATGATCCTACCTTATTATGTAGTAACACAGCTGCAAGTATGGAGTACACATGCAAATGACCCCCCCCAGGGTTGGGTGCACTTTAAAACCACTACACCTACATACAGTCTGGTCCCAACAATGTAAGTCCTGGAACCTGCAGGTGATATGGAAATGTGCACAACAGAGCAGTTAGTCTAAACAAGTGAATCAGGGAACTAATCAAGTCTCTGAAAGTAGACTTTGAGGTAAAAACAGCCTGTAAAGCAAAGGATAACCATAAGACATTTTTCAGTTATGTCCGTATTTTAAGTGCAACACCCAACAATATGCAGAATTAGTTGGAGATGGCATCCCCTATACTAATTAAGCTGGAAGTCATAGCAAATCTACTGGCCAACAAATTCAGTTCAAATTTCACCTCCCCATCACGCCGGTTCTCCCCTCAAGAAATACCCTCCACAACTCCACTGCCAAGTATCGCAAAAGAACAGGTTGCCACTGCTCTCTACAAATTTTAAAACACAGCTTCAATGGGGCCTGACAATTTACCAGGTTGCCTCTTAAACAACTTAATTCAGGACTTATTGGGCCCGTTAGGATTTCTGTTTACCAGCCTCCAGAGTGGCTTTGTGCCGACAAAGTGGAGGATAGCAATAGTCATTCTTCTGCATAAAAGGGACCATCTACTGACCTGGGAAATCCCAAACCCATAAATTTGACTAGTCTTATATGTAAGGCCATGGAAAGAATAATCATGGGTCTGAAACATAATGACATAGGAGACCTCCAAACACTAGATCTGGCCTGATTCAGCTTTGTCTAGGGAAGTCCATGCCTACTGAATCTGGTGGATTACTTTGAGAAAGTCACTAAGGCCATGGATGAGGGCAAAACAGTACATACCACCTACCTCGACCTAGTCAAGGCTTGTGACAGAACTCCCCACTCAGGTATTATAAATAAACTCCCAAAACTGGGCATAAATCTCTATGTCACCAGATGGATAGCCGTGTTGCTCATGGACAGGGCACATGTGGATAAAGTGGGCAAATCCAGATCCAGCAAGAGGCCAGTTACTAGTAGTGTGCCACAGGGCTCAGTACTGGGACCACTCTTGTTCAGAATAAAGTTCTCTGAAGCCAAGGGAAATGTGGAAGGCCTATGGATGACAAAGTCTGCCAATGACTGCAATCTGGGGGAAATCATTAACCCCCCCCCCATAAAGAAGATATCCTTCAGGAGGGTCTAGATCAGACAAATGATTGGTGCCATAACCATGGCCTAAAACTAAAAGCAAAACAATGCATTGTCATACCCTTTGGGAAGTCAAATACCCCTGAAAATTACATCAATAGCACACCCCTTAGAATAGACTCAGGTGAGAGATCAAGGCACACAGCTAGATAGTGGCCTGAACTTTGACTGCCATGTGTCCATAGTAGTGAGGAAATCCTTTTATATGGCACAACTTATAAGTAAAGATATGGCATCCAGATCCAAGGAAATTATAGTCCCACCATACTCGGTTCTCATTAGACCAATAATCAAGTAAAGTGCATCATGATCAGACACTTACAGCAGCTGGAGGGACCTCAGAGGTTCCTCACTAAGAAAATACAGGGTGTAAAACAACATGAACTATGAGGATAGACTTAAAGCCCTATCCCTTTACTCTGTCTCCTACAAACTATTAACTAGTGACCTATGCCTGACCAACAAAGCACTCACAAATCCAGCCCTGATGATACTGCTACACAGCTGCAAATCAAACAGCATGAGGCTCACTAGATATAGGAATCTAAACTTAGTCATCGACTCAAACAAAACATGCTGGATAGACAGATATGTGTCTCAGAGATTGCCTCTTCTTTTGAACAGGCTTCTTATTTACATTAAGCAGAGCCCTTCTCTGCCCTCTTCAAATGCAGCTTGGATCAATGGATGGGGAATCCCAGATTCACACTTGGGGTAGTGCCTATGTCCCTTATGGACAGGGACAATTTGTAAGGTACTCTGTGCACAGGCACAATTCCATGCCATCCTCTTGCCCCTAAGAGACATATATTGGATAAAATCAGGCTATACTGGCTAGGCTTGTAAGGACTCTTAAGCTGTTATCCTAGTCATCTCCCATGAACCTGTGGCTACACTGATCCTCCTTCACTGCTGATATGTTGCTCACTATAGAGAGCTGAACATCAACATCAGAGCAGAAGTTATAAATCAAATTAAAAAAAATCCTGTTTTTATTAGGAAAAAAACTACTGATAACAGAGTTCCATGTGTTGTAGGACACTGTCCCCACCCCTGCACTGCAGTACTGCTGAGCTTCCACCAACGGGAGTTCTCCCTGGTCTAGATTTCCTCCTTATCATATTATGGTAATGATTATAACTCTGCTGCTGTATCACACAGTAAGTCATAAAGTTTTCCCTTTCTTAGAAATGACAACAGAACACAACAAAACACAGCAGAACAGGGGGCAACAATTGAGTAAAATATGTCAGACACAAGCATATCTTACATAATAGTGCTTCCTTGTTGTGTGCACACTCAAATCAAGCATCAGTGGAGTCACCAGATCACAATGGTGTACTATGAGCTCTTGTGTGCAGTTCAAAGATAGTTTCATTCAAACATAAATTGAGTGTAATTAATGTGATCCATGTCTATGAATCCCGGTGCTCAGTGATGGCTGATGTCTATCAATTGCAGCAATCACAGGTGGCATACCAAAGCAGGACATGTTTACGAAACTGTGTGCTATGTTTGTGAATAGCCTGACCTATTTTCCTTTTGCTTCCCTATGCCTAATCACACCATTGCTGTTAATGAGAAGCCTCCTTCCCAGATCTGTCTATTCACTTGTTTTTCATGTTACTAGCTACCACACTGAGTTAGTTCAAAAAGCCCTATGTTACTTAGTATAGTGCTACTTAATATAGTCGCTATGAAATAGCTTGGTAATGAAAGCAAGAGACTTCTCAACCAGTGCAGCTGTTGGAGACAATGCCAGTTCCACAGAATAAGTGTATTTTGTGACAACCTACAGCAGATGGAAATTAATTAAGGATCAGAATGGTACACAACAACACAAAAAGACAAATAATGTTGAGTAAGAGTAAGGAAAATGTTAAAGTTCTATCATATGTATCTGTTTTATTTATACATTTGTTAATCATGTAAGTGAACTGGTCTGAGTACCCTTTTCAGCCATAACCTGGGCTTAAGACAAGAGTAGTGTAGTCATAAAACAATTATGATTAAGCAAATACATGAATAAATTGTGATTAAAAAATAGTGATGCACTAAAGTTCAACACTACAAGCCTGTGATAAAAATGAGTGATAGACTGAAGTTAAACACTACAAGCAGTGTTTCATTTACATATTTCAGTATGAGAAATGAAGAAATAGAAAACGAAAAGTGGGGTTGTGCTTTGGGATGAAGGGGAGAAAGCTAATAGTGTACAAGGTGAACAAAGATTCCATCCTCTGAGCTACAACTGAATATGACTTCCTTGGCACAGTGTGGTATGTTGGTGACTTCAACCTTCTGATTGTAGGTGACCTAAACCTAGGCTGGTTAAGCACCATAAATCATGGCTACTCAGAGTAGCTTCTTCCTAGAATCTTCCACCACTGATCTCTGAAGCCTAATACTGCAAATTCTGTTTGCACACTTCTGGAGATTGCATTAACAAATATGCCAGATGAAATATTAATCAACCCAGATAGCTCATCTGACAACCTTAGATTTGAACTTAGGAACATTAAGTGGTCCATCATCCATGACTGCACTGGCCCACTTACAACTCTCTATATATTCTATTAGTTTCTTGTTCATAAGCACAAGAGACCCCCCCCCAAAAAAAGAAAAAAAAATCAGAAAAGAATGTACATCAAATCTTTAGGTTGCTAACACATTTCGATAATTTATGAAACTTAGGGACAAGACATGATTAGATTGGAAAGCAAACCCCTACAGTTTATACAAATAAAATCAATCTACTTCAGAACACTGATGTTTCACTTACCCAACTCACATTTCCCTGAGACGAAAGGACCGACAACTGCACAACACCAACATCCAAAACACTGACTTTTTATGCAAAGTAAGTAACCGCTTGGCTATCCCAAATAAAACAACAAAACAAAACAAAACTAAACCCACCAAAGTGGGGCTTTACCCCCACCTCCCTAATTAAATATACAAACTCCAAGATCGCACTACCGCAGAGGTAAGGGACAAAGTTCAACAGGATGGCCAAGCGGTTACTTACCTCGTGTGACAACTCTGTTTCGGATGTTGGTCTTGTGAAGTTGCTGGTCCTTTTGTCTGGGAAATTTCAGTGTTGGGTAAATGAAATTTCAGTCTACTGAAGTAGACCCAAACATAATATATACTAGAGATTAAAAAAAAGAAAGTAGACTTGCTACTGATAATGTTAATGCTGAGCAATCATAGCACTTCAAAATACAACTCTGGGTCATCCCAGAAAAGTTTTGAAAGCACTGAAAAATGTTTTTTCTTCTAGTCCCTTTCCCAAATCTAGTTCAAGAAACAAATCCCATTCCTCAGAGAACTAAGAAATGATACCAGACACCCCCTCTTGTGCCAAATAACCTATTATAACCTAACCCCTTACAAATAATACACTTTATTTCATTTTAAGGACATTCGTAGAAATAGATACACAAAAACATACAGAGAACACTGACTGTTCATATCAGACATTGTTCCATACAATTCATTCCAATATTTTCAGGCTTTGTTGCAAACTACTAGGCAGACCTCTTTTACTTCTGTTTAACTTAACTCTCAAGACTTCTACCCTGCCCTACAACTGCAAACATGCACTAGTCATGCCGGTACTAAAAATATCTTCTCCCTCCTCAGTTAATGACTTCTGACCCATTTCTAATCTTTGCCCACTCACCAAAATTCACGAAAAGACCAAATTATGGACTGTATTTCAAAGTATGACATTCTCAAAATAGGCAGCATGGATTCTGACACAGCTTCAATACCAATACGGCATTTTTTTCTTTCAACGGCAAATCAAATATATTCTTTTATGAAGCAAGTAAAAATAACTTGGGCAATATTCCTTGATCTTAGAAAAGCCTTTGATACTATTAATTATTTTCTGCTATTTTACAATTTCTAGGCACAGGGTTTTCCACAGATGTCCTTCAATAATTTAAAAGCTATTGTTTCACTGGACCTTCACCCTCCTTGGATCTAATAATACTTAGTTCTCTGGAACATCCTACAAAGGTGTTTTACAAGGGTCAGTGTTCTCTTCTCTTCACATTTTTCTCTTCATAAACATTCGCAATCTTCTCTGGGACATCCCATATATCAACTGTGTGCTTTGTGCAGATGAAATTGTCCTCACTAGAGGCAATAAAAATCCAAGTAGAATTTCCTTAGCGATCTATATACTGAACTGTTATTTTTATATACATCCCAGAAAACATTTCCTCATATCCTAAAACTTTTGAGCAATAGGGTAATCTTATTAGCCTTTGCTGATGACTTAAATGTATATTTTGAACTTCCAAATACATATTTACATAAAATCCTATCTTCTACTGGGGAATTTTCTAAAGTTCAAATTATGAAATAAACCAGTCTAAATTGCTTATCTTTCTGATAAACCCTTTAGTCCATAAAGAAACCTAGTTCTTGGACTCTGTGATTGGGACAGGAAATTCCTTTAAATACTTAGGAATAACTTTTGAACACAACCACTAATCAATGATGCAAAATAACCTATTAAAAACCTGAGCCAGCATTGAAGAGGGGACTCAAAAACAGAGGTAAATGAAATTATCAGTCCTGTCTAAAGCTGCAATAACTAAAATGAAGATTCTACCTAAAATATTATATCAATTCAGTGCATCTAGTATGATTGTCACCATAAATTTTTTTTCATAAAATTAATGTGAAACTGTCCAAACTTATCTGGCATCCCAAGTCCACTAGAATCAGCTATTCAAAACTGATATATCCCAAAGAGAAAGGGGGGCTAGGCTTACCAGACTTCCAGTTGTATTACAACATAATTTGTTCAAATAGAATTATGCAAATTTCAGAAATCAACTCCAAACGTAAAGAATAGACTGCACTCTGGGTTAAAATTTGGTATGAACACACCAGAAGATACAACATTAAACCAAGAGCTCTTCCCTTTCTTAGGCTACATAACTGTTTGTTGCTTAAATTGCATAACTTTCTAAAACACAAAAATCAAAGTATTTCAGAATCTGCTAGAAACTCTAAACTTAAACAAAGCCCTCACTCTGTTGCAGCCAATTTACCTGAACCTGAACCTGAACCCAAACATTAAATTAAATAATGACATGATTAACTTAGATAAATATCCACTTATTAAAAATTGTAGTATATGGGACATCTACAAATATAGAGAGAAACCTCTGGAAGAAGCTAGGATTGCTCTTAATTTGCATAAAGGCTTTACCATAATATTAAAAAAAATCAGAGAGCTCTCTTCCACAATAATAAAGGTCTCAGATATAAATGAATCTGATATTAACACAAGTATAACATTACTTAAAACCATATCATATAAGAACAAGATGTCATCCAACGTCTATAAATTAATCGCCTCCATTAAATACCAGTCATCTCTGGTATACGTATTTGAATGAAATGAACAAGAAATTCACAGATGAGCTGAAGTCTCAAGCTATTGAATCCAAACCTTATTTATGCACAACTAATGATCAATAATATTGCATATTATACTCTAGTTATACTAAATAATTTCAACCCCAAATATTTCCCCTTATTGCCCATGCTGCTCATTTCCCAAAGCTGACTTACTGCATGTTCTATGGAACTGTAAATACATGCATAAACTTTAGTGTTCTCTTAAAGTAAGGCAAGAAAAGATGAGCTGTGAAAAATCAGTGTTGTCTTGGGAGTTTAGTAGGGGCACTTTTCCAGTATTTATTTGGTGTAGGTAGACCAGGATGGGGGCACTAGGTGATGTGGTGGGGGGTGCCGTGGTGCCCTTTTGCCTAGGGCAACAGTTGACCTAAGGCCGCTCCTGTACCCAGTCCACCGTGACTGTAACACAAACAGCAGAGGGTGTTATGCTGTTGGACAGATGTAGGATACCTGGCAGACCACAATCTTTCTTTATAATGCCTTGATAACAGCCATCCTCAGTGACTACAACAGAATATCTGAAGCCACTATGTTTACATGTAGATTTACCATATATGGGTAATAATTTTTCTCTCTGTCTCTCTCTCTCTCTCAAAACTGTTTTGCTATATATTGTAAGTACATTTTGTTTGATTTAGCATTATTAACATTCTCACATTTTTGTGTTATAATTAAAGTTATTATAACATTTAAAATGTGGTGGTGCTGTGGTAGCATTGTCACCTTACAGCAAGACGTTGTGCCATTCAGTTTTCAGCTAGAGCGTCTTCCATGTGGAGACATGCGTGAATGGGCGTACCTTTGTTGAAGGTTGTGCGTCAGGGCTGGCAAACTCGGCACATAAAAAATCTACTGCCAATCATTAGCGGACCGGAGTTTTGCTGTGGCGACCCCTAACCGGGAAAAGCCGAAAGATACAATTATAACATTTAAAATTGTGTAATGAAGTGTGCATACAGAGTATGTGACATGGCCATACAATAATTCCGTTAAGGATGCCTTGGTACATAAAAGGTTGGGAGCCACTGTTAGAGGAAACTTCACTTTACTAAAAGGAGATGTCTCACAATATAAAGTGGAATAAGTGCTATAGCATTAAGGTAGGAAATAGCTGGGTGTGAATCATGTGTCGAAGTCTTGTGCTGTAGTGATGGACTGGAAGAAGCTGCTTTTTTTGCCTCTTACTCTGCTATTTTGAACTGTATAATAACTTCTTTTGTTGATTGACATTAGTGGCAAAGAGTTACCATGTATCCATGATCAGTGTTTCTGCTAGAGAGGCTACTAGTATGTGCTCTATCATCTTCTCCATCACTACTCTGGTCTTAGACATGGTAGTACCTCATTCAAAAACTGAACAACTCAACATCCATAGTCACAAACTCAATCTAATTAAGATCAGAGTTCATGTTCAATCTTCAATTATGACCAGCCAACAAGTGAAGGCTCTCCTTAATGCAAACATCTAACCTCAAAATACATTTTTATTAATTTTCTACACAATAAGTGCTCTGTAAACTACAACCACCCTTGTCACTATCATATGTTCATTTATCAGTTAACTCTGTTACCTGATTGTTTCCAGCCCCTCATAAGAGCAACTAACAGGGTCTCTACCTGCTTCACTCCCCACCCTGGCCCCTATTTCCTCCCGCCCCCAGTGGTCCCACCTTTATTACACTCACAAACCCCTCCCATCTTTCCAATAACCAACCACAGCGCTAACCCAACACTACCTCCTCCATCTTCCCACTACTATCACACCTCCTCAACTAACATGTACAAGCATACCTTACCTATGCTCACTGCATGTACTCTACTTGCATATCTTACATCCTACCAAAGCTCCATCATTCCCCCACAAAACCACTACCCCTGTACTACTGCTCACACCACCACTCATGTCTCACCCTCACTCAGCTCCCCTCCCACCAACTTAAGAACCATCCCTATGCACCCCCCACATATTCTACCAACTATATTACTCAAACATAGAGCATCCCTACAACTTAACATAGTAACCCTCCCACCATACCTATTACCCACAGAGCACAATCATAAAGTTTCCCTTATAAACAAACACATTCAAAAACTGATAAAACTAATAACCTCATGCATATCAAAACTAGCCCTAAGTGGAGACATCCACCCCAACCCTGGCCCTACCATCTCCAACCCCAATCCTCATAATCAGACTAGAAACCACAACTTCTCCCATATTACAGCCAATAGAAAGCCAAGTGACTTCCTTCTACTAAGCCTAAATATTAGAAGTATATCCAACAAAGTCCATGAACTCCATGCCACCATAGACTTGTACTCCCCAGATATAGTCATCCTGACAGAAACCTGGCTAAAACCTCACATTACCAGTGAGCAAATACTCCCTACAGGTTATGGCATACTAAGAGTAGACCAGCTAAACAAGAAAGGAGGCGGTGTAGCTGTAATATTTAAACAGCATCTAAACATCCAGATCTTAAAATCATCAGCTCCACAAATAGGCAATGAAGAAATAATATATGCCAACCTCAAAATAAACCAAAACAAAACCATCAACATAATTGGATGCTACTTCCCACCTGGCCAAAACATCCCTCCACTAGAAAACCTCCTCAGCTGGTCTACCCACCATCTCCCCCAAGAAACTATCATTTTAGGTGATTTTAATATTGACTGGCAATCCTGTTCTGGCAACCATCCAACCCATCATGTAAACCTTCATGGCTTCACCCAACTAGTCCAGTCGCCAGCCAGGATAAATAAAAACTCCAACAAGCACACTACCCTGGATTGGATACTAGTCAGTAAGAGCCCCCAGTCATATATAACAGGCTGCTTAAAAGATAGCCTCAGTGATCACTCCCCAACATTCCTACTCAAAAAATACCTATACCAAGCTAAACCGGTCATCTACCGTCAAATACGTAAAAAACTAAACTTTAACCCACTCACATTCATCTCATCCCTGAAAGAATGTAACTGGCATCCTCTAAAGTACCTCAGTCTTGATGGCGCAGTTGAATTTTTTAATTCTACCTTCCTGAGCATCCTTAATTACCATGCCCCCACAAGACTTTCCAGTATCAAAGCACAACCCTCCCCATGGCTACAGAAAACCACTAAGTCAGAAATGAAAAACAGGGATAAAGCCTGGGAGCACTGCGCAAAACCAAAACCCCCTCAACTAGACAGAAATTCCTAGAACTACGCAATACAGTAAAAAGGCTAATAAAACAGGACAAATTCCAATACTACCAGTCTGCCCTAGACTCCTCCCAACTCAGCCCCAAACAATTCACTTCCTCCATAAACTCTATCCTCCACCCAGGTAAAGTCAGTACCACTCCTCCTAATATCGCTCACTCCTCAGAAAATATTGCTACCTCATTCAACACACACTTCACACATACCATACTATCACTAGCTAAACAACACAACCCCCCTCCCCTCCAACCCACACCTTCAACTAGTAATCTCCCCACTGCCTTCTTTTTTTCTCCTGTACCTACCTCCAACATAAAAAAACTCTTAACTAAACTTAAGCCCACCAAATTAGCAGCAGACAACCTCCCAAGTGAATACCTACAAATCGTAGCTGATGCTCTGGCCTACCCAGTATCCATCTTGATTAACTGATCTCTGTCAGAAAGTTACGTTCCCACACTGTGGAAAGTATCACATATAATTCCCCTCCACAAAGGTGGACCCTCCACAGAACTAACCAATTACCGGCCCATAGCTATTCCCTCTCCACTCTCCAAAATACTAGAGAGATGCATACACTCTCAGGTCTCAGATTACCTCAGACTACCTCCTTACTAACAACCTCTTTTCCAATACTCAGCATGGTTTCCAACCAAACCATTGCACCACCACTGCCTTACTCTCCTTTACTAACACTATCCTTTAGCATAAAAACAATGGCTATCTCTCCTCTGCTACTTTCCTAGACCTATCTAAAGCATTTGACATGGTCCCACACAAACAACTTATCTCTGTCCTCAATAACCTATCCTTCTCACAATCAGTCACCAACTGGTTTCAGAGTTACCTGTCTGACCGCCAACAATCCGTTGTATGGCAGAATGACATATCTCCCCAACTACCTGTCTCCATAGGGGTTCCCCAAGGATCCATCCTTGGACCCCTACTCTTCTCTGTTTTCACCAATAATCTAGCCTCTGCCACCAAACATGGCACACTCATACAATACACAAATGACTCAAATATCATCTACTCAGCCCATTCCCTACCCAAACTGCAAAAAGTCACAGGAAGCCTTTTCCTCTGTTGAAACTTGGTTATCCGATGCCCAATTAATACTCAACCCAAACAAAACTAAACTACTCATCGTCCAACCCACCAAACATACTCAAAACAACTCTCACTTTAACATCACAGCAAAAGACAACACCACTATATACCCAACTGAACACACCAAATTGCTAGGAGTGGAAATAAACAATAAACTAAAATTTGACATTCACATATCCATGACCATAAAAAAATCCACAAAAACCTAAGAGCGTTATACAGAAATAAGCAACTTCTCACCAAAGCAGCAAAGATTTCAATAGCAAATTCCCACCTTATCTCCACCCTACTTTATGCCTCTCCAATATATACCAACCTAAGGCAATGCAATCTAAACAAGCTAAAGACCTGCTACAACAAAATCACCAAATTTGCCACAGGGGCATCCTACCGTAGTCACCACTGTCTCTCACTTGCTGAACTGGGCTGGCTTGAACTCCCTCACCTGCTTCAATGGTATCAACTCTAACTCGCCCACAAACTAGTAAACCATCCACTAAATGTCCTATCCCTCCAGAATCTACTCCAACCCTATTGCACCACCAGACCACTAAGATCCAGCAACAAAAATCACTTGCACATCACTAAAGCCAATAACTCTGCTGGTGAAGCACTATTCTCTTGCGTCATAGCCAAATTATGGAACTCCCTCCCACCTACAATTACCTCCATACCATCATGCACCCACTTGAAAACTTTACCAAAAGCACACGTAAAAACATGCTGGCTATGCCCTTGCAACTCCCACTCTAATATTACCCACCCCATCAAACCACTACCTTTCTTTCCACTCCACTAACTACCATGATTATAGCAAGCACAGATGCTCATAAGCCTAGTACTTATTATACAGCAGGAACTTCTTATTGTAACATTTGTTAATGTCATGTACTTCACAGATATATTCTAGTTGTCTACTGATGTACTATGTTCTTCATCTGTAAATATGTTGTAAGTAATTGCTAGGTAAATTGTTAATCGCTATGTAATCCAATGTAACTACTGTCTGTTTGTTTTAACTGTGGTGCCTTTCTCCCTGGGCCTCCACTGAAAATGGACCTATGTCCAGTCGGACACTCCCGGTCAACAAATATAAATAAATAAATAAATACATAAAACTGCTCAGCCATTACTGTTTGAATTTAAACTCATAAGTCATACTATTGTGACGTAGGCACTGTCAATTTTCTGTTTATGCAAGACCACCATGTTATATACTAGGGAATTCCTACTTTCTATTTGGATGTGGGACCATGCAGTTATAAAAGTAAGGAGGGTATCCGGAAGTGATACCTCCCCCTCATGCACACACACTTTGTTTGTGCAAGGATTCTTGCCACCTGCAGAAATACTTTTCTTCAATGACTGCAGCTGGCTGCTAAATAAGTTGTGTTTTTGATCAGTTGTGATTGAGGAAAGTGGTTTGCAGTCATGTCTTGGTTGCTCATAAGGAAAGCAATCTGATCACAATAGAAAAGACTTAAGATGATTCAGATAATTTACAACAAAAGAGAAGAAACTATCAGTTGCTGATAAGGAAAGCAATCTGATCATGACAAAAAAGACTTAAGATGGTTCTAATTTCCAACAAATTAGAAGAAACTATTTTAAAAACATTTTATTTATAAGAACCATGTGTGTGCCCTGTTCAGTCATAGCCTCACCTCAGGCTTTGTCCCTACTGAATGGCACACTGTGCAGTCATCCATCTCCATAAAGGGGGAGCAACTACAGACCCTGGGAATTATCTCCCCATTAGCATGATGAGTCTGATATGTAAGGCTATGGAGCACATCATCATGGACCTAATTAACAAGGATATAGGGAATCTCAAAACTCTAGATCCCATACAATTTGGTTTTGTGAAATGTAGATAATGCCTGCTCAACCTGGTTGACTTCTTTGAGTCAGTCACCAGAGGTGTGGATGAGGGAAAGGCAGTTCATACAGCCTACCTCGATCTGGCCAAGGCCTTTGATACCATTCCCCACTCAGGAACTATTGCTAAACTCACCACACTAGGCATCGATCCCTATATCACTTGGCGGTTTGCAAATTGGCTCACAGCTAGAACCCACAGTGTTAAAATAGTGGACTCCAAGTCAGACTGTCGACCAGTCATGAGTGGAATCCCACACGGAGCGGTCCTGGGTCCTCTCCTGTTTGGCGTCTACTTCTCAGAAGTCCAGGCCAACATGGAGGAACTCTGGCTGACCAAGTTTGCAGACAACTGCAAGCTGGGAGGCATTATTAACTCCCCAATTGATGTAGACATCCTACAGAAAGGCCTCAATGAGACCAATAACTGGTGTCGAAACCATGGCCTTAAGCTTCATGCCATAAAATGCATTGCCATCCCCTTTGGGAAAAAGTCAATTCCCACCAATTACCACATCGATGGGAGCCCACTGAACACTGAAGGTGTTATAAGGCATCTGGGGACACAAGTTGACAGCAACCTCTCCTTGAACCACCACATTGCCACTGTGGTCAGAAAGTCCTTCTATGTGCTGCATCTCATTACCAAGGGTTTTGCATCCAGAAAGAAAGAGGTCATCATCTCTCTCTACTCTTCCCTCATTAGGCCAGTCATCGAGTATAATGCCCCATTTGGCATGTACCTCACTAGACACGTGCAACAACTGGAAGGGCCACAAAAGTACCTCATGAAGAGGGTCCTAGGCCTTAAACACAAGTCCTGCATGGACAGACTCAGAAAACTCCAGCTATTCTCTGTCTCATATCATCTACTAAGAGGCAATCTCTGCTTGACTTACAAAGCCATGTCTGACCCAGCTTTGTTAAAAATGCTACATCTAAAGAAATCCAAATGCCTCTGCACCACACGCTCCAGAGACCTCAACCTCATTACCACAATCAACAGAACATGCTGAAGGGACAGGTTCATAACTCAGAGACTGCTCATGCTCTGGAATAAACTTCCCATGTATGTGAAGCAGAGCACCTCACTGGCCCTCTTCAAAAGAAATCTTGATAATGGAAGGGAAATAGAAAGTTCAACCCTGGGACCACTACAGTGGCTCAACTTGATAGAGGCACTGGGAACTAATGTCAGGCGGTACAATGGCACAATGCCATTGCACTTCTACGGGCTAGGCTTGTAAAAGCTCCAGGGCCACTAGCCTAGTACAGACCTATGAACCTAAAAGTAATCCTAATAGCAAAAAATGAAAAGCAAGATTCCATGTGCATATATGACTAGAACATCTGCCACAAACCTTAACAATGAAGTCATACACTGCAGTCTATAACGTTTTATCTTTGGATGCATCCGTTTCAGCTGAAACTCATCTTTTACTCGGTGTGCCCACAAAATGGAAGATAGAATCTCATTTCCACTTTAGACTGAAACCCTACAAAGTTCCAGTTCTTATAAATAAAATGTTACTTTAACAGGCCCACTGGCACAAAGTGGATCATTTGCTAGTATAGTTGATGACCCAGGACCATTTGGGACCCTAGAATCAGTTGGCTATACTGGGAATGATGGAAAACAGCTGCAGCAGTTGTTCACATTTTAGGGTTGTGAAATAGACCACGATAACTTCTTTAATCCTGGACCCACCCAGAAAACTTGCAGTAAACAGAGCAAAAACATCACATTACAGAATTGCTTTGCTGAAAGCAGAACCTCACAGAAACAATAGCTAGCTGTGGTTTGAGCCAGTGAATATTCTATCAAATGGAAGGTTCAATAGGTAGCATGCAAAATCTATAAATCATACCGTGCAGTCCAGCTATATACCAGAAAATCCCCACCTACATTCTTACATAATAATAACTTGGCATAAATGATTCGTAGTCAACAGTTGAACCATCATGTTACTTGAGAGTGGGAAGGGAAATCGGCCGGTCAAAAAGTAAATAAATGGAATCTTCTCTGTTGCAATGCCTATACTTTACATCCTGATAATTAGATTCAGTTCCTCTTTCATTCAAGTAACAGTAGAAGTACATTTGCCATCTGCCAGTTCCTTGAGAATTATACTCCTTTGGAATCTGCAGATGAGTTTCACCTAATGAAGTTACTTTATTTCCACATGCCAAAAAGCATATGTGTGACAACTGTTGACAGAATTGCTAGAAGGACCATTTCAAAGATCACTTTTAATAATATTAATTTTATGAAAAGAGCTGAAAGAGGACTGCTTCATCAGTTCCCTCTCTGCGTCACAGAAGAGAAGCTTGGCATTTCACTGGCATGATGCAAATTGCAGAGTATTATGCTATAGCTCCTGCCACCCCAAGTTCTATGACAAGATTTAAGATGTTCATCTGGTCAGGGGATTGTTAAAGTTAATAAAATAAACACTTCAGTCTCTTGACAGATCAAAGTACAACTCTTTTATTAGAAAACACACGTGACAGACAGCACTCAGAAAGTCATGTTTCCCTGAACAAAGTATTTTTGCAATACTATATAGGAATTCTTATCAGATTAATACATTTTATCTACGAAACCATTGTTAACATCCAATAGAAAAATAACAAGTAAGGGCAATTCATCCATTGTACCACTAACATATATCCAATAGGAAAATGGCAAATTTAGTAAAAAATACATTTAATACTTGGTATCTATATTTTGTCCTAATAAGGAATAAGTTTCCTTTTTGCTATGTGGCTAACAAGAAACAGTGCCTCAGGCTCAGAAAAATGAAACTTAGCAAGCTACTTACTCAGCCTTTTTCCATGATTTCAGGATACCTTTTGCAATCATGTCCACTCGCCTGCTAACATACATACATTTAACCTTTTGCAATCCCCCCTTTGATGCTGGGAAAGCATCACATCAAAACTACTTTTCAAAGACCAAAAATATTTTCATACATTTTACCAAACCTTTTAAAGACTGTTTTTCAATTTCATTTTTCACAGGACCTTCACAAATACCCTTTGTAAATGGCACATTTTCAGGATTATTGACATGCAAATTTTGCAACACAATATAAGAATGAGATGCAATAAGCTTAATTATTAAAGCCTTACATAGCAATAAAAGCAAAAATATAATCATAATAATAATAGCGACAAGCTTGATAAATTTCAAAACACTGCCACCCCATCCAGAAAATAAATTAGTGAGCCATTCCCACTGTGAGCTGTCCACCTACTTAGTGCCGGATAGCTCAGATACATTTTGGATGATTTCCAAATAGCTACATATGGCATGCTCATTTTCAGGAATAAAAGTACAGCATTTGTCATGAGCACACATGTATCCCCTTTTGGTGAAAGCATGAAGTGCAGCACCATTCAATTCTGCAACACTACAGCATGCATAGCACTCAGTTCAATAGTTATAAGACTAACATATTTGAATGTCACATTACTCAACACGTCCAACAGTTTTGAAAGTTTTCTCAGTTCCCAAATTGTTTTTGGAGTCCAATAAGCAGGAAGTATCCCAGCCCCAGAAATAACATAATTACCAAGGTTCATATGAGAAAGTCCTTTAAACGTTACTTTCTCTAAATTAGAAGCATCAATTTTACTAATCGAGTTTTTCACTGCGTATCCCAGGTTATTGGGAATTTTTACACTGGGCAGGGTATCTACATGTCAAATAGCTGGCATGAGTCTCCCTACATAACAACATCCAGAGCAGTCCATTGGCAGCTGGGGGTATGCTAGACTGACACAAATGTAATAAAAATATTTCACCATGACCATACCTTTTACTTTAGTTCTGCTGTACATTCTTTGGGCAATGTTCAAAAAGTGTAGTAACAAAACAAAAAATGATGACTGCAGTCATTTAAGTGACAATCAGGCATGAAGAGTGAGCTGGGCAGGGTTGGAATGGATCCTCGCAGATGTCCAAGCATGAATGTGACTTGCAGTAACTAGCTTGCTGTTGAACTCCAACCACATTTCCCAACAGCTGCAGTTGTTGTTTGCCTCCCAAGAGCAGTGCTTGGTTGCCTGACTCGGGGAAAATGTCCTTTTCCATTAGTTTCACAGCCTCAGTCATCACATCTTTCTTCTGACTCCCTGTTTTTTCTTCTGGTACAGAGGAAACTGGTTCATCACCAGACGATGCTGCGGCAGGGGAATTAAAAGGAATGGGCTGGCTCCCTTCATTTGGGACTGCTTTGCAAACATGGGAGATGTGGATCCTGGTTGAAGAACCCTTCAAGTCTGATGGCTGTAGCTGTTGTGAGGAGCACCAAGAAGGGGTCTTTCCACTGGGGCTGGAAAGAGTGGCATCTGGAGAAGGATCAAACATACACCCAATCTCCTTTTTGGACGTATTGTGTTGTATCTGGATCAGGCTGGAGCTGGGTGGAGAGTACCTGCAAATGGCAGTGCTGCAGAACATAAATGAGGTTTTTACAAATATTAAACAGTACATCATCAGTCAATTGCAATTCAAGACTGGTAGGTAGGGGTGTGGCTGGCTTTCTCATGGGCCATCCCATGAAGATTTCATGTGAAGAAAACTTTCTAGGTACACTAACTACACTTCAAAGTGTAAACAACACTAAAGGCAATGTTTCTGCCCATTTTAACCCTGTTTCTGTGGTACACTTAGCTAATTTAGGCTTTAATGTCTGATTTACATGCTCTATCATGCCTAAAACCTGAGGCCTGTGTTGGCAGCGGAACTGAAGATTAATATTTAATGCCTTACAAAGATGCTGTATCACCTGCCCAGTACACCCAGTAAAATGGGTACCTCTATCAGACTGTATATTACAAGGAACTCCAAATCGGGGATTAGTTCATAAATCAACTTCTTGGCCACTGTAGTGGCGTCATTTTTAACACATGGGTATGCTTCTACACAACCAGAAAAAAATATCTGCAATAACCAGTACATATTAAAACTTTGCATTCTGTGGTAATTCAATAATATCCCACTGTCTACTGCAAAAAGGCTTCCCATGTTTTTTTCAATATCTTTGGTGGGATGGTAACAGATTTGGAAACATTAAAAGAAAGATATATATTACAAGTATATACAAAATACTGAACAACCTCTGAAACATAAGGGGCATGCCAATCAGTTAAAAGCTGTTTCAATAATGCATTTTTTTCCCAGATGGGATGGCAAATGATAAGCTCATGCCAAATCAGGTAGGAAAGCTTGTGAATCTACTAACCTTCCTTCCAGATGGTGCCAGAGTGAATCCAGGGAATGACAACAGCCATCACAGATCCACCTTACCCTTTCAGAGTCTTCAGCTTGACTTTGAAAATGTAGAATGTCTTGTAATGACACAGATACCTTATCAACTTGAAGATGCTGCAGAAAAGAAGCCTAAATAGGATTTAATAAAGCAGCCTGTCATGCCACTCTGTTAGCAAAAGAATTTCCTGTAGACTCAAAAGAAGAATCTGAAGTGAGCTGGCACACAATCAAAGCATCTAACAATTCTTGAACAAAAACAGCATTTTAATAATTGTTCCTGCAGAAGTCAGGTACCCCCCTCTTCCTCCAGAGGGTACCAAAGTCATGAATGATACCATGAGCATACCTGGGATCAGTGTAGATTATGAGACATCTACCCTTAGCTAATCTACAAGCTTCTGTTATGGCTATTAACTCTGCTACTTGAGCTGAAACATTTCCCTATAATTCTGCAGTTAACAAAACAGTCTTTAGTGCATATGGCAAAAGCAGCCATCAACTGCCCATCTTCTCTTCGTATGAGGATCCATCAGTGAAAATGATTAGATCAGGGTTCTGTATCAGTGTATCTCGAAGATCAGGTCTAGGAGGAAGCACATTGTTAACAACAAAAACACAATCATGAGATTTACCCTCATCAGCAGTAGGGATAAGAGAAGCAGGGTTCAGAGGAGACATCTAACAATTTTAACAAAGTATTATTGGGTAATGCTAACTCATATTTAGATTTATTTATTTATTTAAATCCTGGAAGCAGAAAGAAACTGTGTCTTGGTTTTCAACAGTAAAGCTTCAACAGAATGTGGCACTGCAACAAAGGTATTGTTATATCCTGGGAAATAAGGAGACCACACGGTTCATGGAGTTGTAAGGCCTTTCTTTATTAAGAGCCTCCAGGTGCGCACCCATGCTACATGTTCACAACTTCGCCATAGCCATACATACACCGGAAACAACAAGTTACCAGAGAATATAGAACCAACACTACATGTTGCTAATTCCCCAGAGCGCCCCTACAGTACAACAACAGCATTACTTGCCCGATACTACATTCCTCCCCTCTTAAGCACTGAATACGCTTCTTTACATAAGAAAAACAAGGGAGCAAGCCAAAACCAATCCCTCTAGGCACTTAATTGCTAAATACCCTGCTAGTATTAAACCGTTACTGTACAATCGAGTCAGGTTGCTCTGTTAAGCTAGACATGCAATTGTAACATTGATAGTCCTTCAAGTAACTTGGTTTAACCAGTGCCCGCTTAGAACGGCGCAATGGTACCCCCCTAGGTGACTCCTGTGTCACAGTTACCCCCTCTGGTACCGGTGTGTCCATCCCTGGAAAAGTTGGTTCCTTGGGAACCTCTCCTTCCAAATTCCGGCGGTCTCCCTCGGCCCCCAAGATCGGAGATCCTCCTGCCGCTGCGAGCCCCTCTCCCGAAACTAATGGTATTTCCGTGGCTTGCAGTTCCATGGAGTCCTTCGCCTGCACACTCCGCAGAATCTGGTCCACATGTCTCCTCACCACTGAACCTCCATTCAACCTCACCTGGTACGACAGGGGACCCGTGCTCTGGACAATAAACCCTGGAATCCATTTAGGTCCATAACTGAAATTTCACGTCATCACTGCATCACCCTCCAAGAAACTTCTTTCTCTCCGTCGTCGATCATGATGTTCTTTTTGCCTCCACTGGATCCTCTCTACCTTAGCTCGGATGTTGGGATGCACCAGATCCAATGTGGATCTTAATCTCCTTCCTTGCAACATCTCGGCAGGGGACAATCCCGTGGTAGACTGGGGTGTAATGCGGTAGTTGAATAACACCCTTGATACTTTGGCTGCCATACTTCCATCTCCGGCCTTTTTCATCATCGCTTTAAAGGTCTGGACAGCCCTTTCAGCACAGCCATTTGAAGCCGCATGGTATGGTGCTGATGTGACGTGTACAATGCCATTTTTTTCCAGGAAACCCTTGAACTCTTCACTCATGAAACATGAAGCATTATCTGATACAAGAGTCTCGGGTAAGCCTTGGCTACTAAAACTCTTCCTCAAGCATTCAATGGTAATAGTGGAAGTGGGTGTTTTGACTGGGTAGGCATCCATCCATTTAGAATAAGCATCCATTATTATCAAAAACATTGCCCCCATAAAAGGTCCTGCATAGTCTATATGAAGTCTCTGCCAAGGTCTACTCGGCCACTCCCATGGGTGTAGTGGTGCCGCCACAGGTAAGTTGCGATGCTGCTGACAGGTGTTACACTCTTTCACAGCGACTTCAATGCCGTGGTCCAACTTTGGCCACCAGAAATAACTTTGTGCTAAGGCCTTCATTCGTGTGATGCCCACATGACCCTGATGCAGCTGTTGTAAAAGTGCACGTCTTCCTGGGGGCGGAATTATCACTCGTGCCCCCCACAACACGCATCCATCTTGCACACTCAGCTCTGTTTTCCTTACCTCATAAGGCCGGAAAACTGGATCAGGTTGTTGTGTGGTCCAGCCTTGCTGGACCCACTGAAACACTCGAGCCAACACTGGGTCTTTTCGTGTCCATTCGCTCAATTCCTTCGCTGACACCAACGTGATGTTCTCCATCATCAACACTCGGTCCTCCATTTCCTCTCGCTGGAGAGGCCCCGGTAGCGGCAGACGGCTCAGCGCGTCCGCATTGCTATGGTGTTTTCCGGGCTTATAAACAATCTCATATTCATAAGCTCTCAATGTTACAGCCCATCTCTGAATTCGGGGAGAAACCATCTGAGGCACGGCCTTCATCTCGTTAAACAGTGACAACAAAGGCTTATGATCGGTGCACACAGTAAACTTCCTGCCATAGAGGTATTTGTGGAACCTCTTAATTCCAAACATTACAGCCAAACCCTCTTTGTCTAGCTGGGAATAGTTTGACTCCGCTGGTGTTAAAGTTCGTGACATGAACCCAATGGGTCTTTCTTGTCCATCTGGCATACGGTGTGCCAACACGGCCCCTAACCCATAAGGTGAGGCATCACATGACAAAATTAAGTCCTTGCGACTATCGTAGTGCACCAAAACCTCTGAAGACTGCATTAGTTCCTTGGACTGCTCAAACGCTTTGTCTTGTTCCTCCTGCCACGTCCACAGGGTCTCCTTCCTTAACAGTTTATGTAAAGGAGCTAACAGCGTTGACAGATTTGGCAGGAACCTGTTATAATAGTTCAGTAAGCCTAAATAAGCCTTCAGCTCTGTAACATTTGTGGGTGCCGGTGCCTCTTGGATGGCTTTTACCTTGTCCGGCAGGGGGTGTAGGCCCAAGGCATCCACCTTGTAACCCAGGAACTCTGCTTCCTTTACCATGAAAGCACATTTATTCCTCTTCACCCGTAAGCCAGTCTCTCGCAGTCGACGTAGCACCTTGTTCAGAGTCTCCAGATGCTCACAATTGTTCCTACCCGTCAACAGGATGTCATCCAGATACACAGCCACCTTCGGAATTCCTGCCACCAGTCCCTCCATTATTCTCTGGAAAATAGCTGGACTAGAGGAAACCCCAAAGGGTAAACGATTGACTTGAAACAGTCCTTTGTGTGTGTTAAGGGTGACATAGGCCTTTGACCCTTCTTCCAGGACTACTTGTTGATATGCCTGACTGAGGTCCAGTTTACTAAACTTTTCACCTCCCGACAGCTTTTCAAATACATCCTCCACCT
This sequence comes from Protopterus annectens, assembly GCF_019279795.1. Classification (NCBI taxonomy): domain Eukaryota; kingdom Metazoa; phylum Chordata; order Ceratodontiformes; family Protopteridae; genus Protopterus; species Protopterus annectens. The sequence continues at coordinate 1,209,676,728 of NC_056746.1, forward strand.
TGGGTAATGGATACTGCTCCAGTTTCGAAACTTGGTTCACTGTTAGCTTGTAGTCACCACATATGCGTACCGTATTATCTGGCTTTAATACTGGAACAATGGGTGCCGCCCATTCCGAAAACTTCACTGGTTCAATTATACCTTGCTTGGTGAGTCGCTCCAACTCAATCTCCACTTTCTTCTTCATTGCGTATGGTACGGGTCGAGGTTTGTAAAATCTTGGCGTTGCGTTTTCTTTAACGTGTATCTTTGCTGGTGGACCCCTCCAGGTCCCCAGTTCCTCTTTGAACACTTCTTCGTTGTTCTCCAGCACATCTTGCAAGGCCAGCCCCTGCTGTTCTACTTTATGGAGCTGTAGACAACCCATTTCCAGCTCCTTTAGCCACGCCCGGCCTAACAGGTTTGGTCCCTTACCTGCTACCACCATGACTGGCAACTGTTTGACTTTACCTTTATGTTTTACAGTTACTTTGGCCATCCCCAGTGTGGGAACTGTTTCACCGGTATATGTTTTCAAAGTCACTGAACAGCCCCGCAGCTTCTGAGCTTCTTTTAGCCATAACTTTCCATACTCAGCCTTGGACAGAACTGTCACACTACATCCCGTATCCACTTCAAACTGCACCATTTTACCATTTAAGTCCAACTGGGTTGTGATGGGATCGACTCTTTCCCACCTGGCCTCTTTCAGGTTTAACATAGTAAACACTTCCTCGTCTTCCCTGGTGTGTGGATTTGTACCTTCACGCATGTGGTGTGCATACTGCCTTTTAATCTTCCGGTTTCCCTTCCTGTCCATCATACTGCTCTTTTCTTCCCCCTTTCTCGGCTGGTCCCTAGAGGGCATTGATCGGCACATTTTCTTCACATGGCCCTTTTTTCTGCAAGCATGACATTTTTCATTTAAGCAACGACAGTTCCTTGACAGATGTTCTCCGCCACACCTGTAACAGGCATACTGACCAGACTTCCCTTGTGATTTATGCTCCCCGACCACTTTATGCACGGGCAGTGGGGTAGCACACCTGCTTCCCACCCCTTCGATGGTTCTTGGTTGTAAATCACGAATGTCTTTATTCGCCGTCTCGATGGCCTGTGCCAACTTCAAGGCCTTTTCAAACGACAACTCAGGCTCCGCTAACAATCTGCGTTGTATGCGGTCATCTGCAATGCCACATACGAGCCTATCTCGTAGCATTCCTGTCAGTCTGTCCCCATAATTACAGTGTTGCGCCAGTTCCCTCAGCACTGCGACATACTCCGTTACCGTTTCATTGGCCATTCTAGTCCTTGAATTTAACTTGAACCTTTGGACTATTGCACTCGGCTTCGGGTTATAATGTGACTGAAGCAAGCTCGTCAACTCCGTGAACGATTTATCCCCCGGTTTATCCGGACTCAATAAGTTCCTCATCAGACTGTACGTCTTGCTGCCCACCGAGCTCAGCAATATGGCTCGATTCCGGCCCGCATCCATTATCTGGTTTGCCTCAAAAAAATGTTCCAACACTTCACAATACTCCTCCCAGGTCTGGGTCTGACAGTCGTATGCAACCAGCGACCCCAACATGGAACCAGACATAACTCCGACAGGCCCAGTCTCTTCGTCGTCCGACATTACCTGCACCCCGCCGTTTTCACTCGCAGTGGACTCGGAGGCATCCCATCCTCGTCGCCAATATGTTATATCCTGGGAAATAAGGAGACCACACAGTTCATGGAGTTGTAAGGCCTTTCTTTATTAAGAGCCTCCAGGTGCGCACCCATGCTACATGTTCACAACTTCGCCATAGCCATACATACACCGGAAACAACAAGTTACCAGAGAATATAGAACCAACACTACATGTTGCTAATTCCCCAGAGCGCCCCTACAGTACAACAACAGCATTACTTGCCCGATACTACAGGTATCAAGGTCCAGAGTAAGAGCTACTGCTATACCCAGTAGCCAGGCAGTAGCGGCCCCTGCTCTGAGACGGGGGGCAGCTGCCACTGAGTCAAGATTTGTACTGTGTAGTAAGCAACTGGTCTATAACCACAATTTTTTTTTTCTGAGCTAATAATCCCAGTGCTACCTTATTGCATTCACAACAGAAAAGGTAAAATACTTTAGAATAATCTGACAGTCCTACAGCTGGTCGATTTGAAAGAAAAGATTTTAACTGAACAAATGCTTGTTCATGGCATGCGTGTCATGTGAGGGGCTCAGAAGTGTCTTTTTTAAGCAATTCTAATAGAGGCTTTACCACTTCAGCATAATTGGAAATCCATTGTTTACAATAGCCTGCTAGCCCAAGAAATTCTGAGTTGTTTTAATGTTGTTGGCCTCGGTGCAGTCTGAATGACAGTGATACGAGAGGGTAAAATGTGATGTGCATTTTCAGACATTAAATGCCTCAGATATTGAATTTGTGGTTGCCAAAACTAGAGTTTAGATGGATATACTTTGAAATTTAATTTAGCTAGCTTAGTCAAAAGGAAAACACTATCAGTCTGGCAGTCAGAGAGTTTGATGCTATAAGATCATGTACATATTGCACTAAGGCGAACCCACAAGGTAACTGTATTTTGTCTAGCTATCTTTTCATTTCTCGTGAAAATAATGTGAGTGATTCAATATAACCCTGATACAAGTGAGTCCAGGTGTATTGCTGCCCTCTATAGGTGAACATGAACAAATACTGACTATCAGATTGAATTGGAATAGACAAGAATACTGTGGAAACATCAATAACTGAAAACGTGGTATCAAAGGGAGGAATAGATCTAAGGATGGTTGCTGGGTTAGGCGCAGCAGGGAAAGTCAGTACTACTGCTACAGCACTTACAGCTCTTAATGTCCTGTACAAATCTGTAGGTATCCTTGCCCGGTTTCTTTACTGGCAAAATGTTTTTTTTATAGAGACTTCTAGTAGGCGCAATGATACCCTGCTGAAATAATGCTGAAATGTCTGGCTCAATTCCAGCCTCTGCCTCCACAGAGAGTGGATATTGTGCCACCATGGGTAAAGGTCCATTTGGTTTTAAGGTAATTTGAATTAGGGTGGCATCCTTAAAGAGTCCTACCTCATTTTCATGAGCTGTCCATAACTGTTTGGGAACTGAATCTAGAATACTGTTTCTGGCACCTGCACAGGTTCTATCTTAGTGAGGAGACAGAAAAGAACATCATCATCTAGCTGTTCTAAGACAACACCCATCTGCATTACCAGGGACTCATCCAGCACATTTAAATACACTCCATCAGGCACACAAAATATTGTGCATTACAGTTTACAAAGGAGATCCCTCGGTAGAAGATTAAGGGGTGCAGAGGTTCCTACAACAAAGCATGCTTATCTGTTAGTATTCCTAGTTGAATGGGAACTAAAACTATCTCGGGGTAATCTAGAGGGACCCCTAATACTCTTATTCTATGTAACAAGGTACAAGACAAAGGAAGATTTTGGGCAGCTGATGTACTTAACATAGATCTAGTAGCTCTGGTATCTAATAAAAAAGGAATATTAGCATCTTGAACTTTGATATTAACAAATGGGCCTTTTTAATGTACCAGTACCAAGTGAAATAGCTGTGATTCTTGTTCATGGCTGTCATATGAATTTAGCTGGCATGCTGGTGGATGCCATGGGATAGTCCAGGTAGGAGGTTGCTGTTGTTGCCTGGTGGTTTATGGACCAGGGGGGGGGGGGTACTTCATATGGATTAGTGGTTTGTGGTGCTGCCACCATCAGTTCCAGGAAATGACAATCATCTCTCCAATGGCCATTTTGTCCATAGTTATAAAACAAATTAGAGTTATGACATTGGTGAATTAGATTTTGGGTACTACTAAAATATTGAGGGAGTAAGTTTGGAATAATCTAGGCCTATTGCATCCCCCTCTCCCTCATCTGTTTCTACCTCTAGAATGGGGTAAAGCATTAAACAATTGGAGCTGTATATTTAATACCTGTTCCTGCCAGTCCTTTCTCTCATGAGTTAGGATATCAGCTAAATACTGAACTTGATTAACTAACTCATAGAGCCCTAGACTTGGCCAATTTGAGCATAACTTTTTTAACTGGTCATGGATAGGGGGTAGTAGCCCATCTATGAAAGCAGCTGGTAGACCACTTGCCAGTAGCACTTCACTGGGCTCAGGGTAGCTTCAAAAGCCTCAGTCATGCCATATATATAAGTGTCAATGGGCTCATCTTCTTGTTGTGTAATGGCTTTTATGTATGATCAGTTAGGTACAAGGGGACACACAGCTGTAATGGCTTGCAGCAGTCAATTCCTGGCATTCTGAAAGGCCTCTGTAGCAGTGTGTTGGGGAATGGGATCAGGTATCTATGCATGATCCCAAATACATTTAAATAGGTCGGGTGAGAGAGAGGTTTCTAGTACCAGATCTAAGGTCCTCTAGTGTAGGATTCTATAATTGAACATGACCGTTAAGAATTCTAGCATATTTAGCTGGATTTATATGGATAGGTGGAAGGAAGTCTATAATAGTTTGGAAATCTACAGCAGACCAGGGTTGTACAGCATTCATAATATAAGGTGCTGTATTATCTCTGCCATGGGCAGGATAGGGAACCTGGAGCAGGGGATGCAGCTGTGCAGTTGGAGAATTAGCTGCAGTGCCTTCCTTCTGAGAAGGAATCATCACCATCTTATCCAGGTTAAATATGACAGGACCAAAGTAACCATCCCCTTCTATAATTATGGGAAATTGATTATCAAAATGTTGTGGTCTAAATTTGTGTTGCCTAGAGGAAGGAATACAATTATATTTTTGTGTAGCTTAGGAATACTAACATACATTAAAGAGGAGGTTGCATCACCTGTTTGTCACTAGAAGTCAAAGAATCTGCAAGTACATCTCTTAGAGATTCTTTAGAATGAGTATGACTGGCAACAGAAGAGGAAAGGGAAGAGGGACCTGCCTAGGCAGCTGAGGAGGTAGCAATGGAAGAAGTAGCTCTGGGAAAGGGTGGTGAGACTACAGGGGTAGAAGATGAGACAGTATAATCTGGTTGGCCAAAAGGCGGCTCATGATAAGGTGGAGGGGGTGCAGTAGGCACCACTAATTCAAGTACACAGTCGTCTTCTGAAGACTCATCATTAGTAAGTTGCATTTTCTTAAGCTGTCTGAGAAGATAAAGTCCAGAGTATTCCTGTCCTTGCCAGTCCGAATGCTGAAGGCAAGTGACTGTCTTATTAGCAGCTTGTAACTGGGTTTTTAACTTGACAGTATTATGTTTTAAGCTACGAACAACTGATTATTTTTCTCTATCTTTAGATTCTATCTGCCATGCATTAAAAGCTGACTAGCAGCTGGCAGGAAGTTTATTACCTTTTTCTTTAAGCCATTTTTGTAAGTTTAATAAAAATATCTTTATCAAAAATTCCTGCAGGAGGAAAGGTCAGTTTACCATAATTTTTAGTCATTTCATACCATTTATCTAGATACCTACAGCTGCCTTTAGTAGACTTACAATATATATGCTAGCAGAAGTGCCATATTCAGGATCTTTTGAAAATCCCACATTTCCTGACATTGTAAAAGATTTCCAATGATAACACAAAATAGAAAAAATATCCCACACACACTAATCCCACACTTATACAAAAAATGGCACTTACCTTTGACCAACTGCAGGTCTGCCAAGAGAGAAAGCAAACAAAAGGAAAAGGGTGCAGTTGTGATCTGAACCCTCAGAAAAAATGTCCGAGGGCCCAGTAAAAGTGCCTTTTTCTGTAGAAGCAGCTCCCAGCGGTACGAAAAATCTGAGTCAAACCACTGCACCAACTGTTAAGGTTAATAAAATAAATAATTCAAGTTTCTTGGCAGATCAAAGTGCAACTTTTTTATTAGAAAACACACATGTGCAGGAGACAGTACTCAGAAATGCATGTCCCCCTGAACAAAGGATTTTTGCAATACTATATAGGAATTCTTACCAGAGTAATACAGTTTATCTACAAAACCATTGTTAACACCCAATGAAAAAATAACAAGACAGTGCATTTCATCCAGGGTACCACTACCATATATCCAATAGGAAAATACCAAGTTTAGTAAAACATACATTTCATACTTATCTATATTTTGTGGAATAAGTTTTCTTTTTGCTACATGGCTAACAAGAAACAGTACCTCAGGCTCAGGAAAATGAATCTTAGCAAGTTTATTACTCAGTATTTTTCCATGACTTCAGGATACCATTTGCAATCACGTACACTCACTTGCTAACATACATACATTTAATCATTTACAAGATACCTTGACAAAATATAAGTACTGGGAACATTGCTATGTGTACACACACATGCACAATCAGCCACTGTGATGTATAAAATGACATTTCAATAAACACATGAAACACTTACAGTGGTAACATAATACAAACTATAAACCTAATATTGTATTAACAACTGAACAAGAAAGGAAAACTCTGAACCTTTTCTGGAGATTGAATCCCATGACCCTCCACCCACCCTACCCCCTATTATATTGTTGATACAGTACAATACTAGATTCATGGTTTGCATGGCAGTGGATGCGTGGTGTGTTCATGATGCTTTCTTAGTTGGAAATAACAAATGCACTTGGGGAAACCATATATGTAAATGTCCAGAAAGTACTTGTTGGTCCAGTATCAGAGCCAACCACGTAGAATGCAGGTAAGTCCTGGGTTCAATCTCCACGATAAGAATCAGAGTTTTATTTTCTTGTTGGGTACTTTTGGCTGTAATAAGATACAATGTGTAACCTAGCCTACACATCTAGGATACACTTTGTCATGCATATGTCCATTATTTAGATGTTTCCGACACCGCTGAACTGATATAAATGCAAACATGATTCAAGTGCTTCAAATTCCAGTCCTGCCATGCTAAAATTTCTGTTTTCTCACAAATTGTCTATAGATATATAAATAACTGGTATGTCACAAATACAGAGGAATTTCTATATCATGGCTACAATACTGTTTGTAAATGAAATATAGATCTTTCTTTCTAACATCTTAATGACCTATTTTCCTTTTCTTTATATTCTCTGCCTTAATGCTGTTTTCCTTGCTAGACTGCTTTTATACTACTGCTTCTAACTAGTGTGACTGAAACAAAACTAGCACTGTTTAATGTGCAGAATTAGCCAAGAATCCCTTATGGTAACTGAGCAGTGTACGGCAGGAAAAAGCCTTTCAAGAACAGGCAGAAACAAAACACTGACTAATTCTGCCCTCACCATAATGTAAAATGTTTACTGAAATAAAATACTGAAGAGTAAGCCTTGCATCAGTAGGCAAGGGATTTCTTTAGCACACGTATCCTTGATAACACACTCTGAGGTTTGTAGCATGGCAACTTCATGACAGCTCTGAAATTGAGTTACAAATTACAAAATATTGTCTAGCAGTAGCAGTAAATTAACCAGCACATTAGAGCCACTAAAGCAAATATCACAAAACTTGTAAAGAAACAATGAGCCAGCAGTAACTCAGATTTAAAAAGGTGCAGTTATACACTTTTACAAAGTGATTCTGGAAACGCAGAAACAATTCAACAAAATTATTTACCCCAAAACAAACAAAAATAGAGACATGTATTAAACAGCACCTTCTCCTAAATCACAGTTTGGAAACAGAAAAAAACAGAACATAAAAATGCAATAGACTACTATGAATAAAGACCACATGATGCTTTGTGTTTGGAGCTAAGTTGGAGGTGGACTGCTGTGGGAGAGTCAAAGATGATCTTGCCATATACAATGTTAATTTGCAAAGTGACACAGCATGAGTGGGTGATATTCTGTTATGATGAACTCTTGTTATCTAGGGATGGAAGGCATTGATCAGTATGGATGTGTAGTGTTTATTTTTTCTTTTCTTTTTATATTTGATGCAGGGAAAATGTTTTTGTCTGATCAACAAATGTGGTTTGGGCTTTACTATACATGCCTGAGATGAAACTGTGTGAGCGTCAGATGCCCACAAGAAAAAAAAAAGATGAATGGCATAATACTAGATGTTTTTTTTCCCATAGGAAATCTTTGCTAATATGATTTCTAATTGTGGTCTGGCAATGATTCACTTCTTTAGGGAGGATTTTCCCTTTTCCCATTTTCAAGATGGTGCAATCATTGAGTTGATATATATATATATATATATATATATATATATATATATATATATATATATATATATATGTGTGTGTGTGTGTGTGTTTATTTATTTGGTCGGTTGTTTATTTATGTTTGTTTTCAGGAGTAGAGCACATAACACCATTGACCTTTTTCAGACTCAGTTAGGGAGCAGTGTCTGGTTAGCTGCATGCACCCCAAATGGACCAACATTAATATTATAAGAAGGCAATTGAACAGAATCATTATGCTTACAAAGATTCTGATTTTTTTTTAAGAAAGCAAGGTATTATGTGATAAGCTTTTGAAAAGACGGTATCTGAAGGAGCTTATTAATAAGAAAGTCTCAGAAAGCATCTCTATGAGGGGTTAATGAGCTAATGTTAGGAATAAAGTAGAAAATAAGGTCCAATATGCTACTAGGAGGCAAGTTACAAGTAGTATAGATGAGAGGGCCATTAAAAGTATTATATCAGAAAATTGGAAGATATTAAGCAGTTTTCCTGATAATAAAAAAGTTGTAGGGAAAAGCCATGTTTTGTTAACAAAAAGAAAAAAATATAAAAAAAATCCTTTCAGGCCAAATTGAGTTTATCTAGAGATATTCCTGTCAGAATAAGAATGTTCAGGTGTTACGACTGCAACTTTTGTTTTTATTTATATACAGGAATCACTGAAGTTACCATTAACAAATATTTAGTTAAGAGTGAAATACACTTGTAAATTGAAGTTTGTGGTCTACTTAATTTTTTGTGTTTCATGTGATGTTTTTTTACTAGGGACCTTCATTTGAGAGTCTATGAATATTTGTATGCAATTCAGACTAAAAATGATAAGAATGCTTTCAGTAGACATTTGAATAATAGCAATTGTAAAGTAGATTTTGTTTTAGACCAGGTTTGTAATTATGATAATATTTTAAATGCTGAAGATCAGTTAGACTGGAGAGAGTGCATATGGCAAGTTAGGCTGGATGCATGCTACCTTCCAGGCTTAAATGATAGTTAAAATTTCAAGGTCCTTCTAAAGAGAAAGAAAATAAAGCACCAATTATCTGATTATTCAATTAATTTTGTGTGTATAAGCACTTGGGCTTTAGTTATCATTCAGTCTGAAGAAGTCTTGCTACAGAGACAAAAGTGCTTACTGGATGAATCTTATGCTGAATAAAATCTTCAGTATTTTATGTGTTTTTTAACCTTTTTTTCTAATAGAGATAAAAGTACAGCCTGAAAATGACACATTAAAATTGAATCTAATTGCGTTATTTGTATTACAATGTAAAAGATAGTGGTGCACTCAACACTTTAATATGGTATAATACGAATATAATCATGCTCTTCATACCTTTTTACAAGACACAGTGATGCATTCAGAACATAGGTATTGCTATTTTTCAACACTAAATGGATGTACTCTAGTCTGTTAAAAATGTTAACTCTATTAATACTTACAAAGGGATTAGTGAACATGTCAGACCATTTAATAAACTTTCACCTGTCCTTGATACATACTGTACTTCGCAGCTATGAAATCTTATATATATGGTCTGCAAACAAAATATTATTTCATTCATGCCATGTCTTTGCAGGTGACTTTAAATGTTTCCATCTACGAGTAAGCAGTTTAGAATTAGGCTTTTTAAATCATGTTGCAGCAGATACTTCGCAACAACCTTGGGATGAACAATGCAACACCAGAATGGAGGTTAGCAAACCAGAACAAAACAAACATGATGAAATTGCCCATAATTCAAGGTACCTTTTGATAAAGGCTAGGAAGATACATCGGCTTCTTATACCTTGTGTTGAAAGCTAAGTATATGAAGTCCTACTCACATGTCCAGGACTCAGTTTCAAGTACTGCAACTTTGAAAAAAAAAAGTCTGCTTGCACAACAAAAACAGTAAAAGTCAAAATTCATCGTATTGCCATTAAAGACTTTTTGCAGTTGTTGGGGATTTCGCCCCTCTGCACCACTGAGTTGGGGCACTTGGGGAGCTGTGCTCCCAAATCCAACTGCATATATATCTATATACTAACTCTGGCAATGCTGTACCTTGGAATAGCAGAAATTCTATGAAGTCCAGTAATTTTGGACTTTTTATACTCCCCATGTTAACATTTACAAACTTTACTACTCTGAGGATCACAGTTTTGGACTTTAAATTTTAAGAGGTACTCATATATATCATACAGTATACATCATACTCAGTGAGAGGTAACAAAGTAACCAATCAATGAGTAATGAGCTAGTTTAGTAAGATCGCTACTAACATAGGTCTTCCCCTGATATCCCCCAGGTTTATAATTTTGTAATGCATAGCATATCATATAGCCAAGTAAGTGCATGAGTACAGGGAATGCAAGCCAGGTAGCCTTTCTAATGCATCAGTGCAGGATGCATGCACTCACATTATTCACAATGCATGTTTACATGCTTTATTATTCATGTTATTTTATTATTTATGTATACATGCATCGTGACTAATAAGCTACATCCTACCGCCAAACAACAAGATTAAGCTATATGTCTCGACAAAAGAAAAGCATGGAGTACACTAAATCATGAAATCCTAAGGTTTTCAATATTTAGAATATGATGAGATATTCACATTTTTTTTATACTGTTTAGTAAATGGGACAATGGGCTAATGTGCGCTGGACCCATTTCAGCCTGAGTATGAGATGCAGGCACATAATATAAAGAAAAATAATTAATTTAAATTTCACAAATAATTACAAATGCAAATTAACAACTACAAATGCCTGCATTTGTTAAGTAGCATTTTTAATCAAAAAAATATAAATAAAACTAGATTGTTTCACTGTATACACTATCATCTATGTGGAATATGAAAAGAAAAGCATTTATAACCAATTGCAAACAATGGAAACATAATTTATATACATTTGTTATATATACATTTGTTGCTTAAAGTATTGTTTACTGCGGTGGTGGTGCTGCGGTATCATTGTCGCCTCACAGTTAGACGTTGCCCATTCGATTCTCAGTTAGAGTGTCTTCTGTGTGGCGACATGCGTGAATGGGTGTTCCTTCGTTGAAGGTTGTGCATTAGGCCCGGCAAGCCAGCATGTCAGAATCTACTGCCAATCGTTAGTGGACCGGAGTTCCGCTGTGGCGACCTTTAAAAGCCGAAAGAAACAAACAAACAAACTTAAAGTATTGTTTAAATTCAGTAGTGAACAACACAACAGACAAGCAGAATACTATAAAATCTTAAAAAGAAATAAACGCCACTCAGGAATCACAAACCAGAATTTATTGCATTCAAAAACACATCAGTTTAAGCGTTTTCTTTCACTTTGGTAAGGAAGTTCTTCAGAAACTGAGTAAAACCAAAAGGAAGCAATGCTTAAATGCAGCTATTTAAAAAAAAAAATGGCACCAAAAATGTGCCCCCTTTTTTCCTTAAATTAAAATACACCATTGTTAAAACTGCTACCATTAAAATCATAAAGCTGCCAACATTCCAAGATATACATGTAAACACATGTGTGGTTAAAGAAAAAAACAAAAAAAAAAAACAATACATATCACTAGGAGAGTGCATAAGATTAAAATACAAGATTAACTAATACAAAAGGATTTGCCTTTTAAAATAGGTTTTAAAGAAATTACATAATTAATACCAGGTGAACAAGTGCAATTCAGTAAGACTTGCTAATGGAATTCCCTTTGTTCAAGCAGGTTTCCCCAATCACCCCCCACCGGTTTTTGTTCTACCTGTTCAAGGATAGAAAAAGAAATTTTTTTTAAATCTTTACAAACTAAGCTATGCTTGAACAAAGCATTAGTGTGATTAGACTTAGAATAGCATATGTGTTGATAGATTTGTGTCTTTAACAGCTCAACAGTCTTGCCAACATAAAATGATGGGCAAGACGCACATACAGCCACATACACCACACCCCTAGAGTTACAATTATATCAACCCTTCACAGGAATAATGTGTGGATAACCGTGAATGTGTATACTGGAGCCTTCAAGAATGAACCTGCATTGTTTACAGGAACCACACTTCTTCATACCCCATTAATTTATAAACTTCTCATCATAAGCCCCTTGCCATTCAAAGATATTTTTCATATTTCTACTATTCTTAAATATAAATGTGGGTAAAGTCCCCAATTTACCAGTAAGACACACACGGGAAAAGACGGTAGACCAATGTTGTAGAATGTCTGCTTTCAAGGTATCAATACCTTTACTATAAGGTAAAACCAAGGCTCTCAAAAGGTCATTAGATGACACAGAGGGAGCTGGTATCACATCATCATTCGTAGTACCACAACAAGGGCGCAGAATATGTCTATATCTAGTGTGCCTGGAACTGATTACATAGTGTGCCAGTGTATCAAATAAATCATCAGGGTAACCCCTTTCGAGGAATATATGTTTCATCTTATTAACCTTATTATAAAAATGAGCATCATTAGAAACCAAGCGGCTAAGTGCAATGAGTTGCCCTTTAACCAAGTTCCGCTTCTGCCATAATGGGTGTTGACTGTCATGGGTGTTGACTGATTTACAAATACCCCAATGGGATTACTTTTGGCTCTGTTTTACACATGGAATTATTGGACTTTTTTGACCATACTGGGTCAAACTGATGAACATCATGGTTCGAGACAACATGAGATGCCTCACCACGTTTGAGGATGAAGTGCGTAACTTGGACCTGGACATCAAGGGTGATTTATTATTCCCTCACTAGTAAAATGACTATAGAGATATTTTGAGGAAGGGGCAGGATTATGAGGCTGCCTCCTCTGACAGAAAACAAAAAATGATTGTGAGGGACAACAATGACTACATCAATAAAAGGGTGTACCCTAGCCCACCTGGTGGCAATGATCAGAGGGAGGATTTGGATGATCATCCCACTGACCAAAGTCCCCCTCATATTTCTGATAATATGGGTCCTAGAAGATCCAATAGGCTGTATGAGAGAGAGAGATTGGGGTGTGCTGATGGTGAAGTTGGTGGTAGTAATAATCAGTGCAATAACATCCAAAATAACAACTACAACTCCCCCAGGCAGGGTTTTCAGAGGAACCAGCATCTGCTTTCGAGGTATCGGACATTCTGTGTTAGAAAATGCAGGTACTGTGAATATTTTTGTATACAAATGTTTTAAGATCTTTAAGTACTCTGCTCTAACTATTACTGAAACTGTGGGGTCCGTTTTACAAAAAGGTTTCAAGTTTGTGCCTTATAGGCAACCTTCTGTAGTGTGACTTGGTCACAGAGCTGAAACTATTCACTAGGAAGTTGAATTTGTCCTGCATTTTACCACAAGGCAATGACAATATCCCTACTTTGAATAGATCTAGTGTCTTTAATCCACCAGTTTTACTGAGTATTGATGTATTTGAACATCTGTGTGAAAACAGTATCAGGCAGTGGTGTCATAACAATGGTAAGTCCAAATTTTACAACTTGGACCAAGCAGACAGACATGCACTGTTTTCCCTGGCTAAGTACAACAACACCCGTATCATGAACCCTGACAAAGGGGGTGGTTTCATTGTCATGGACAATAACTTGTATTCTTCTAAGATGTTTGAATACCTATACAATGGGACATTCCTTGTTGAGGTTTCTCTCAACAAGATAAATAGTGCTTACCATGCCATTGATTTGGCTTTAGAAGATATGTTTATGACATTTGACATTCTATCTTTCCTTTGGGAGTACCTTTATGTTGCTAAACCTAGAATTCCTGGTATTTTTGGTATCCTGAAGGTGCAAAAGTCCATGGAAAACCTACCACTTAGACCAATTCTTGCTTCTGAAGGTTCAAAGACAGGGCCCTTGGCTAAATATGTAGATTATAACTTAAATCTTTCTCTCTGGACAAACTCCACATTCTCAAAGATTCTTGGCATTTTTTGGAAGTACTTTGTTCAGTACCCTATGATGACAGGGTCATTTTGGTTACTATTCCTATAAAATACTTATACTCCATCATTCCTCATGGGGAGGGTATGGAGTTATTCCATTATGCTATGGACAAAGGGACCAATTTGCCTAATAATGATGTCTTACTGTAATTGCAATGCATTGATTTAGTTCTTACTAATAACTTTGACTACGTTGATGGCGAATACTTTAAACAGCATAGGGGGTTGCCATGGGTGCAGCTTCTGCTCCCATCTTTCCAAACATGGTGTTTTGGTCTTGGGAAACAACCAAGGTGTTTAACTCATCCTATAATTCCTATTTAAAATTGTATTTGAGGTATTTGGATGATATTTTTATTTTGTGAAGTGGTGGTTTTGAATCATTGGACATGTTCATTCAATTTTTGCATGGTACTATGGATGTTTTGGAATTCAGTTGCCAACATATTTTTTCAGAGATCAGTTTTCTTGATATTCTGTTAAGCAAATATTCCATTAATAATTGCTTTTTGTCCAGTATTTTTAGGAAGCCCACCTATTCTAATTCTTTTTTACACTTTGACAGTCAACACCCATTATGGCAGAAGCGGAACTTGGTTAAAGGGCAACTCATTAGACTTAGCTGCTTGGTTTGTAATGATGCTGATTTTTATAATAAGGTTAATAAGATGAAACATATGTTCCATGAAAGGGGTTACCCTGAGGATTTATTTGATACATTGGCACAATATGTAATCAGTTCCATACACACTAGATATAGACCTATTTTGTGCCCTTGTCATGGTAATATGAATGATGATGTGATACCAGCTCCCTCTGTTTCATCTAATGACCTTTTGACAACCTTGGTTTTACCTCATAGTAAAGGTATTGATACCTTGAAAGCAGACATTCTATAACATTGGTCTACCGTCTTTTCCTGCATGTGTCTTACTGGTAAATTGAGGACTTTACCAAAATTTGTATTTAAGAATAGTAGAAATATGAAAAATATCTTTGAATGGCAAGGGGCCTATGATGAGAAGTTTATAAATCAGTGGGATGTGAAGAAGTGTGGTTCCTGTAAACAATCCAGGTTCACTCTTGAAGGCTCCAGTATACACATTCATGGTTATCCACACATTATTCTTCTGAAGTGTTGATATAATTGTAACTTTAGGGATGTGGTGTATGTGGCTGCATGTGCGTCTTGCCTATCATTTTATGTTGGCAAGACTGTTGGGCCATTAAAGACACAAATCTATCAACACATATATGCTGTTCATAAGTCTAATCACACTAATGCTTTGTTCAAGCACAGCTTAGTGTGTAAGGATTTAAAAAAATGTTCTTTTTCTATCCTTGAATAGGTAGAACAAAAACCTGTGGGGGGTGATTGGGAAAACCTGTTTGACAAAAGGGAATTCCATTGGCAAGTCTTATTGGGTTGCACTTGCCCACCTGGTATTAATTATGTAATTTCTTTAAAACCTGTTTTAAAAGGCAAATCCTTATGTATTAGTTAATCTTGTTTTTTAATCTTATGCACTCTCCTAGTGATATGTATTGTTTTTTTTTTTTTTTTTTCTTTTAGCACAAGTCGTGTTTATGTGTATATCTTGGAATGTTAGCAGCTTTATGATTTTAATGGTAGTAGTTTTAACAATGGTGTATTTTACTTTAAGGAAAAAAGGGGGCATATTTTTGGTGTCATTTTTTTAAATAGTTGTATTTAAGGACTGTTTCCTTTTGGTTTTACTCAGTTCCTGAAGAAGTTCTTTACCAAAGTGAACAAAAGCACTTAAACTGATGTGTTTTTGGATGTAATAAATTCTGGTTCGTGATTCCTGAGTGGCGTTTTTTCTTTATAGTTAAATTCAGTAGTGAAACAAGGTGACAAAGTTTCTGGTAACTGTAAGAAAAACTTCAATCTCATCCACTGAGCAAACTTCCTCTGCAGGTTTAACAACATGATAACACCATTTGCTACTTCTACCCCCCCCCCATGACTTCACTATTCAAACTCAGTTCTTTGGATCACACTGATGACTTCAGCCTTCTGTTCAGTGAAGCTAGCAAAGAGTGTTCATAGGTTCATAGGAAATTACTAGGCTAACTGCCTTCTAGATCATTTTAAGCCTAGCTGATTTCCCTTTCAAAGGTGAGAATCAAACCTGTACCTTGAGTCTGTGATATAAACCACTTAACCATTATACGAACTCCCTAGCCCATCTGTTGACACAGACAGTGACAGTAAAATACTTGGGATGAAAACATGTGTGACACTCAGGCACCTCAAATAAAGCACTCTGTCAAACATGGGTCTATATTATATTAGTGAACGCTTAGAAAAGCGAATGCTAATTCATCAACCCCTTTTAAGCGAAAGCTTAAAATCTCAAACACCTGGAACAGCAATTTTTTTTTCCTGGGAAAAAATTTGATGTTCCGAGAAACACACACACAACACAAGCACACCAAAAAAACAGCAATCCACACACATACACTTAAAATCCAACATCTACTCTACACTAAACTGTACATACACTACTGTCTATCCACTTACTTTAACCCAAACCCTAACCCTAAGGTCCGTCACTATCACACACTCACCTGATCCGTGCCCTAACCCTAACATAATGCAATGCACTGCAATGCACTGCTCATCACCATCACTGCCCATCAGTCTGAAATAGACATTGATGACAGATTACAGATCAGGCATACATATGTGCATTGCAGTGCATTGCATTATGCTTCCTGCAAGAATGAAAGTGATGCTATACTGGTAAAAATTGAGAAGCAGTACACAATCTCTTGCATGTTTTCTTGCATACTTACCTTGAACATCAGTGTCTATGCATTCAGTGCTAATGAGTGTGGGATATAAAACAGATGGGATACCGGGAAGCTGTTGCGGTAGAATGTGACTAACTGTAGGATGCAAACATTACATATATAGGCAGAATGTGTGTGTTCAATAGTTCTACAGAAAATGCAACATATAGTTTGAAAGACTGCAACACTACTATGCTGTTAAATGATATACCTAATGATAAAAATGTTCTGTGTTTTTCAGTATTATGGGAACACTATTGTATAGCCTTCTGCATTGCTTGAGTGCTCTGGACAAGTCTGCTACTAAAGGGCTTGATGAGATAATGTGAGTGATACAGGATCTTTTGTCCACAAAGCCATTGTTAATCACAGAATGTTTTAGGATCCACAAGAGTAATTAAAATGATGAAGAGGTGGTTGCAAGTTACGTGGCATAATTTAAAAAAGTCCAAATTCTTTCAATTTGGACATGGTTATTACACTTTACCTGATTGTTTCATGAGTGGAAATCTACAAGAAGGAATGCATAGGAGACTGCTATGTGAAGCAGATTTCACATTTATGTGAGTAGTGGAGATTGAATCTCTATAGAAACTTTAGCTAAAAACAAACCAGAGCGATAAGTTGGAGTTAAAATTGGCAGTGTAAACAAAATGGTTAAATTAAAAAGTACAGCTAGCAGGTTATGCTGTTAATTTGTGAGTAAAGTTCCCATCGTCCTTTTTAGCATGCAATCAAAGTTGAAGGGTGTAGGCAATGCTGTAAGACAGACCATGCCCAAAGAGTCTGACATAATGTTAAGAAAAAATATATAACATGTCAAAATGAATGTTCATAATTCTGTAAATGTCTCTGATAATGGCAGTAGAGATGTATTGGCTAGTCTAGAGTTATTTACTATAAATCAGGCTACTAAGCAGGTGACTTCATTAAAAACAACAACAATAATGTGACGTAATAAAAGTGGAGTTGGAGACAGGGTCAGCTATTTCAATAGTGTCTGTAAAGCACGTTTCAGCAAATAAAAAATGATCTTCATCTCAAAACATATAATGGTAAACATGCTACACCTCTTACTATTCTGCCAGTGACACCTGATTATAATGGTCAAAGGGAGACATTAAAGTTGTACATTGTACAAAATGGTGGTGCACCTTTATGGGGTTATGACAAGTTAATGAAGATGAGAGCTGACTTTAAAGAGATAAAGATTCTTTGAGCGTTGTCTTCTGTACTGCAACATACTGAAGAAAAAATGGAGTTGATATTGAGAGATGCTGCCCTTGGAATTGGTGCCCTTTAGCACATTACTGGTAAAATTGTGCTAAAGAAGAATGTGCCTCCAGGATTTTACAATATGCATCCAGTCCCTAATGCTATCTATCCTGTGGTTTAATAGGGGATGGATAAGTTGAAATTGGACAGATTATTTTCAAGAGCAGGATGGAGACTCTATGTGACCACAGTCATTTCTGCAGGTTGAAATTCATGGGGAATTTAACATCACAATTAATTCAGCACTGCAAGTACAAGAGCATCCTTGACCTAGGATCAAAAATGGCCTTAGCTGATGGCTACTGCCATGTGAAGACGGAAGAGGGTTTAAGGTGTTTTGAACAACCAACAAAATTAAGTGCCTCTACCTCTACCTCTAACAGATGTGCATTTTTGGTGCATAAGTCCCACCCCCAGATTTAATAAAATCTGTGTAGGCATAGTGTAGAACCTACATGGAAGGTACCATACCCGTGTATGTGGTTACCCTTTGGTAGCATGCCATGCATATTAATGATGGTACGTTACTGAGGGAGATCCATGGAACACAGTCATTGAATCAGTGTAGTTAGTGTGTTACTAACTTTGTTTGCAGATGAGTAACACACCTCCTGCAATGTCAAAGTTTAGTATAGCAATGTAGGCCTATGTAATAACTTTTATTTATTTATTTTTTTATGTTTGAGCAGCACAGCGAGCAGCAATTGACATCTTCCAGATATCTAAAATATAATCTGGATGCATTTAATTATGAATTCAAAGGTCAAGTTTAAGCATAGCTTAGTGGTTTGTGCGGATCAGCATGGTGCTTAGCAGTGCTTAAATGTCGCTGAGAGGTATATGTAAAACTATAGCAGCATTCTACATATTCACATAGCCAAGTGGATAGAGTGACAACCTCCTGTGCAGTAGGTGTGGGATTTGAATACATAGAAGGTAAATTAAGCAATTATTTTTGCAAGATAAATTATGCCATGATAAGCACTGCTTAAACAATCTCTGTTTAAACAGTGCTTGGCACCTCTTGGCTGTCCTTATCTGGTTTGCACACTGCTAAGCATTGATAAGCATTGCCGGTTTAAGCACTGCTCAGCTGAGCTGAGCTGGTTTGTTCTGTGCTAAGTGACATTCCACATTTTTAAATATTACCCAATGGTGCATAAGGGTGGGAAAAAGGGGTATATTAAGGCCAATAGGTAGGAATACACCATAATCCATTGGAATTCTGTCTCTGATGGATACAATGGCAGGTGTTGGAGAGGGTTTGCACTTTCAGGTGCAGCAGTGAGGCATTGAGGAGTCCAGTGTTATGGTTGGACTCCTAGGAAAAAATCATGAAGACTGGCTCATGTAGGGAGGTTACCAGGGATCTGAGTACAAACTGGAGACCTGGGACTGGTTGGCAAGGGACCTCACCAGTGCAACTGGTATCTCCCACACAGGTAAACAATGTTGTCACCACCAAGATGACCTGGAAAGAAGGAAGGGGGCTCTCTTGGATGCTTGGGTCCAAAGATTCTGGGCTGGCAATTTTCCACATGTGTAAGTATGTTTATCTCTGTTTCACCAATATGTAATCTTAAATGTCTGATAAACTGGTAATCATAATGGTATGCTTCTCTCTTAACAGCTGCAGAGGTGAGAGCTCACAGCATTGAGGTATACACAGGGTGCCTGGACAGGTCGTGCCATGAGTGTGGTGAGTACAGCTGTAGTATGCCATCTATAGTCAAATAAGACAGAAAAAGATTAGAGCATTAACCATTTATGTACAAAACATTTGTAGTGCAATAACTGTGGAATTACAGCTGCATAATGCCAACTGTTATGCAAGAAAAAGTCAAAACTATTGCAGTAACTGCATGAAGGTAATGTAATAAACTGTTGTGCAATACTTGTGTAATTAGAGCTGCTATTTCAACCCAGTAACTATATTTTGCACACCTGCTTTTTATTTAGTAATGTATAGGTTACCTAGTATCTCTGTCATGATTACATTATATGCATGTGTATTCAACTGTCACTGCAGTGTACTATAGCACTGTAGTAGCACTACCAGGTCATATTTTGTTTCCAGGTGAGCTGTAGGTAAATATCAATCAGTCAGATTGCAGTAGTGACTCAGCAGTTTAGTTTGTTAAATTCTGTGTACAAAGTAAAATATACACACACAGACCAGGGTTTGAATCCAGTACTATGTACTAATA
This sequence comes from Protopterus annectens, assembly GCF_019279795.1. Classification (NCBI taxonomy): domain Eukaryota; kingdom Metazoa; phylum Chordata; order Ceratodontiformes; family Protopteridae; genus Protopterus; species Protopterus annectens. Next base: position 1,209,697,091 of record NC_056746.1, read on the forward strand.
AATATTACTGATTCAGATATTTTATGATGACAGATATTCTCTCCACAGGGACTACTGGTACATGGCTGAGGTAGCCTATATTATGTGTAAATAATTGTTTACTAAAATTTCACAGACTGTTAAAATCATTACCGCAAATGTGCTAGTAATGCATAAAATAAAGGAAATATGTGCAGTAATAATAACATATGTTAACATAACAGAAATAAAATGTGTACACTTGGTATGGCTGTATGCCTGGTGTGTCATGGAAAGTCAATTACTACATGTGATGCAGATGTCACCTGCAGGCACTGCTATTGGGTTCTATCCCCATGCCTGCCAGAAATATTATGGTAGCAGTCACTTATTGATTACAGATAATCATTCTGTCTCCAGGACCTGCAGGTAAATGGGTGAAGTAGCTCATATTATTAAGTAAATAAGTGGGGGGCGGGGGTTTCAGATGTCACAGATTGTTGAAATCATTAACACCAATGTGCTATAAATGCAGAAAATAAAGAAAATTCATGAAGTAATAATAAAATAAAATATAATAAAATAAAACAAATAAATACAAAATCTGTACTCTTGGTATGTATGGTTGTATGCCTGCTGTGACTTGGAAAGGTTGCTGCAGTGAGTTACTACATGTGATGCACATGTCCCCTGCAGGCACTATTGGGTTCTGTCCCCATGCCTGCCAGAAATATTACGGTAGCAGTCACTTATTGATTACAGATATCATTCTTTCTCCATAGGACCTTCAGGTAAATGGGTGAGCTAGCTCATATTATTATGTAAATACGTTTTTTTTCAGATGTAACAGACTGTTGAAATCATTACCACCATTGTGCCATTAAAGCAGAAAATAAAGGAAATACCTGAAATAATAGCAACATATGATAAAATAAAAGAAATAAATAAAATGTGTACTCTTGGCATGTATGGCTGTATGCCTGCTGTGACTTGGAAAGTTTGCTGCTGTCAATTAATATATGTGATGCACATGTCCCCTGCAGTCACTGCTATTGGTTTTTATCCCCATGTCTGCCAAGCAAGTCATGACAGTTGTGTACTCTATTTGCTGTACACATGCATATCTTTCAAGTGTCATGCTGTCATGGAATATAATTACTGTTGTCTAATCCCTCTGTCACAAATGTATCATCGACATGGTTATATGTCAATAGCAGAGTAACATCATCCCACAGTACAACATGGTGGTTAAATAGGTCCACCTGATGTACAAATGTTTTTTGTAGTTGTGTACCTGCAGGTATTATTACTTGACCCATATGGATAGCTTGAGAAGTATGTAAGTGCTACACCAGCTTTAGGGCACATTTACACATAAAGAAAGGACAGACCTGTAGAATAGATAGCATTACTGTAGTCAACAATATAGCCCATGATAGTATTAATGGACTGTATTTCTTTCACTCCCCACCCCTTATCTTCATACATTTATTATTGCTATATATTGTTTATGGTTTACTATTAGCATATGTTGTAAAATTTATGTTGGATCATGCATTTTACTGATGTTATGTATTACTATGGTTGCATATTAACATATCTTGTTGAATTACCTATTCTGTTAGCCTTATGGTGTAACTGTTACTGGCATGCTCTTATTATACTGACTGCTGTTATATATTGTTTTGTTTCACATAATATGCATTGGACCATCATGGAGTTATGTGCAATGTTCTGGCATGCTGTTATTACTAACAATGATTTTGTTCATAACTCACCTATATGTATTAGTTTACTTGCATAATAACCACAGCATGTATGGGTAGGCCAGTTCCTGGTGATCTGACTACTCTACCTCAGCCAGACATGGCACCAAGTCCAGCACATCTGGGACCAAAGCCGGTACTGGCTGCCCCCTCTGCTCTACCTGTACTACCTTTGGGTGGAACCGCCTCTGTGGATGGGGTTCATCCCCTCTGGCAGTGGGAGCAGAGGGCGGGTTGTCAACCAGGATCAGCTACTGGCTATGGTGCACAGGATTGTTCATAGGAGCTATGAACAGCACCTGCACTAGATTGAGGGCAGACTTGACAACCTGGTGGGGCCTGGTTGCCCTGATGCCCAGCCTCCAGCACAGTCACATTTGAGGCAGTGAAACAGCAGTGCCAACTGCATTAGTGAGGATCTCAGCCATGTTGCTGTCATCTGGAGGCACATGCACCTCAGATTCCACAAAACTCTCCCAGTCCAAGGTGTTTACTCCCTTTGTATGTCTTGTCTGTCTACAAATGCCAGCTGTTCTACCCAAATTACCTGCCCACACATGCATACATCCCTCCCCCAACATTTCACTCATTCCTTCAATAAAAAAAAGTGAGCACCTGTCCCACAAAAAAAAAAAAAAAAAAAAAATATATATATATATATATATATATATATATATATATATATATATATATATATATATCGCCCCATATATAGCTCTCCATTTCACATGTGTCCACCGGGCACAACTATTACATTAATTAATGAACACATTTATGTTGTCCTCACCCCTCTCTCTGAGGTGTGATGCTCCAAATTCCAAATTTGCTAAAACCTGCACAGCTGTTGCTATAGAAAAAAATGGAAAGCTTTGGTCCTTTCCTACACTCTTCCTGCACAACCCTACCTGACTTTCAATATGTTTTCCCTCTGCTTGCTCCCATTTTGTCACTGCCCTATCACTCCCTTTTGCTTTTCTTTAATAATTTTTAGCACAGGTTTATTCAGAATTAAGCGGCGCATAATGCAAACCCATGCAAACTCACTTATCAGTGCTTAAAAGTGCCTTAATGTTCTTATGTGTTTCTCACACTATTAGGCAGATCAGCAAAATAATCACCCCTGCAACATATTGAACCCAGGCCCCTGCCAACTACAGCATTGTGAATTATCCCACTAGGCCACTCAGCTGTAAATTAAAGCAGGTGTGTCCAGCAAAATGTACTGACTGCACTTACATACTGCAAATACATAGAATGGGAAAAATGTGTGCGCGCCTGGGACTGTGATGCAAACACTATACCAGTACACAGCCAAAAAAATAATAATTGGTGCACGTCAGGTCTAGGATACCAGGCATACCTGTGAACTTTACAGATTGTTGCAGACTATCCATAGTTTTGCCCACTATTTTTGGCCTGGATTTCATAACTTTGCGTATTTCTGGCAAAGTACTGGCAAATCATCAAAGACTCAGGTGAGGAAATCATGAAAGACATTTGAGTGTCACACTTCATACCCTTCAGAAAACACATGCTAATGCAAATCTTGTTATTCTGTCAACATTCTACATTTGTCAGAGCAATATGTAAAGATTGTCCCTAGTTTTGGGCCTTTGTCCCACTTGTATTTATGACTGGTTCCAGAGTTCTTGGTCTAACCGGTTGACAGGTATGACAGCAGGTAACCAGCCCCTTTCTTAGGTTTCCAGCAAAATGTATTGCTTGCCACTGACAGACTGCAAGTACATATAATGGGAAAAATGAGTATGTACCTGCAACATCAACAACATCTTTAAACATACCTGCTAAGGCAGCAATTCAAAGTACATATGTGTACAACTTCGATCCCACTGTACAACAACTGCCTTTGAAAGCCATGCTCATAATGATGGATGCAGATGTGTCACAGATTGTATGCATGGACATATATCTTACAAATACACCTGCTGTACTACTGACTCAGTAGGTCAGTCTGTTAAATGCCTAGTATACAGTACATTTTGCCACCCACAGTTCTGGTTTCAAATCCAGTGTGTTGCACTTCAATTACATACTTGTGACTACAGCAAATAATGACTGAGTCATGCAGTTTTAACCCAAACAGGTTGCTGCTACTAAATTAACTGCTACCCATGTTTGCAAGTCAAAGGCCTGTAGGTAGGGACACACTGCACATATCTGTGTAACCTAACTATATGCACCTACTACTCTGTGATTGGCACTGTTATATAACAGATGTACCTTAAGCACATCCCTCGAGTAGACTGTAAAGGGTACCCTCACCCCTGGCTCTGTGAAATGACAGAGTTGACACTTCAGCCTCAGTTACATGTACAACTTGCTTCCCCCAAAGTGTTGACACTCTCTTATGTGTCCCAGGCTGCAGCAGCAGCTGCAGCCTGCAACATATGCAGCTGTATGTTAGGCTACCTGCTACAGACCTATAATACTGCGCACCCCTAGAACAAGGGATCCAGACAAAACCATACATAAGGGGGATCAAAGGTCCAGTGACAGGGACATGTTTCACAGTTTGCCCTTACAAAGATAGTGAACTGATAGAATAGCAGCTACTGCATCGGCATGCATATTCTGATGGGTATGATGTCTGACCCTCACATGTCTCTCCCCCCTTATTGACCTCAACCCACAATGTTTAACACTGAGCTGACAGATAATCACAATGCCATGGGACAATGGCCAAACACAGCATGCAAAACTGTTGACATACCTCATACATCTCAAAAGTGGACCATATTTGTACCTACCTTCTGTGATGCTGTAGACTTCACACCTCACTAATGTCACTCTCGAAGACTAGGAAAGGGCTCAAGGCCTACATGAAGGCCATAAAGATTGCACTGTGGAGCCAAGTCATTGGATAATGAAAGAGCAACCCCACTGTTTTGGATGCAATTAGCAAGTCTGAGCCACAGATTGGTGCACAGGCAAATACCTGTTAATGAGAATTACCTACAAAAGGCAATCGACTGCCTATGGGAAACAGGTCTGCATGTTGCCTTACCAAGACAGACTATGATTTAGCAAGACTTTTCTTGAGGATTTCTTCACAAAAGGATTTTGTTACTCTACCAGGTATGTAATACATGTCCCACATAATGGGACGCAGATGAAAGGAAGGAGGTATTTGGAGTAGGGATCACAACAGTAGGCCTGTAGTGTCTCTATGGGAATGACATGTTGGTGCTACTCTATAGTCCAACAGCTACAGGCAGACCTCTCAACTGTGCATGCTTTAAATCAAATCACAGCTGTGGCCCTCTTATTCCCTCCTACAATGGTCTGTCCCTGTACGAAAGCTAGTGGATTATGAGTTAGACATAAGTGTAATATCACATGATGCACTGTTATTCAGCTCCTCTCAGTCTGTGAATGTCACACAGGAATAGTTCAGACGTTGTAAAGGTGTCCCTGATTGTCCCTGATGTACTATGGCTAGGTCACTGTTTTGCTGACAATCATACCTCATATCAGTTATGGCTAACATAGCTTACAACTTCCTACAGCAGGAATTGAGCTCATAACCATTATTAGTGGGGGGACACAGGCCAAACCTCAGTGATAGAGTGTACATATTGGCCATACAAAGTAGTACTATGAATAGACTAACAGATATTACTGTAGCATAAGTGTATTCTGAGAGGTCTGGTGTATGACAGCCAGATTCTCTATAGTCTGACAATATCCATCAATTATTGGCCAACCGTTTGCCAGACATCCACATGTGTGTGCCAAAAAGTCCACAAATACCAGGCACACATACACATTATGCAAACATCTGTGTACTGGAGAGGTATGATGCCTACAGGGAAGATATACTAGAGAAGGTTTACATTGCTGTTTGTCACTGTGGCACACTGGTGTTGCTGGACTGTCCCCATATAGTTGTAATAACACACACCTATTTGTCTGACAGTGGTTGTATGACATAGTAGTGAGACTTTACCCATAGGGGACACACCATAGTAGATGGCATTGATGGGTGTGGAGACATGCAGCAGACTCTGTCATGGCACACAGGGACATATCCACTATTTCTACTATGTTGGTGATAGACACACACATAGTGTGTTGATAGGCTACGGGGTATAACGTGTGATGTAGCAGTGGATAGTGCAGGCCATTTCAGTTGTGTAGGGTCTGTTGATAGTGAATGTCTACCTATCTGGTCCTGTGATACATTCCCCTCTTGTTGTCTTTCAGGAAGGATGTATAGGAGGAGGCAGCCACCATTTTCATCCGCTGAAAATAATGTTATCCTGGATGGCTTCAGACTGCATCATAACATTCTGCTATCCAGGAGTTGCCAGCATCATGCATAATGTGCAGCACTGTGGGCTGACCTCATTATGGCAGTCAGCCATATAGGCCAACAGGACAGGGCCTACGAGCAGGTCCGACACTGGGCCACAGATATGTTCAATGCCGCATGGCAAAGGGCAGCCACTGTGGCCAAGGACCATGCTACCACCTGTGGAGGGCCTGCAGCAGAACTACCACTGTCGGCCACAGAGGAATTCCTGACAAACCTGGGAACAACCACAAGCTCACAAGAATCCATCACTGCATACATCATGGAGGTGGGTACTACAGCATTCACATCAGAGGAGCATCCAAATAAACTTCCTGTGTTCATCACTGTAATACTTTATCAGTCATAGTGGCAGCCTCTGCATACCAGTACAGGGGTGTCAGATCTATCTGCATTGTGGGGGGAGGGGGGTTTAATACACAGTTATGCACACATACACAGACTGTTAGAGATGTAGACAGTATCACATTAGCTACTGTACATGTGGATATACACACATATTACCCTGCAACATTGCCACATTTGATATTGCTGACAATATCTCTCCCTCACATTTCCATAGGTCCATCAGGTGTGGCAGGAGTCCAAGGTCCTCTACCTGGTAAGTATGATACTCTAGTTTTACGGATGATATATACCTTAAGGATGTTAAGGGCTTCCAGTTTGACTTAGGCACAACTGTTATGCTTAGTCAGAGTAGACAAGGTTGTATGTTCAATTGTGGATCAGTTGACTGGAATGCATTGAATGGGTAATCACAATCATGTATTTTCAGGAACATTAACACATTTGCACTTAATTTTGTGAAGAACTATGCAGCCTTCTATGCAGGAGGCAATCACTCACAGATGCCTGCTCACAGACAATATGGTAATGGTACATACCTGAAGCAGTGATACTATAACTGGCATAGTATGGTCACGAAGGGTGCACTGTGTTTTAGGGGTAGGTCTATTAGGTACACTGACATATTGCTTATCTCACAGGTGTATTGTACTGGCAAAACTAACCAGATGCGGCTGCAGTGCTTGTTAGAAAAGACCTGTCTTGTATATGCATGTTGTGTGTTTGTGTGTTGTGCATAGGATCAGAAATAAGATGTGTGACATGTGATGTATAATACAGTTGTGGCTCCTCACGTGTATATGTCTATGTGGATTACCATACATAATAGTGCAGGTAGTAATGCACTTATCTTGTCTTCCTCCTCACAGGTGAACTTGGGAGTTGGAGTCGGTCCCCCTCACAACCTGTCACTGTCTCATCAGACTCTGATGATGATGGTGGCCATAGTGAGGCACAGGTGGGTTTTTTGGGGGCTGAATCTGTCCCATGGGTTGACATCCCACTTCCTCCCTCATCATTCCCCCACACACTCAGATGTCCACACATACCTAGTCACCTGAAGCGTGGGTGCCAGAACCATAAAATGAGGGGGGAAGGGAGCCCCTCACTTTTGCAGATCATACCTCCCAACTGTTACTTCTTTATTATTTCATTTGCGCTGAAGATATCAGCTTGTGGCACACATATTTCCAGGCTTTTGCAAGTGGGAATGGATGGTTTTAATTTAATTATCTGCTGGCTTATCAGAGAAGGATTTATTTTCAGAAGCTGCTGCTTAGGACGTAGGATGGAGTCTCTACTGGGAGACGAGTGAGTAAGCTGCACAGTGTGTGTGTGTGTGTGTGTGTGTGTGTGTGTGTGTGTGTGTGTGTGTGTGTGTGTGTGTGTGTGTGTGTGCACGCGCGTGTGTGCACGTGTGCATGTGTATGTGCGTGCGTGTGTGTTTGTGTTTTTGTTTTTAAGTTGGAAGGATGCATATAGTAATGAATTTAATAAATAGGGGAATAATATGAAAATTTGTATAGACCTCTGAGAGTCTCCTGCAAAGAATGAGTCAATTCTATTGTGTGGACTTAGTTTCAGTAGTATGGATGTTCTGTTAAGTAGTTTTGAAACCAGTGGATTGTGTTAACACCATATACAGTGGTATTAAGCTTATGTGTTACTGTTTGATGTTCACCATTTCCAAATCCCCTGCAAAGGTCCAAAAATGTAACTCCCATCAGTCAGCCTTTTTTCTATAGAGAAGAAAAACCTACTTCATAATGCGTAGATGGTAGTCAAGCTATTGTCCCCATCATTGAAATCATGTTGATCATTGATTTGTAGCCTGCATATACTAAGAAGTTCATGTGTTTGAGCATACATGACTCTTTCAAATATCTCAGTGGTAGGATAAAGAATGAATATAGGCTATAAATTTCAAGCATAGTAAGTAACTGGAATTTTTGCAACTTGATTTGTGAATGTTTTAATTAAGGCACAATTCATCCTGTGGTGGTGGAGGTTTAGATAGGTGGCATTCACACATCCAAAGATAGCAAGGTATAAGCTTTTTAGGTGAGGATGTATTTGGTGTCTAAAGCTTGTAGTAGATTTTGGACTGATTTAGTGTTTGTTTTTCTGAGGTAAATGGAGAGATCATGTTTGAGATATCTGAGAAATGTCATCTGAAGCAGATGGAAGATTATGTGGTAGACTATAAATCATGGCTGTGAATTTGTGGGTTGGCATTGGCAATCAGGGTATGTAAGTCTTGGAGCAATTGCAAGACCTGATTAACTAGTGGCTTGACTGGAATGCCGTTTAGAGATTTTTTCTCCACCAGACAATTTATATGTGTTGTACTGTACATGTTTCTATAAGTGTTATTGCTGAAATAGACTGTTATAAATTCCATTTGGGAGTTGCTTAGACTGAGCTATGGAGTTTTGTAGTTTTAAATTCAGGTAGGACAATTTGGCTTTCTTAGTTTCCAGTTTGCAGTTGTGCCTTGGGGGACTGAAAGACTGGTGGTCTTGTACTTTCATGTATTTTTATTTTACCCAGGATGTATCCATAACCCTCATAAGTTTTTTTTTTTTTTTTTTTTTTTATGGTAGGGTTAAGATAATGGGTGCTTTGTCCTTTAAATAATTTCTTTGCTGTTGGGAAGTATTTACTGAGCAACATTCTGATGAGGAAGTAGAAAATATACAAGCAGTTAATGCGCCATCTGCTCTGTGTAGTGAACAGTCTAGACTCTCTATGTCATTAAGTACATCATCTTCTTTGGCTTGTGTTACATATGTACTTTCATTTAAATAAGGGACACTTAGAGATTTCATAAAACGGATGGCATCATTAGGTAAGCAATTACTGTGAGAGTTAGGTATAAATGTTTTTTTTTATTCTTTTAGGGATTTTAGAGATAAAGAGATTTAAGAGAGAATACTTAACATCATAGGTTATATAGGGTGGGGATGTAATAATATGGATATAGTAAGCTGGAAAAAATGTAAGATGAGTGCCTTTGTTGGAAAGCAAATCTTTATTAAAGTTTCCTGGCATAACTATTTTGCTGCTTCTCTTGGAAAGTTTAGCTTAGTGGTATGTTGCTTTGACTGTAGTGCACAGGGTTCAGGGTTCAAGACTTGGCAGTGAAATGCATGGTGGTTTATGCAAGCAAATTTCCAAAATTATACAAGCAATATTTAAAATGTGTCCCTGGTTTTTGGTCTTTTGCCCCCCCCCCCCATTGAAAATAAGTTCAAGAAGCTGTGCAACATGCTTATGGCTTATGGCTTACACTACTGTGATTTTGTATTTATATATTGTATGTAGAAGTAGATGGTTATCATAGAAATGTTCTAAATAGGGCAGTTTTGTCATTATTGGTGCATGCATTTTGCTTCATTGCCTACTGGAAAAATGTTCAAACAATAAATTTAAAATGCAATTGTGTGTGGAAGTAGACTGTTATCATGGAAATGTTCTAAATAGGGCAGTTTTGTCATTATTGGTGCATGTATTTTGTTTCATTGCCTACTGGAAAAAATGTTCAAACAATACATTTAAAATGCAGTTGTGTGTGGAAGTAGACCTTTATGATGGAAATGTTCTGAATAGAACAGTTTAGCTATAGGTGTTGGAACCACAGGGCGAGGGGGAGGAGGAATCATGTGCATGTCGCACACTAATTTAAACACAGAAGTGCACATAAAGCACTTCTTGCTGATAAGGCTCCCAAGTGTTAGCTCCGTGGATAACTGTTTACTTCTAATGCTCCAGTTCTGGAGTAAGGACCACCTCAAAGGTTTATTACTATACTCAGTATCCTACAGAGTGCTTAGAGGTGGCATGTCTGGCATACAAAGCATCCTCCGACATAATACAGATGGACCTACTGAACATCAGCAAGTCAAATGGCATCAGAAATATTCAGTCCAGGTTTATAAACTGAATTTTGTGGAGGGATGGATATATATCACAGAGGCTACCACTGTTCCAGAACAGATTATCCATGAAAATAAAGCAAAGCTCATCCATCCATATTCAAATGCAACTTGGATCTAAGGATGGGTAATAGAAAATGTACTCCAAGATTTCCCCTCATGCCACTAATGGATAGAGGTAATTCCTAAATGCTGCATCCCTTACATGGCCCCGTCAAATTCTCTATGGCATGATCACAGTTGTTCTCACTAGGGCTAATATACAATTATCAGTCATGGGGATAGCTAAGACCAATCAGAAAATGTTAATTCAAGCACCAAAAAGGAATTGGCTAAGCTTCCTCCAAGTGAACCTATGTTGTGGTAGCAAATAGTCATAAAACAAATTACCCTTTTTAGTTCACTAAGTGCCCCTGTCACCCTCTGCCTTCCCAGTCTTTAACAGCTTCCTGTGCCTATGATCTGAGGCCACTGATATAGGACAGTCAGAGTATGGGACATCAAACAGAACAGTGTGGCAACTATGGCATCAGTGAGTGTAGACACTGGCCATAGCCAGAGAGCTGGCGAAGTCCCACACAGGAAGAACGACAAGGGTGCTCTGAAGAAGACTGCTGCCCATCCACCACCTGTCTCAGGTGTCGCATCATGGGTCACCCCTGCATGTTTTGGTCTGTCATGGAGGCACAGGCATGTTCTGAATACAACACCAGATAGATGCTCAGGATTATGGATGCAGCACAGTCTGATATCTGTGACTGGCTCCACCACATTGGTGATATCATGGATCATTTCACTGATGTAGTGGACAGATGGTAAGCTGAGAAAGTGTCAGTGCTTCACCACACATTGTCTGTTTTGGAACATCTAGTTGGAGTAGGCATTGGACACATGGACGTAGGTCAGTAACACCATCTGCTGAGAGTCCACAACACCATGCACACTCAAGCTCCTGTAGTGACAGTAGCTCCTGCACCACAGAAGGGAGTGTGCTGTCCACACCATGATGTAGCAGGCCATGAGCATGTGGTCCTGGGTGGTACCATGGGGGGAAACGGGCCCAGCAGACTGCAGTCACCATCAGCCACTAGCACTGCATCTGACCCTGGGCTTGGTGGTGTCACTGGCACTGGCACTGGCATGGTGATGCCAGTGCTACTCCTGGTAGAGCCATTTCTCATGTTTGAGGCTGGAGATGGTGAACCCTCCACTCTGCCATGTACGATCCATAGCTGTCCAACATACAGTTGTGTAAGGCTAGCACTGGACTTGAATGTGTACATGCATACACTCAAACATCAATGTCACATGCAGGTCACCAGCAGACACACATGGCACCCCTCCATGGCCCACCTAACCAGCACCCCTTTCTAACTCACACACATGATGTCAACTGTGTGGTACAGCCTAGGCCTCTAGTGCCCCCACACCACACCCTGTGCATGTGATGATACCTGGGCCACATCATTGCCATCCATACCATCGATGCAGGGGCATGCAAATATGTGTCTGATGCACAGGGTGACTATATTACTTTATGTGTAGGTTTTGTAGTGCAGTAGTTTTGTGCCATGTGAGCTGTTGTGGGCATGACAGGCGCTGTATGCTGCCATGTATCATGCATACACATCACAGTTTGTGTATGTTTGTTTCATGATGTTAGACTGCCAGTAGTGTTGCAGACTGACAGGTGTCTCACATAATGGTGTATGTTTCTGTTCCAAGGGTCTGAGTGGTTGAGCTATGGAGACTTAGGAGCAATGGATGGCATAGCAGCACAGCAGATATATGATATCAGCAAAGTGGAGCTGTATACATGTGTGGTTACCTGGGTGCATATGTTTAGAGCAGTGTGTCATGGACACTGCGAGCAGTCAGGTTAATCATGTATGCATATTCTGTGACAAGGCCTGCTACCCTTGATATGTGTCACCTGGGTGTTCTGTACATACAAATGTAGGTGGTGGTGGATAGCATTTATGCCTAGGTAAACGTAGGCTATTTAGGGCCAGCAGGTAGTCACAGGGCAGTAAAATCTATGGCCATTGCACACCCATATGTATTCTGCTGCATGGGAATGCCTTTGCTTGCACACACATATGGTTTCCTGCTGTGAGATTAGAACCCCTACCTATGCAATAGTATACACTATTGCACTATGTACATATTGCATGTGCCACGAAGCTTGTCTCTTGTTAGATTGTCAGCCACTGCTGTTAAGGTGGATGACATTGGCAACCCTTGTAAAGAGAGCCAGTGGAGAGGATGGCAGGTAGTCACAGGGTTTTAAAATGTATAAGCATTGCACAGAAATAGGCAAAACAGACATGTGTACACTGCTGCAAGGGGATATACTTATACACACACAGAGCTTCCTGCTGTGAGATGAGAACCTCTATCTGTCTAGTAGTGTACACTAGAGGACTATGTACTCATTGCATGCACCACAGAGTTTATCTGTTATCAGACTGTCAGCTAGTGCTGTTACGGTGGATAATATTAGCAGGTGTTGACAGGGAGACCAATGTTCAGGAGGGCCGTAGTCACAGGGCCATAAAATGGTTAACTATACTGCTGAAAAGGAAATATCTACATACACAAGATGGTTGAAGTGACATTAGAACCCCCTACCTACCTGTTATTACATACGATAACTTACAGTACTTATTGGATGCACCACAGATTACATCTGTTGTATATGTGGCTGCAGCCACAGTACTTGTGGACCATGCAAAGTGCCCTTGTATTACACAGCATGTGTGGCCTACAGAGTGGACCTGCTTTATGTTGTTAGTGTAGCTAGTTTCCTAGCAGTGGGGTACCTGTTAATACCCTTGCTATGTGTGTACAGGTACCATTTTCACCATGCCTGGCTTGTTGCAGTTTGCTAGGTGGACAATTAGCCAGTAACAGCATGGCCTGTCCAAGTCCTCCGTTGAAGTCATTGCACATTACAACACCTGCTCACCATTGTCTGTCTACAGGGTGACATTCTACAGTGGGAGGATGCTGTCATGATGCAGACTTAGTCTATTACCATCAGCCAACTGGTGTGTGTGTGTAGGTGCAGATAACCACAGCATTCCGTGTGTAAGTGTGGACATCTGTACATCCCATACACATATACACATGTATGTATATATATATATATATATATATATATATATATATATATATACTGTATATATATATATATATATATATATATATATAGAGAGAGAGAGAGATAGCTATATCAGGGATGTAACTGTAACTGTGAGCATGTGTTATGTGACTGTGTTATATACATATATGTGTAGGATCTAAATCACTTTACACATTTATGTATAGCTCTTTCTCTCTCTCTCTCTCTCTCTATATATATATATATATATATATGTGTGTGTATATATATATATATATATATATATATATATATATATATATATATATATATGGGTTCCCTTAAGTTTTAAAACTTTGAATGTTCTGAATGGAAATCTCCATACAGCGTGGAATGGAGAATTTTTCCTTTTCCTTGCTGTGGTGCGATCTTGGAGTTGGTATATTTAAATAACAGGCGGTGTGGTGGGGTGCAGGGGGGCTTGCTCCCCCTGCAGAAATGTCCAGGAAAAAATGTTTTGTTTTGTTTTTCTTTTTCTTTCAGGTGTTCGAGGTTTTGAAACTTCGATCATATGGTCACAGCCATATGAAATTCAAATTTTTAAAACTTTGATAATCTGAAGTAGACAGATATATATGTATGTAGATATATAATGCAATATACATGCATATGTATAGGTCTACTTTTATTCACTGAAAACTCATTTCACTGAATTTCAAAACACTCACACCAAATTGCTGAAAGCTCAAATCAATGAATGCTCATTTTACTGAATCACATTTCACTGAATGTAAGTACTGTTGGGCAAATAAAATGCATATGCCCTATTCCCCACTGTAGTGCGATCTTGGAGTTAGTATATATTGTAAGAGGGGTGTTGGGGGCACAGCTACATATATATATATATATATATATATATATATATATATATATATGTTACTTCTATATACATATATATATATATATATATATATATATATATATATATATATATGTGTGTGTGTGTGTGTGTGTGTATACATATATATATATATATATATATATATATATATGTGTGTGTGTGTGTGTGTGTGTGTGTGTGTGTGTTTGCCACATACTGATAGATAGGGTAGTCATGTGTGAGAGGGATAGTGAGAGACAGAGACATATACATAGCTGTCTGTATGCACAGACATATTGTCAAATATCAGTTCCTTAGGCAGATGAGGCATCAGACATGAGTTCAAGTTAACTAATTGTAGGGCCATGCCCAGTGTGACTGTCAGTACTTACAAGGTGACTCCAGGCCAACCCTACATGTAGTCCAGTCTGGAATTTTGTGTGTTGCAGTCTATTGGCTGCTCACCTGCTTCAGCACTCCAGCACTTCCATGATATTTTGTCCAAGGCATTCCCTGGCTGTGTGCTGAACATAATTTATGTCTCCTACCTATCAACTGTACAGATTGCAATAGACTGAGTTTTGCATCATATTTACAATATGTTATGTTGTACATAGCATTGTGATTTTTTGTTACATTATTGACAAAGCATTATAAATTGACATTAGGAAATCTTGACATTTGAGTTAATGGCTCCATACACATCAGGGAACCCATGCTAATGCATGACCTGTTATTCTCTGAACTTTCTACATTTGTCTGGGCAGTAGTTAGTCCTTCTCCTTATATTTGGGCCTTTGGCAATATAGGATGTCCCCCTAGCAAACATCTGGTACAGCTGCAATGCATGACAGATATGGGATTCGTGATAACTGCTAGGGCTGCCAACACTCACATTCATGCTAATGCCCTGGGCATTGCAAATGACCTGACAGTTGATGGAGTGATACCCCTTGCTGTTGACGTAGACTCTACTCTCCTCATCAGTTGGTGCTTTGATGTGTACATGAGTGCAGTCTATAGTCTTTCAGGGTAGTGTGCTACATGGTAGAAGATATGCATACAGCTGGCCCTCTCCTCAGTGGTGCAGGGTAACTAAAGTAAATATATGTGCTCATTGGCATGTGGTAGCATGGCATCCAGGAACTGGTGGAGTACCCTGGATGCTGATGCCTGTGAGACCCCCATCATGCCCCCAGTTGGTCGTTGAAAAGTACCTCTAGCTAGTATCCTAAGGGCCACACATACCTTTATTTCCACTGGGATGGGTTCCCCTATGTTGGCTATGGGTCTGAGTTGAGGGCAGCAGAGCTCAGTCAGTTCCTGTACTTTGACCCTGTCCACCCTATAGCACTCTACAATCTCCAGCTCATGTAGCTCCTGGAAGGTTACCCTGGACCTGAATACTCTTATCCTTCTTAGTCTAGCCCTGTTGTCAGCAGCAGCATTAGCAAGCACTGACCTCAGCATTTAGCACATACAAATTTAGCAGTGCTGCAGTAGCCCTATCATTCTCTCAGTTATAATTCCCAAGTCTATACAACAATGGTGCATAGTATTGGGGGAAAAGTCAGATTGTAGGGTGTATGCAAACTTTATAGTGCTCTGCTGCAGATGCAGCCTGAGTGATTGGATAACTATAATGCATTCCACCTGCCAAGTGCATCATTGAGGGGTTTTAATGGCCCCGTTTAAGTGGAATGGGGTCATCAGAAATGTATACATAATTGGCTTTTCCAGGTAGAAATTTATACATGATTGGCTTTTCCAGGTAATTTTCCATCTTTTTTTTTTAAACATCCTTCCCTGCTAAGCACTGCAGCATAGCATGCAAACCCGCGCAGCATATATAAACAATGCTTAGCACTCAGTGGACACACCCCCATTGATGAGTACGCTCAGCACAGCTGAGCATCATGCAAACATGCTCCAACCAGCTAAAACATGCACCCCAAAGATAAACAAAGCTTAGTAGCACTGGACACCCCCCTTGCTTAGCTGACACAAATGGGTGCCACTGAGCTCCAGTCTGCTTAAACAGATAGTGACACACCACCTTTTGGTGTTAGACAGCTCTCTTGTGGACACCAGCATAGTTTTGGGGCTACATGGATTTTATCTGCGGACATAGTAACCCATTTTTGCTATTCAGTAACCAAAGCTCATTTGGACACAGATCCAGGCGCACAACTTGGATAGTACACTATTCCAGGGGCTGCCTCCTTAGCAACCACAGAAATCTACCATGGTACATATTCCTTGTAAGTCCCAATGCTGCATTATTCTCACATATTTATTATTTTCCGGGTTCTTTGGGAAATGTCCATAAGCCAGTGCTGCCATGATGATATCATTGTCACTGGAGGTACAGATGATTAACACTTAGAAATGTTTCAATGAGTCCTGAAAAGATTAGAGGAGTATGGGTTTAGAACAACATGAAATCCTGATGTTTGCAACCCAAGGGCTTCATAAGTGCCCAGACAAAATTCAAGCTATGTTAGAATCCCACCACAGAATGTTTCACTGCTACAATTTTTCTTGGTGTTTGTGAAATATTAAGGCAGGTTTTGCCAAATTTGTCAACCACACTGCATTCTCTAAATTAGCTACTTCAAGATGGTAGACTGCAGACATGGAGTAAACAATGTAAACATTCATTTCCTGAGGCAGTGAGGTTAGTCACAGACAACACTATCCTGCTACAGTATAAATTATCCCTTCCACTGAAGCTGGCCTGTGACTCCTCTCTTTATGATACCAGAGTGGTAATTTCACATTTTAAAAAAATTGTCAGCAAGAATCTTGCTTCATATTCCTCTTATGCAGCTGAAAAAATATATACTCAAATTAACAGATAAATATTAAGTCTTGTGTGTGGGGGTGGGCTGTCTAGAGGATTAGATAGTATCTCTTTCACATACAGTTTACACTTGTTCCAGACCAACAACCACTGATCTCAAAATGGAATTCCTACTACAGCAGCTACTTGAATGCAATGACAGGCATTGTTTTAGGCTGACATCAATTCAATAGTAAGTATAAATGTACTGCATGTTATACAAATGTCAATGGACTGTCACAATTACCACTGAGGACTGTGCAAAATAAACGTGAAGAGGGGAAAAATGCAAAATAATTTCATTTTCAGTCAAATCAAAAACCAACAGTAACAGCAGACATGGTAAAAAGAAAAGCCAGACAAGACAAAATCTTATCACAGGCATATGCCATGACACAAAATATTTGGACAGCAAAATGCAGATCTCTGTTTGGCTGATTATTATTCAAGAAAAGTTGAATGTATCTAAAATGGTAGCTGTTGATGTGGAGGTCAGTGAATACCATAACCACTGCAGTACAGCCCAGGGTGTTAGATGAACGTCGTCAAGGTCATCCTGGTGGAGAAAAATGAAAGGAGTTGCTAAAAGTCGTGTATGTGGCCAAGAATTGATCAAGGTATAAAAAAGAGTTGGCTATGAAATGTACTGGCTTCTAGACATGTAATGCCTGTCTAATGCACACATGAACACAAACACAAGCAAGGCATGCATGCGGAAGGATGTAGTCCTGCCTATGACTCAGCTAACCAAGGTAAAGGTCTCATACCAGATCACATTAATTAATGAGAAGGAGCAGTTACTGCTGGCTTGCCCATCTTCATTGTGTGTGTGTGTGTGTGTGTGTGTGTGTGTGTGTGTGTGTGTGTGTGTGTGTGTGTGTGTGTGTGTGTGTGCACGTGTGTATGCGTGCTGGGGAGGGATTGAGATACCTGGCTGGTTATGGTTATGATCCTTGGTGGAGACCAGAAGCTGCAACTCAAGTGCATCAAGTAATGGAGAAGCACAGGGAGATTGATCAAACTGAATGATGCACCACGACAATGCGTACGTGTGAAATGTGCTGAAATCATTGCATACCACTGTGCACCACAGACAGGAGTTAAGGTTAAGTCATAGGACAAAAGTTTCACTTACAGTCAGAGCTGCACTGTACAAAGACAAACTTTTTCCATTTCATCTTGCAGTGGTGACTACAGGATCTCACCAGAACACAGAACTGATGTAATAAAAATGTACGGCACTTACTGGCTCTAAACAAATTACAAAATGAGATTCAACAAAAAAAAAAGGAAAACCAAAAATCTGCAGACAACCACAGAATGTGGGTTGTGTCAGAGAAAGACTAGAAAGAAAACATGAATGGATTACATGGATTAAAAGGGAGAAGAATATGAGGCAAGAACTCATTAAAGGGATATTTGTTCTTATTATCTAAAGTAGGCAACGCTGCTTTTATGTTGCTACTAAAATTCAGCACACTTGCTAGTTTTCGTCTATCACCAAATATGTTAAGGTATTGCTCAGGACCATCCCCGGGATTCAGTAAGGTTCTGTGCAGGAATAGCTTATTTCTGCATGGAAATGGCCATTTAAGAGCAACACGGCAACGCACCATGCATAGAAATGAAGGCGTGCTGCCTCTGTTCCTAAATGGACATGGAGCATGGGCGAGTGTAGGGGGTGTGTCTGAGAGCAGAGTTCTCACAATACACATGCCCGTGCACTCAAGAATTGCTGTTCGGCAATTACAATAAATGAGAACACTCATAGGGGGTAGCATACCTCCCAACTGTACAGATATTCGCAGAACGTCCAGATTCTTTGCCTATACAGTTGGCCTGTACACCATTTGTCCCGGGAAACACTGGGATGATGTCAGGATTGAAGTAGTTAAATAATGGCATAGATTTGAGTTTCAGACACCAAATCCATCAGAAACGTTATATTAAAACAAATCCTGTTACTTCAGCAACTTACCTAAGTTTATAAGGGCATTATTTAAAATATGTCCCTAGTTGTACGTCATTTTGTCAAGCTTTGTACAGATATGTTGCATGAAGAGGTTTAGCGGTATGGGAGTGTTGCTTGGAGGTCTTCCAAATGTGCAGATGCACGCAGGAGTCCACAGCAATAAGCGTAATCTGTCCCTTCCTAGAGAAAATAACAGTAGAGTTTTTTTTTTTTTTATCAAACAGATTAAATTTAACCGTAGGTGTGTGGGTTTTCCCATTGCTTAGCTATGCATACTGTAGCTTAAATAGCACAAAAAGATAAATAGCAAGATACATTCAGTTGAAGCAGCACTGCAATAATGTTTTGATCAGAGTGTTTGCTTTGCAAACAGTCATTCCCGGTTTGATCCTCACTGTAGTAAATACCATTTTCCATGTGAAAGCAATATATGAACATCTTTTTGCTGTATAACCTACTAAATAACATATATTTGTGAACTGGAGTACTGCATTAAGTGCAGATGCGAGGTATCATTGTAATGTGGTAACTTCCACAGATAAACACAAGTGCCCCATACAGTATATGTACACATGAATCAGGGATACTAAATAAAGTTATAATGTGTAATGAATGATAAATCCATAGATTGTCCAAATCTACCACCCTCACAAGACCCATGTTTCATTTCTTTCTAAATTAGTGCGGTGGTAAGCGGGAGTAAGCACTTTTAAGCAGTAGTAAGTGGATTTAAGCCTGTTTGTGTGGGGCTAAGCAATGCATAAACAGGTTAAGCAATTTTGAAGCTAGCTCTCTGTAGGCATATTTA
Organism: Protopterus annectens; assembly: GCF_019279795.1. NCBI lineage: Eukaryota > Metazoa > Chordata > Ceratodontiformes > Protopteridae > Protopterus > Protopterus annectens. The sequence continues at coordinate 1,209,717,033 of NC_056746.1, forward strand.
ACCAGAAGTTAGCATTGCTTACCATCACACAAACTCACTTACAACTGCTTAAAAGTGCCTTAATCACTCTGTATCCAACAGCCCCTGTTCTGCCCAGCAACTAAATAAACAGGCCTTGCACACAGGACCCTGTATACTATAGTCACAGCAGTTAACCAGTAAGCCATCACAACATAAAACTGAGGTATACCCAAACAGATCCTCACTATAGCAAAATCACAATTTACATGTGAAAGGAATCTATAAACAGTTTTATGTTGTATAACCTACTATATAACATATATATGTGAACTGGAGTACTGCATTAAGTCCAGATGTGAGGTGTCATTGTAATGAAGTGGTGAAATCCCCCAATAAATGCAAGTACCCCATACAGTGTACGGACACCTGAATCATGGATACCAAACAAATATATAACATGTAATGAATGATAAATCAATGCCAAACAGCAAATAGTGTGCACATGTAAAAATAACCAACACTAAGCATTGCACACCTCTGCGTACTAAATGTAAGCAATGTGTAGCCCAGCTAAATTGATGTGCCCATTGGTATACCCCTTTAGGCAATGCCAACATTAGGTAAGCAGGTTTGCCCATAGCTTAGCATTTTCAAAACTGTCCAATCATGGTAAAGTGAGGGAAATTGTCCCTATTTTAACCCTGCAGGCAGGAATACATCTCATAACTGGCTGCAGCTTCCTCTTGTAGGAACTATGCCTGGTGTCGGAGAAGGATCATGCTTCCAAGCTCAGGGATGGAGCATCCAGGAGTCCAAAGTTATGGCAGGACTCCTCATAAAAGACAATGAAGAGACACTGCTGCAGGTCCCATACCAGGGTTCCCAATAAAAAGCAGAAGTCTAGGACCATCTCGCCTGTGACCTCACCAGTGCCACTGGCATCCCTTGAATTGGTGAGCAGGTCAGGTATCACTATGCCAACCTGAAACGTGGGAAGAGGGAGCTCTTGGATTAGTGGATCCAAGAAGCTCGGCAGAGGGGTGATGCCCCAGCAGTGTGTAAGTGCTCATTCTATTACCTTTTTAATAATTGCCAGCTCATGTATATTACGGATAGGTATGACTAAATATTCCTTGTTTGTCTTTGATAGTGGCAGCAGAGTGGGCTGTGAATCAGGAAGCCCATGCCTGTAGGCTGCAGAGGCAGCATTGCAAGGCAGCTTAGTAATAATCTTGCTTGTACTGTCATAAGAAATAAATCTAAAAGTAGCAGAAAGTTAATTGCCAGTATAAAACCTGTAATGTGTATGGAATGTACTGAATAGACCAGCCATTATGGCAGGAAGAGTCTTATATAGGTTGTATGTAAATAAAAGTGTAACAACCTGGCAATAAACGTCTAACTCCTGGACTGTTTATGTTTAATCTGGTATCATATGGTAATGTAGTGTCGCATTCTCTTAATAGTACTGTTGTATTAAGCACTGTTACCCACACTGTGCTACATAAATAAAATGTCTAGGAATGTCTGTATATGACTGTTGTAATCACAAGGTCAAATTGTACAACTGAGAGAGACTTAGACAGTGAAACGATACACAACATAATCCAAATAGCACACTCGACTGAGATATAAACTTGCTTTTTTAGCACACACAGCCCTGGTTCGAATCCTGGGAGTGGTAGTAAGCTGTATGCAGAATCATACCCCTCAACTGTAGAGATATTGTCAGAAAGTTCAGATAATTGGCTTAATTTTCCTGCCTGTCACCCTGTTGCCCTGGCAAATCAGTGGAATGATCCCAAACGTTTAGGCAGCAAATAATGACATACAACTGATTGTCAGACATCATAACCATCAAAAATATATCTATAAGTACAAACCTGTTACTCTAGTAACTCAACAAAATGTTATGAGAGTAATATGCAAAGTATGTCCCATCTCTACCCCCATGTTGAGAAGCTATGACCAGAGTGTGTGCAGTAACAGAGTGAGACGTATATGCATAATAATAACGCAGAATCTGGTAATATGCATGGCAACATTCAGGTGGCGTTAACAAACATTCTCTCCACAGGTCTGTCAGATAAGAAAACTGTGCCTGGAAATAAAAGATTGAAATCCTGGACTGGTACTGTTTAGTCTGGTATTGTATGGCATTGTTAGTATTGCAGTTTCTCAGAATAATAATATATTACTCATCACTGACATCCACACCGTGCTACATAATAAAACTGTCTAGGAATCCCTGTATAAGAGTGCTGTAATTACAAGGTCAGATTGTAGAGCCACGGGAAACGTATAGACAGAAATCAGAGAAGAGATACACAGCAGTATCTAAATAGCATACTCAGCTGTGATGTACACTGTTCTATTTTTAGCAGACACAGCCACGGTTCGAATCCTGGGAGTGGTAGTAAGCTGTATGCAGAGCTATACCCCTCAACTGTCTAGATTTGTCTAGAATGTCCAGATAATTGGCCCATATTCGCTGCCTGTTACCCTGTCCCCCTGGACAATCAGTGTGATGATCTCTGACATTTAGGCAGCCTTTAATGACATATAAATAACTGTCAGACCTGTAAATATTCAGAAAATGTATAAAAAAACAAACCTGTCATTGTAACAACTCACCAAAGATTTATGAGGGCAATTGTTGAAATATGTCCCGGTTTCACCTGCATGTTGTCAAGACTTGCCCAGAGTGCGTGCAATAAGGGACTGAGAGGTATGTGCATAACATCAACCTGGAATCTGGGAATATGCATAGAAACAGTCAGGTAGTGTTAACAAACAATACCTCCAATGGTATAACAGGTAAGAGGTGTATACTGCAGGTAAAATACAGTTCATATATATAGTTGTCCACAAACATACCACTGTCCAAACTAAGGCCATAAGGTAGTGTAATAATACCTGTAAGGTACAGATTACAGCAGTGAGTAAGAAAGTATTGAGAGGTACAGGGATATACAAGTTGTTAATTGACACCTCCCCCCCCCCCACCATATCTGCAACAATAATCTAAATACACAACTCAATGGGTATGTGTACAATTAAATCTACTGTTGCCACATATGTCCTAGTGTTTGATAAATACTGAAATTTGTTTCTATGCATGTGCCATGTTGAAATACTTCCACATTGGTGGCATGCTGCCATGTACCTGCATGCTGTTGTAATGGGCACTGTGGTTCCATATATGCATGTGTTCTGTTCGCTATGCAACTGTTCCATATCTGGTGCTTTCAGTTAATGGGAATATTTATGCATGCTGTTATACCTAATCCTGGAATGTGTTGACTATTACAAATCAACATATGTTTTAAAATTGAAACACCATAGCACATTTGGGAAGGCCAGTCCAGGCGAACCCACCTCTCCTACCTCATTTGGCCATTGCACCAGGCACCAGCATGTCTGGGGCCCACTCCAGGACCTCCTCGCCTGCTGGTCTTGCACCACCTTCGAGTGGAACTGCCTCACGGGTTGGGACTCACACCCCTGGGAGTGTCTGCAGACAGGAAACTGTCACACATCGTTAGGTCCGGGGTCTGGTGTTTAGCGAGCTCCTCAAAGAGTTCAGAGATCAGCTATGCCAGTTTGAGGACCACATGGTGCATCTAGAGGGTCAGCCTGCCCCTGCTACCCAGCCCCCGGCACAGCCAACTTCAGGGCCATGAAGGTGCAGTGATGACTGTCCATGGGTGGAGATCTCAGTCCCACTGTATCCATTTTGGGGCTCATGGGCTTCTGACTTCCAAACACTCCTCCCCATCCAAGGTGTTTACCCCTCACATGTGTCACATACCACCATTGTATGCTGCCTTGTCTGTCATCCTACCCAGCCTACCTCCCCAAATATACCTACTATCCCTTCCCAACATCCCACTCTCACCTTAAAAAAAGGGCAATCTGACCCCCCCTAAAAAATCTTGCCCCATACATAGCTGTCCATTTTGCTCATATGTCCACTGGACACATGTAATCTGGTCTAATTGATTTCACAATATATTATTGTTGTCCTCACCCCTCTCTCAGAGGTAAGAATGTCCAAATCTACCTCCAAATCAGTGTATATGCACAGCTGTTGCTGTAGAATAAATGGGCAGCTATGGGCCTTCCCTACGTCCTGCACATCCCTAGCAAATTTCCTGACTGTCTTTCCCTCTTTGTGCCCCTTTTTCACCACTTTCCTATCAACTCTTTTTCTTTTCTTTTAAAGAAATTAGTGCGAGGGTAAGTGAGAGTAAGCACTTTTAAGGAGCAATAAGCGGGTTTAATCCTGTTTGCGCGGGGGTAAGCAATACCTACACAGGATAAGCAATTTAGAGGCTAACCGAATGTAAAAATATTTAACTGGAATTTAGCATTGCTTACCATAGTGCAAACCCACACAAATGCCGCTTACAACTGCTTAAAAGTGCCTTAATCACTCTGTATCCAAAAGCCCTTGTGTTGCCGAGCAACAAAATAAACAGCCTTTGCAAGTTTCAAACCCAGGACTCTGCACACCATAGGCAAAGTGATTTACCACTAAACGATGTCAGATACACATATCTCTGATGGTTTCACAAACATATCATCCAGCACAATCATTCAACAGTACAGGAAATGTATTTATATATGTAGATGTATGTGCGTATACACACACACACACACACACACACACACACACACATATATATATATATATATGTGTGTGTGTGTGTGTGTGTGTGTGTGTGTGTGTGTGTATATATATATATATATATATATATATATATATAGATATAAATATATATATATATATATATATATATATATATATATATATATATATATATATAGATATGTACATGGGATCCATACAGATGCTAGACTGCATCTTTCACCGAATTCCAATTTGGTGAGCATATCTGCGCAAAAGTGCTGTTCACCGAAGCAGCACTTTCGCGTAAGTATGCTTATTGTTCCAGTTGTACTACGGTGCAGTAAAGGGAAATTCCCTTTTCCGCACTGTAGTGTGACATCAAAGTGAGAATATTAAAGTATTGAGGGTGTGGGGGAGGGGGCATTCAAGTAGATTTTGTGTTTTTTTTTAACATACTTTAACAAAAGCACTTTTTCGATGAAAGCGCTTTCGTTAAAGTGTATTCTGTGGTAATGGATTCGGGCTTTTAATCTTTCGATCAAAAGTCCTAGATCCATATACACATATCGATATAGATATATATATATATATATATATATATATATATATATATATATATATATACATATCTATAGCTATATATATATGTCTACATATATATGTCTATAGTTTGGCTTCGTCAAGGGCAGATCATGCCTTTTGAACTTGGTCGACTTCTTCGAAACAGTCACCAAGGCCATTGATGAGGGAAAGGCAGTCCATACAGCCTACCTTGACCTTGCAAAGGTTTCGACACAATACCCCACTCGGGTATTGTAGAAAAACTTACCAGCTTAAATGTAAACCCATATGTCACAAGATGGGTTGCAAACTGGCTTAAGGACAGAACCCACAGGGTTAGAGTTGCTGGCGCTATGTCAGACTCCAAGCCGGTCACATGTGGTGTCCCACAGGGCTCGGTCCTTGGCCCCCTATTGTTCGGCATCTACTTCTCAGAAGTACAGGCCAACATGGGAGGACTTTGGCTGACAAAGTTTGCAGACGACTGCAAACTGGGCGCCATAGTGGAAAGTGCATCGGACACAGATATCCTTCAGAAGGGACTCACAGAAACAGATAGCTGGTGCCAGAGACATGGCCTGAAGTTAAACGCTAAAAATTGTATAGTCATACCCTTCGGGAAAAACAAGGTAACCCCAAGCTACCATATAGGTGGCAATCCACTAAGCACAGAAGAGGTTATCAGGGACCTGGGGACCCAGGTTGACAGTGGCCTTTCTTTTGACACTCACGTTGCTAAAGTGGTTAGAAAGACCTTCTACATTGCCCACCTGATCATGAAGGGATTCACATCCAGATCTAGTGAGGTCATTGTTGCCCTGTACTCTTCACTTATCAGACCAATGATCGAGTACAATGCCCCATTCGGGATGTATCTCACCCGACATTAGCAGCAATTGGAGAGACCCCAAAAGTTCCTCACCAAAAGGATAAAGGGACTCCAAAATCTATCATATGCTGCCAGATTGAAGAAACTCCAGCTCTATTCAGTTGCATACTGTCTGCTCAGAGGTGACATGTGCCTGACATACAAGGCCATGTCCAACCCGGAATTAATGGACATGCTCCACCTCAAAAAATCCAAATCCACCAAAACCACTAGAGCAAGCGACTTAAACCTTAGCATGGATATAAATAGGATGTGCTGGAGGGATAGATTTATCACTCAGAGACTCCCTATGCTGTGGAATAAAATCCCGATCCATGTGAGGCAGAGCACCTCGCTGGCTCTGTTCAAGAGAAATCTTGACCTGTGGATGGGAGATCGTAGGTTTATCCGGGGAATCATCTCTGTGTCACTGCTGGACAGAGGCACAACAAACTAATGGGCACAGTATTTTTTCATATAAGGGGTGGCGTAAGCCACAAAAATTTGGGCTAGGCTTATAAATGCCTTAGGGCAGATAGCCTAGTATAAACCTATGAAACCTATGAAACCTATGAAACCTATATATATATATATATATATATATATATATATATATATGTAACAGATATATATATATCTTAGTAAGACATTGTCCTGTTCAATTCTCAGCTAGAGCGTCTTCTGTGTGGAGACATGCTTGAATGAGCATAACTTTGTTGAAGGTTGTGCGTCAGAGCCAGCAACTCGGCACGTACAAATATACTGCCGATCATTAGCAGATTGGAGTTCTGCTCTGGCGACCCCTAACCGGGAAAAGCCGAAAGACACAACAATATATATATATATATATATATATATATATATATATATATATATATATATAAGAGAACACAACAAATACGTATATGACCAAAGGCACCGCTAATGGGGGTGAGGGGGCCCATTCTAAGTACCTCTTGTAATTATTGATATCATCCCCTCCCCCACAGCCAAACAGATCTGCCTTGCAACACATACCAACACTCGCAAGTTCCATACCCAGGACCCTTCACAACCTAGCCACAAGAATTTAACAGTAATCCATCCCACTTGTACGATGTCAGGATGGTATCAATAACATCTCACGCAGTATAGTCTGGCTACCATAGGGAATGTACAGTGTGGAAGCAGTAAACATTCCAATGATACATATACACACACACATATATATGCAGATACATATATATATATATATATATATATATATATATATATATATATATATATATACAAATACACACACATATACTTATATTTCTACATATAGATGTGTATAGAAAGATACATATTTAGAGGGTGCACAGCATATTGAATATCCAGTATTCTTACAGTTGCTACCTTTTAAAATGAACAGTATATGTTTCTGTCATACAAAAGACAATTATTGCATTAAACATATACCCACAGAGAAGTCAAAGGATATGACACCACACACAGGTTTGCATACATAACAAATGTTTATTTGTGTACTATTACAGTTGTATATGCTATGTCATATAGCTGTTAGGTGTTTGAAATACATTCAAAAAAACAGCCACAAAGGTACCAATATAAATCAATAAGTCAATCCAAGGTACCACAAGACCAGGAATAAGTCGGAGTTCTTGTAAAATCCACTTTAATATAGGTGCAAATACATGAACGCTAATGTTAAAAAAACAGCATTTTAGTTTAAATCACTTCATCAGATGTGGGTCAGAGAACAAAATAATGGCTTTTATAATCCTTTGTACAGAACGGTAACACTTGACAAACTTTATTGCAGAAAAAGACTAAGCGCTTTCACGCTGTAGCTCCCAAGGCTTCATCATTGTCTTGTTTGAAATACATACTAACTGAGTAATGCAGCTCTCAAGTAAATCATTTTATACAGTAATCCGAAAGCATAACATATGTTGGGCCAGAAGATAACAATCAACAGTAAGTAATGCAGATGTAGTCCAGCAGCCTCCAATTACACTCTGTACTCAACCCCTAGAGGGAAAAGAATTATGTTGTCACAATGAAGATGTATCCGTTGCATAACAATGCTTAACTTAAAACATTACTATCACACTGACAAACAGAACAGTTTATATGACAGTAAGTACAAGCCCACCAATGTTCCCAAGGTGAAATGTATTAAAATGTACAGCCATATACCTTAATTTGTCTTACTACTGATATCCCTCACTTGTTGCAACAGCCTGGGTTATAAATGATGCATACCCCTCCTTCATAGAATGACTTACAGGGGCATATAACACTGTTACATACACTGACCTCTGGACTGCACAAAGGCACACATGTTTTGTCCAGCTGTAGCCCACATATATGTGGACCCTACTCCACAATATGTGTCGGGACCACAACATCACCAGAATGATAGCAGGAATGGCAGCACGACATAGTCATAGGCCACTACTTAACAACCTCTTACTGCATGACATGTGGACAAATGTTGACAGAGTTGTGGCTTGAGGAACAAACACAAGGCCAATATTAATATATTGCTGTGATAACCTCATACATTTACTGGTGTAACAGGGTTTGTTGTGACATGTGTCTTCTGAGGGATATGAAGTCAGTAACTCTCATGGCTGTCACCATGTACTGACTGCAATTCTCAGACTATGCTATTGCATATCTAAAGATAGGACATCTGTGAGTAACGCAACACATGCAAGACTCCAATCACCGGCCAGTCTGCAGATAGCCCTACAGGTGGGGGTTTCCTCAACCACATAACACTGTCATGACAGGTATTAAATCATGTATACCAGCCATATCCACACAAACCCTGTTAAAACAACTTTACTTCAAATGTAGAAGAGCAAGACTTATATTCTGTACTCCTGTCTGGAACACCTCCCTCCTCTTTGTTGGCCTGTGTCCACAGTGTATGTTGTAAGAGGTATATTCCCCTACCCTCTGTGCTGGTGTTTGCCAAACACTGACATGGAGTCCTGCTCACAGTGAATGAAAAGGGCCAACACCCACATGCTGTTCCTAGTTATAGGAGTGTGTTTCGATGCAATTGGCTATGGGAATGTTACCACAGCTGTTCCACATGCAATCAGCTAGTGGGGGACTGCAATTCATGCACAAGCCATCAGCTGATCATAAACATCACTTACAAAACACAAGCTGTGGCCTAAGCAAAGCAGGTCACTTCTCCACATCCACCAGAGAGCGAGTGAGAGAGACAGACAGAGACAAAGTAAGAAAGGAAGAGGGTAGGATAGTAAAAGCTAGGCACGTTTGTGTTACACACTTACCAGTATGGGGTTTCAGACCCCTGCCTGAATATGTATTGCTATTGCATTTTTATGCAGTTATTGCATGCACCACAGAGCTTACATGTTGGAGAGCTGTCCAAAGGTATATTTGAAGGTGAGTGACATCAGCAACAGTGATAAAGGAGGGATAAGGTAGGTGTAGTACATGTGCCTGTCCACAAAAGCAGGTGTCAAGGATGACACAGCCACCCTCTCTCAGGGTCAGGATTAGACTTCCTAAATAACTTGTTTGCTACACTACAGTATTACTCAGGTATCACATGCACCACAGAGGTTATCAGGCTGATATATGGGCAAAGGGTATGTCAAGGTGACTGACATCAGAAGGCATGCTTCAGTAGGGTAATGGGAGGTGTAGTGAGTGTGAATGGCTTCCAAATCATTAATCTACAAACACACACACACACACACACACACACACACACACACCCACACACACCCACACACACCCACACACACACACACACACACACACACACACACACACACACACACACACACACACACACACACACACACACAAACACACACACACAAACATACACACACACACACAGACACAGGTTTGCCAGTACTGGCAT
>NC_056746.1:1209731953-1209754453 GCF_019279795.1 Protopterus annectens
CCATTTTGCCAGTGTCGGTCTTGCCTTGACTGAACAGATAGCTGCACTGGATAGGATTGAAGTCTCCCTATCAGTGGCAAAGATGATTTTGTTTATGCATATGTTTGCAAGTACATGATCTATTAGTTTTTCTGTTTATTTAGTTAGTCTTTTTTTAATAAATTGTTAAGTTTGAGCCTTGCTGTCTTGTGTCATTTCTAATCCTGTATTAACCTCAGACTTTAAAGTAACGGACTAGTTTAGTTACTCTTTCACCAGAGGTGTATTTCAAGGTGAATGACATCAGCAGGCTTGCCAAATTAGGGCAATAGAGAGTGCAGTGTGTGTGAATGGGCCATAAACCATTCATCTGGAAGCACTCACAACACTCAGTCACATACAGGTTTACATTTAACGGGAACATGTATACAACTGCTAGATGAATGCTGACTTGTACAGTTATGTTACGCAGTTATCAGAAGCACCACAGACACTATAGTGCTGAGGGATACCAGAAGCAAATGTCTACAATGATTAATATTTGCACATCATGCGGCTGTAGCCAATTGGATGTGTGCTGGGTGGGACAGGCCTCATGATGGGAAGCTCTTTGTCACTGTCTGTCACTCTCTTCCATGCATCTATGTATGTGTAAATTTGGTCTATTATAGTGTGTTGTCCTTGGATATGTGTGTGTATTCCTATCCGATGTGTGTGGAAAGCATGACTGGTGTGCAATGTGGAGTGCGTGCCCAAATATAGTCCACTGTTGTTGCTAGACATGGGCTTAATTTATAAGTGTGGGAGCATGCCCAGTATGACCTTCTGTATTGAATATGTGAATCCATTCCAGGTAGTTTGTACTCCACTGCAGGCTTTTGTGGTCTACACCTACAGCTAGCAACCTGTTTCTGCAGGATATCTGCAGATTGGTTGACAATATGTGGTCACAATGGGCAAAGGATAGTGGGTTAATGTAAGTAATAGTGTCTGTGCTGCTTCTGCTATATGGTTTGGTGTTAGCAGAGATATTCAGACATATGTACTGTTTTAACTGTGATGTTTTATGTCATCATCTACTGACAGGTATACATATTTGCTTGCAGTAATTTCCTGGGGAACACAGGATGAATGAAGCTGTGTCCAGTATTGAGGTCTGCAGCCTACATATTCTTGCACAATCATGCCATTGTGGAGGGGGAGCTGTAGACACTTGCTGATGGGTCTGTGTAAATGGTTCAGCACCTTGGTACAGTGGTGGCTGAGGACCCCATGCTTGTACATACCTCGACGTGACAGTATGGCCATATCCTGCTGTGGCCATACCTCACAGCTGTACAGATTCACACAGGTTACCCAGAGACAGGGCTCATATTTCTGGTCATTACTCCTTCACATTGTGATTTACAAGCAGGTTTGTAGCCACCTATTCCTGCAAACACAGGAAAAGTTGGCTACAAACCTGCTCATATTTCTGGTCATTACTCGTTCACTTTGTGGTTTATGTGCAGGTTTGTAGCCACCTATTCCTGTGTTTGCAGACAGGAATAGTATGTGCACACAGCTAAGTTTCAGACTTCACACACTCCATGGCATCCATGCTTTTACTCCCTCTGTTATTCTATCCTCTTCGGAACATTATGCAAACGTTATCTGATAAGTATCCCTATAGTTATCACTTCATCCCAGCAGTATTTAGGGGTTGATCCACAGTTCGTGCAGTGGGACATGCTCCTGGGATTTGTCAACATGGCCTTGCATTTGGGTTCTGTAGACTGTTATGTCGTTATTTGGGAGTCTATGAGATAACATACATTGGCAGTACGGGTGAGACATAGGCCTTTGACAGAGGACTGTAGGGCATTTGGTAGTGATGCAGGCCATCTGTAGCAGGCTGGTGTATTGTGTCACTCCTACAGTCCCAGGCTGCAAGCCACTATATTCCCCAGGGGATCAGGGTAGGTGTGCAAGTTGTTAATGCCAATAGTTTCTGTCCTTATTGATCCATTGGTGTAGATGCTGGCAGGGTGCTGCTTACAGCTAGGGACACAACTGTATGGGACAACTCTTCAGCATGCTGAATTCTGTGCCTATTCCCATACAGAGGTGGGGGTCATATTGTACCCATTCCCAACATCAGGGATAAGACCTGTGAGGTACCTGTGGCTGATGGTGGGGTGAGCTGGGTGCATGTGTGCTATGGAAGCTACTTGCAGCTGACTCACAGATATACATGGGGCATTCCACTTATTCTGGCTTGTGCAGGGACATCAGCAGTTTCTCAGTACTTCATACCTGTGCCTTTTTTGGTCTGCCATTGTTTAGCCAGATGACATCAGTATTCCATAATACACAGCCAAGTAATGTGCTGCTAAACTGTATGTGCAATTCCAAAGGTGTGTCCATTTGACAGCAACATTTTATACACTCTCTGTTTAGGGTACTTCCACCTGTGTACTGTTTGTATGTCTGGGTCCACATTCATGACATGTCCATCTTTCAGATGGTGACAGATATTACATCCAAACAATTAATATGGATTACTGATGGAATGTGTCTTGCTGGGATGCATTGTGTTTGAAACTGTAGTTGTGAGAACATGGCCCTGTCATCAAAAGTACTGACCATTGGTCACCAGGACACAACCCACCATGCCTACATGCTGACCACTTTCACACAATATACAACACACACCAACCTAACCCACACATACCTGCATATTGTACACGTGCTATAATCTATCCTGCTATACCTTGGCTTGTGTGTCCTATGTAAACACATCTGGCCCACCACATGTCCTGCAGTGGGTTTTGTCACTTTGTCTAGTACTGCCTATTTTGTTGACACCAGTATTTGTTAAGGATTTCATGCTACCGATATAGGTATCTACTATCTGCTAGCATCCCATTCAGCCACCTGATTCCCTAACATGCTCACATCCATACCATAGATACAGGTAGCAGAACATACTATTCCATTCAGCAATTGATAGTGAGCGTGACTTACCTTGTGGCTGTGCCAGTAATAAGGATGGTGCTGGAGGGCTGACTATGTCGGATGCACATAGTGCACTCCCTATACATGGTTAAGCATAGGTAGTGTCATGTTTGGCATCTCTTTTACTGTATGTGCGAGTTGGAGTGAAGTGTCATTCCCTGGGTTCCTATCATGATTGTGCATGTGCTATGCATTGCCTCTTTTCCAAGGCCTGGGCATACTGGGCATGCTTCCTTCTTCCTAATGGGCCAGGCTCAGGTTGTTCCTCCTCCGGGTCACTCTGTGTCTGTGCAGGCCTTGGCAATGGTGGGGGGGGGCTGTGTAGCCCTGCCCCATGCTGTTCCTGCTGCAGCTATTTCCACAGCATCATATTCTGTAGCATGACACATACAATGACAATTTGGGTACAGGTAGCTGGTGAGTACTGCAAGGCTCCACCGGATATGTCCAGGCACTGGATCCGTGACTTGAGCATCCCAAACACATGATCTATTATGATTCTGGTCTGTGCGTGTGCCTCATTATGGAGTTCTTGTTTGGGTGTATGTGCAATTCTGATGGGTGTCATCAGCCACGGCTCCAGTGCATAACCAGAATCCCCCACTAGGTGGCCATATGGGATGTCCCCATTGGCAAATCTCTGGTAGAGCTGCTTCATTTGCCAGATGTGGGAGTTGTGATAGCTTCCAGGGTTCCCAGCACACACATTCATTATAATATCCTGGGCATTGCACACAACCTGGCAGTTGATGGAGGGGAAGCCCTTCCGGTTTATGTAGACTGTACCCTGCTCACAGGGTGGTGCTTTGATGTGTATGTACATATGTGCGTGCAGTCTATAGCACCCGCTACCTCAGGGTATTCTGCTATTTGGTGGAAGAGAGGCATAGTGCTGGTCAACGCCTCACAGGTGTTGAGGAAATATATGTTCTCACCGGAATGTGCTGACATGGCATTCAGGATCTGGTGGAGTACCCTGGATGCTGATGTCTGTGAGATCCCCATGAAGCCCCCAGTTGGCCTTTGGAAGGTACCTGTGGCTAATATTCTTAAGCTTACACATACCTTGGTATCTACTGGGATGAGCTCTTCTCTGTTGGTTCTGTGTGTGAGGCGTGGCTGGCACAGCTCAACAGTTTGCTGTAGGTGGTCCCTGTCCACCCTATAGTGCTCCACTATCTCCAGCTCATGTAGCCCCTGGTAAGTTACCCTGGGTCAGTACACTCTTCTCCTTCTCCTCACTGTGGGCTGGTCATCAGTATTCTCATCCTCACAACCCTCAGCCTTTTTCACATGTTGATTTATGAGAGCAAATGCAGCCCCTATCAATTTGTTGCTTTTGTTAGGTAAAATTTCCTCATTTGTGTACACCAGTGGTGTAGAGCATGTGGAAAAAAAAACAGAGGGAAAGGTGTTTGCATAGTTTATAGTAGTGTGCTGGGCTGGGCTGGACTGCTGCCTGTGTAATTGGCTAATTCTGATACATTTCACCTGCCAGCTATGCTAGTTCTCCTTGATTACTTTCCTACTGATGTTTCCCTTCCCATTGCCTTCCTGTTTAAGCCCTGAGACATGCCGCGCAAACCCAGTGCTCATATGTGAATGGAGCTGCTATTTCCTGGTTTACTTTTTTTTTTTAAACCCGGTGCGCACACCCGTTTAGGCAATGTAAAGTGTGCTTGACAGCTTCAGACACACCCCCTCCCTTAGCTCTGCTAAGCTAAGGGCAAACCCGAGCCACAGAGCTCCAATAAGCTTACAGTATGCCTGACACACCGCTCTAAGATGTCAGCTAACTCTTAGGCTTGCACCATGGTTTTCCTGCAGCTACCTGGTTGGGTGCAGGCTACCCATGAGGGGAAATCTGTGATTTAGTATGACTCCCCTCATTTGCATAGAATTCCCTGCTAATGCCTAGTTGCAAGTCCCACACTGAGCTTTCCCCCTTAGGAACCACTACTCACCGGCCTTGTTGTCTTCTGCCTGCCATTGACTATAATGGCAAAATTGTGCTTTTGCAGAAAATGCTTTTTTCAAGGTTTTACTTTTATTTTCCAGCTGATCCCGTTTGCACACCCATAGCTGCCCTATGCTTAAATGGGCAAAATCAGCCAAAACAAAAAGAAAAGTTTTTTTTTTTTACTTTGCTAGTGTTTTCCATGCCAATGGCCATATATTTGGCCATTGGCATGCTTTCCACATTATATGCACCCTTTATTTGGAGCTATCATGGCTCCGTTTTGTAGTTTGCAGAAATGTACTCGGTTACTAACCGAGTACATTTCTGCAGGTTACACTAATCCTGCACGGATGGCTGCAAGCTTCTTGGATCACTAATTCACCTCATTTGCATGGTTTTCACCTGCAAATGGAGTAATTAGCATACAGGAGCTGTGTCCATGCAAGGGTAGTGCAGGAGCACTCGTGCACGTCCTAGGAGCTTGTTCCTGGATCTCTTGGCAGCCATATTGCCTCCAGCAGCTCCTGCACTATTCCAGCACGCTGTGCAGAGCTTGCTGAATCCCGGTGCATATGTATAAAGTCATTAATTTAACCAATTGTTTCCATCTTACTTTCCCAGGTTGTCCTTTGGATATATGATATTCCTGCTGTTCTCTGCTGAAATATTGTTGATCTCTGTCTGCGTTTGATTTTGAATTGGAGTTATTAATTTAAGGTATGGTTATTTCATTTTTTTATCTTTACTCTTATATTGCAGTTTGTTTTGTTTTAGTTTGTTGGATTTAAAGAGGTCTTAGCCAGGGTCAGTTAGAAAATAATTATTTTGCAGACAGTGAATTAAATCCAGCTAATTAGTGGGAGGAACTGAGAAATAGCATTCATCATTTAACTACAAATGTTAGTGACATATTTAGCTGTAATATTGATTGATCTCTCTCTGCATTTGATTTTTCTCATCCATCAACATACCTCTCAACTGCTTAGACTTTTGCCTCATATTTTTGGTCTGTTCCTCATAAAATTTGTGATTTTATTCATTTTTGTGGCAAATCAGTGAGGACTGAATTCACTAAATAACGACAGACATTTGAGTTTCAGACTTTATATCCCTCAGAAAAATGCATGCTAACACAAATCATGTTATTCTAGCAACCTTCTAAGTTTATAAGAGCAATATTTAAAATGTGTCCCTATTTTTGGGGTATTGACTACTTCCATTATTTGTGGCTTTGTCCAGATTTTTTGTGCTAACAGGTTGAGAGCTATGCCTACCAGCCCTACTCCAACTAACGTGCTAGCTTTTAACTTGCCACCCTTACTATAAATCTGATTTTGGTCACTCTTCCCAGTCTCATCTTATGAGCTCATTTTACTGAACACTGAGAGATTAAATGAGAACTCTGTCCCCACACTTAGTCTCTTAAACTTGAATTACCTTCTGTTTCCTACCTTTCCAATTACTAAAAATAAATAAATAAATAAATCACACTTTATTCAGAGGATTTTACTGTATTTGTGCTTATTCCTACTTAGTTGTGATTTAATCATTTCAACTCCAAACTAGTTACTTACATTAGGAAGGCTTGTGGTCTATACTCATGTGGTAGTAGAGATAGCATACACCCTTTTGAGTTGGGAATTGCTGGTTGAAGGATTATTGTGTCTGTTATTCTAAAACAGCCTTTGTGCTGGTTTAAGCACTTGGGTTCCAAACCAGTTATTTTAAATTAAGAAGGTCTGTGATCTATACTTTGTTGAAGGAGAAGATAGCCTCCACCATTCTGAGCTAAGAATCACTTGCAAAGGCTTGTTGTGCCTGCTATTCTAAGTATCTTTGTTATAGTTTCAGCACTTGGGCTCAAAAAAACATTATTTTGCAGTAAGAAGGTATGTTGTCTAAACACTTATGGAAGGTGAGGATAACCTATGCCCTTCTTAGCTGGGAATTACTGGTGTAAGTCTTATTATAGCTTTATTTAATTGGCTAGATCACTAGCTAGTTTAAAATTTGAATCTCTGTGCCTGAGGCATTTGGCAGTGTTTAGCAACCACAGCACTTGAGAAGAATAATGTTGCTGTTTTTTTCCTAAACTCTACGAAAGCTAAGACTTACTTTTGTATATCCACTGTTCTAGCACTTGTATTTCACATTGTTTTTGTCATAGCTGCATTAATTGAGTGGTTCTGTGTTGAATATCTGCACTTTTTGATCATTTTTTACAGTTTTTAGTGAGAGTAGCAGGGACCTGAGTCATTTTCTAGCCCAGGATTTTGTAAAAGAAAGAAGAGCGTGCTGTGTTTAGTTGGCCACAGAGCATGTTTTTTATTTATTTTTTTGTTGTTGTTGTTATCAAATCTCTGATATCTGAGTGTTGCAGTTGCACAATGCTTGGCTCATAACGTACAAGCAAGCTAAGACTTACATGATCATATCCATTATTTTGGCACTTGTTTTTCAAATTGTTTTTGTCACAGCTGCATTACTTGAGTGTTTCTGTATTGAATATCTGAACATTTTGGCGATTTTTAAAGTTCTTAGTTATAACTGCTGCTCTCCGGGAATGAGGCACCTAGCAGTGATCTGTATATCTATCAATATTTTGCAGCGTAATTCTCCCTTGTAATCTCTGCAGATGCTGATCTCTCACATTGAACATTTCTCTTAAAATACCCTTAGGATCATAGCATCATAGGTATTTACTAGGCTAATGGCCAAGTGGCCCTTAAAAGTCTAACCAAGTTCAACTTGTGTTCCCAGGGGTGTCTGGTTCAAGCACACACTAAAATCAGCACCTATTGTCCCTGTTCAAGAGGGACACAAGTAGAACTCCTACGATGAATTTGTGGTTACCCATTCAATCGTCCAAATTACACTTTTAATAGCGTGAAAGAGGATCTTTGTTCAACATGAATAGGAAGCTTGTCACCATAAAGCGCTGTTTCCTAATGGCATATAACTCACTGTCTGTGTTACTCTGTGAATAAAGATTCGTTTTGGATGAGCTGAATAGCAACCTGGAATTTTTATTATAGCTATTTAAGAACTTCACAGTATATCTGGCTTGTCTAAGAGGTTCTCTCCGAACTTTTGAGCCGTTGGAATTGTGTTTATATGCCATTAGGAAACAGCGCTTTATGGTGACTGACTTTATTGTATATTTTCTACTGACGCTGTTCCCGAGCTCCGTTGGCGTGCTGTGCAGTGTTTGGTTATTATGAATAGGAAGCTTGTTCCAAAGGTGGAGCAACCTCTGTGAGACAGATCTGTCTCTTCAGTAAGTTCTGTTAATGTCACATACCAGGTTAAGGTCCTTTGAGTGAGTGACCCATGTGCCATTTGACTTGTAGATGTGCAACATTTCCATTAAAGCTAGGGCAGAGATCTATATGCAAGGCACAGGTTGCCTCTGAGCATTCTGTACAACACAGAGTAAAATGACAATGATTTCAGTCTGTCCGCATAAGACAGATCTTGAAGACCCTGAATTTGCTTTGTAAGGAACCTATGTGGTCTCTCCAACTGCTGCAGGTGTTTGGAAAGGAACATACCAAAGGGAACATTGTACTCTATTATTTGCCTGATGAGGGAAGTCTACAGGGGGGTTATAACCTTTTTTTTTGCTGGATGCATGAGATGAGCAATATAAAATGCCCTTCTTACCACTGTGGAGACATGGTGATCGAAATTAAGGTTGCTGTCGACCTGTGTGCTCTCACCACTTACTGTGTGCTTAGGGTATTGCTATTGATGTGGTAGTTTGCAGGAACATCACCCTTGCTGAAGAGGATGATAATGCAGTTTTTTGCATTAAGTTTAAGACCATGACTTTAGTATCAGTCATTAATCTGCATAAGACCTTCTTGCAGCATGTTAACATTGCTAGGGCTTTTAATGATTGCTACCAGATTGCAGTTATCAGCAAACTTTGTCAGTCACAGTCCTTTAGTTTTAGCCTGTACCTTGGAGAAGTAGATTCTGAACAGTAGGGGTCCCATAACCATTCCCTGTGGAACACCACTGGCTACAGATCTGCTGGAGGAGATGTAGTCCCCAATTTTGACCATATGAGTTCTATCAGTGAGACAGTTTGCAACTCTCCTGACAATATATATGGGTTGATATCAAGCTGGGTGAGTTTTTCAATGATGCCTGAGTGGGGGATTGTGTCAAAAGCCTCAGCTAAGTCTAGGTAGGTCGTATGCACATATTTGCCTTCACTTTGGTGACCATCTTGAAGAAGTCCACCAAGTATAATAGGCATGATCTCCCCTTAACAAAGTAAAATTGGGTGGGGTCAGCCGTTTGAACATTTCCTATATCTTTGTTAATAAGGTCCATGTTGATTCGTTCCATGGCCTTGCAGATAAGGCTGGTCAGGCTAATGGGTCTACAGTTCCAGAGGTTCGTGGATGCACCACATTTGTGCAAAGGGATGATGGTAGGTGTTTTCCATTCTGCTGGGATGAAGACAGTGCTTAGGCTGTGATTGAAAAGCATGCCTGATGGTGATGCTAATTCTTGTTTTAACCCATGTAGAACACAGCCCGATATGTTGTCTGGTTCCATAGAGGCTGTGTTTTTGGCCTTGTAGAGGGCATTTAAGACCTGCTCCTTGGAGATACTAGATGGGGGACAGGTGTTAAGAATGCTTTGGGGTATATGTGATGGGGACAGGGGAGTGAAGTTTTTACTGAACTTCTCAGCTGGCAGGTTTGGCATATCTACAGGTTATGTATATGTAGTACCATTAACTATGAGTTCAGTGCAAATCTGAGCATTACCTTTTAGGTTACAGATGCAACTAAAGAACACCTTATGATTATCCTTAGTTAGAGAAGCTAATTTGGATTTGTAGTTAGCTTTTGTAGGACTTCACTAGGAGTCCTATTTGCTTGTTTATGTTAAGAAGGAACTGTTTCTAGTTTCCTTCCTACTCAAGACAGCAATTTCTTTCTCCTGTTGTATAGCCTATTAATGGTGGTTGTCCCCCAGTCAGGTTTATTTTTCCTTGAAGATCTTGATTTTATTCTATTAGGTACAGCAGAGTCAATACAATTGTACAGGTGCTCATATAAAACATTGGTGTATAACTCAGCATAGATGAGTGTCTGTTCCATCAGTGGGTGGAGGGGATTTAAAGCTATTTATGCTGTCATATAAGAGGTTGTAATTGGCCTTGGAGATGTTTTTAGTCTAATTGTTGCTACGGGGGGGGGGGGGGGTTGTGTTGCAGGGATGGCCTCACACTGGAAGTGGTGCAGTGGTCCCCCATGTTGATGAGCACCAGATCCAGGATGTTTAAGCCCCTTGTGGTGGTGTGTCAACCAGCTGGTCTAGGGCATTGGAGTTAACAAAGTCCAGGAACCTTTGGGCGGGTTAGTATAATTTACCCAGTCAATGGACTGATAATTAAAGTCACCCAAAACTTGGGTGTTTGTTTGGTTGTATCTTGATCAACTCAAGTAGATCCAAGTAGGCTGAGTAGCTGTCCTGATTCATGGAGGGGGTCCTATAGCTGGCAATGACCTGAAGAGGGGTAATTACCTACAGTCAATTACACCTGAAGTAATTCAAGGGAATTGTGTTGTTTAGCCAATCTAGAGGTGTTAGATAAAGACCATCTCTGACAAAACATTGAGGTCTGTCAACCATGTTATGCCAGGCTGGGAACAAACCAAAGGAAGGCGCCCAGACAAATGGATAATGACCAACAACCACTTTAATGTAAAACAACAGTCAAGCACTTTCGTGTAACATAAAGACTTCTTCAGAACTGCCATAGTACCAAAATTCAACACTTAAATACTAGTACCAAAAAGTCTTGTGATAATTCTACCCCATAGATAACAAATGAATAATTTAAAAAGCAAGTGCAAACAATGCCCAAATATGTGCAAACCCAAGCAAATGCAGTGTTTATGTAGCAAATTAGAGCAAACGGATTTAAACAAATTAATAAAGTACTGCACTGAGCCCTGTTCCAGCAACCTTCAATCAGATGAGTTCTAACTGCACACTCCTGCAACTAGGGTGTAGGGGAACCCTCTCCAGCAAAAGATGGACTGGTTTAGTGCTCAAGTTATACAAACAGAACTAAATTCAGCAGATGTGAATCCAGTCTATGCTACATCAAACAAAGTCCAACACTTGCAGAAAAAAAAACTGTTCAAATAAGCAGTAATATGGTAAAAATGCATTAAAAATGCACAATACAGTGAAAAAATTATTCTTATGTTTTGCAGAGATCAGCAGATGCCTTGGATTGATCAGATAAACACAGCAGAGCTGTAGCTGGTTGCCAAGCTCTGTGGAACTTTGCTAAAACAAGCACAAACCTGCACAAACACAGTGACAATGTAACAAATGAGAGCAAACTGATTTAAAGATTCTTTTAACTACTAGAGCATCTAGATTGTGCATAGCTGAGTGTTGCTTATCAAGTTCCTTGTGTTATTGACCTATTCAGTATTTAGATTTCCCTCACTCCTCCCTAGTAAATCAGTAACCATGGATATGCACTCCCCAACTCTCTCTCTCCCGGTTGAGATTGATATTGTGAGGAATTATAGCAATTGCCTTATGTACACTGACAACCCCCATATTCTTAATAAAACAGATAAAGTATGTGACAGTTATAAATACACTTTAATGCTGAAGGTAAAACTGTCTCAAAAAACAAAACTAATCCTATAAAGGTTGTCAGTGACACTTGCACCAACCATGTCTACTGTACAGGGTAAAGACCTTACACATAAAACTTCTTATGCTGAGACACTTACCTTCCTAAAAGACTAAGATATCCTGCACATCACAATAAAAAAAAAGCATCTTCAGCCATCATGTAATTGGCTCCAATAAAATGCCATCCATAGTTACACATAGTAACACTGTACCCAATGCCTCTACTGCTAAGCCATTAAGGCAAACCAGCACACAACCAAATTTCCTGGTTATTGGTGATTCTGTAGTGAGGCACACTGATGTCCGCCTCACCAGACTGAACAAGGAGGGAATCGTGGTTAGCTGCCTTTCTAGGACTAGGATCCATCATGTCACACAGACAATCAGGTCATTGAATCTTAGTTACCAGTATGAGTCTGCCAAAGTCCATGTGGGTTTTAATAACCTGAGACATACCTCCCTTCACTATATGAATCAAGACATGATTGTGCTGGCTGATTATGTGTCTCAGGCAGGTATGAGCCTAGAACGGAGCAGCATACTACCTTTTTCAAGGATGATACCACATTACCAATAGAAAATGATTAATTTTAACAACTGGCTTAGCTTCTGGTGCCATACCAAGGGGGTACAATATTTGACAGGCATGGAAGACATAGTTGACAAACCATACTGCTCTGCACTTATGCCCTCTAGGCTTTTGGATATTGGCAAAGAATTTTTCCACCCCTATAGTGCCTTTCTTAGCTAATGCCAAACTGATACACTTTAGACTTTACTGAACCTACAAAGGAATATCTGAAGGTGGTACTGTTCAATGCTAAAAGTCTAAACAAGAAACTCCACTCCTGCAAGCCTTCTTCTCCCTGCAGAGTGTAGACATCTATGTAGTAACAGAGACATTGTTTAAGGTCACAGATAGTACTCCAGCAGTGCAAGTTATAATGCTCTTCGCACCTTTAGAACAGCTACTGCACAGGAATTAACTAAAGGTGGAGGAGTGTCAGTCTTTATTTACAACAACCTCATATCCAGACTAGTTAAAGTGTATTAATCACTGGAACTCATGTATGTGCAACTCTCCATAAACAGGGTCTCAAATCATATCCTTGCAACTGATAGGCCCCCTCCATATCACAGGAAACCCATAGTACCTATCTCAATGTACTTGAGTCCCTCATCATTTAATCTAATATGATCTTCATGGGGGACCTCAACTAACCCTCGATAGATTGGGAATCCTACACCACTTCTAATGCACAAGCCCAGTGATATTTCAGCATTGTTAATACCAACATCCTGGAACAGTTGGCCCATTCTCCTACCAGGGATACAAAGTCCTTGACCTTATACTCACAATCATGGAGGAGCAATGGTTCTTAGCCTATGCAATGTCCTTGCTTGTCAGGTCTGGCCATAGAGCAGTACTGCTTGAAATAAAAATTAAATCCTGGAACCCAACAAAACCAAAAAACCTTTAGGAACTATTCAAAAGCTAATTTCTATCTACTAAGTGAGACCTTTGCTAAATTCAAGCATCTCCAAATCCAGTAAACACCGGAGCATATACCGAGCTATTTACATAATCTCTTTATAGCCATATTGATATCTGTAATGAGTTAGCTCTGCCAACTTGTATTAAGAATAAGACAAACTCAAAAGACAAGCCACTATGGTGGAATCACAAGGGAGGAACAAAGCCCAACATACTAAAAAAAAACCCAAAAAACGATTAATCTAAACAGCCAGCTAAGAGAGATAATTAATACTTCAAAGGCTAAATTTGAAGAACAAGTAGCTTCTCAGGCAAAGGACAGCCACAACGCTTTCTACAGCCATGTCCGTGACTTGAAGGGAAATAAGCAACAACATGCAGAACGTATTATAAATGGCATCACCTACACTGAATCAGAGGCCATTGCCAACCTTTTGACTGGCAGGTTCAGCTCAAATCCCTGCTACACATACATTCTTTTGATATCCTATGTCTTACAGAAACTTGGCTCAAACCAGTAACTAAGGATAATGATATAATTCCACCTGGCTACAACATCCTGAGACTAGACCACCAGTTCAAGAAAGGTGGTGAGGTGGCAATATTATATAAATCTAACTTACAAGTAACCTCACTAGATATACAACCTCCCTCACCCAGCAATGCTGAAAGTTTGATCTCTGATCTCCAGATAAATCCTAATAAAACCTTGTACATCATTTGCTCGTACATCCCCCCCCCCCAGGTAATAACATTAACACTCTTGAAAATACCCTTAGCTGGCTTTCTACATCCTTCCCTCAAGAAACCATACTGCTAGGTGATTTTAACATTGATTGGAATTGTTGTACTTCTCCTAAACCTAACACTCATATAAACCTTTATGGCTTCCATCAAACCATCACCTCACCCACTAGAACCCATAAACCTAGCAACAAACAAAGCATCTTAGACTAGATATTAATGAACAGTAATCCCCTTACCTACAAAACAAATATACTTCCTGATGATATTAACGATCACTCACTTACCCTTATTACTAGACAAAAAACATTTATCTCCAACCCATTAACCTATAGAATAACTCGTAGCAAGAAAAATCTAGACCTAGTTAGCTACCAAGCTGAGCTCATAGCCTGTAACTGGTCACCCTTAAAGTAACTGCCTCTTGATGAAGCCATCTCTTATTTTAATAAGACATTTTTTGCAAATTCTAGACCACCATGCCCCCTCCCGTAGGGTCAGAACTAGGAACAAACCTGGTCCCTGGCTCTCAAAAGAGACCAGGCAGAAAATACTGCTGAGAAATAAAATCTGGGACAAATTGAGAACTACCAAAAACCCAACTGACCATCAAAACTTTAGACAACTTAGAAATTTGACAAAAAAATGAATACTCCTTGACAAAAAAACTATTACCTAAAATTCCAACAAACCCAAAATCAAAACCCTCAAAAATTCTGGTCAGGCATAAATAAACTACTCCATCCTGGACATGCTAAAACTCCCACCCCTTCTAATTTTACTCAGAACTCACCCAACCAAATTGCTGACACTTTTAACAAATTCTTTTCTGAAACAGTGCAATCTTTAGCAAAGTCCCTCTCACATTCTAACACTACTGAGCCACTCTCTCTTATCAATAAATCACCAGTATTTTAGCTCCAGCCAGTTCCAATATATTTTATCCTTTCCCTACTTCGTAAACTCAAACCATGTACTCCTTCAGCAGATGCCATTCCTGCCGAATATTTACAGATGGCAGCTGAAGCACTTGCCTATCCTATTTCTATTCTAATAAACAGAACCATTACAGAAGGTACTATCCCAGCCATCTGGAAAGTCTCTCATATTATCCCACTGCATAAGGGAGGTAACTCAAAAGATCAATCAAATTTCCATCCCATAGCCCTTCTCTCTCCATTAGCAAAAATTATGGAGAAATGTATCCATCGGCAATTACTTGATCATATCCTCCAAAATTACCTACTAGCTGATTGCCAACATGGTTTCAGGCCTTTTCATAGCACCACAACTGCATTCTTAACCTTTACTGACTGTATTAATAAGAATTGTAGCAACAACCTACTTTCCTCAGCACTCTTCTTAGACCTCTCCAAAGCCTTTGACATGGTTAACCATCAGTTAATGTTAGATATACTGAAATCACTGTCACTTGATACTCAAGCACTCAAATGGTTCAAATCCTACCTAAAGAATAGAAAACAAGCAGTTCTCTGGTAAAGTAGCTTATCCTCTCAACTCCCCATCACCCTGGGAGTCCCACAAGGATCAATCTTAGGGCCTCTCCTTTTTTCCATTTTTATTAATGATCTGAGTGCTTCCCTTCCTCTAACCACCACCTTACAATATGCCGATGACTACACTAATCTGTGCTGCTGACTCCACTACCGAACTGCAGACCAATACCAAAAAAGTTTTTACCTTAGTTGAAAATTGGTTCCACAACCGCCGTCTCCTCCTCAACCCTAACAAAACTAATTTATTATTGTTTACTCCTACACAAAAGTCTTCCCCTATCTATTTCACAGTTACATCCAAAAATGGAACTATAATAGCACCAGACACAACCATCAAACTTTTGGGTGTAACAATTGACAATAATCTTAACTTTGACTCACACATTAATTTGACCATTAAATCCTTTACAGTATTAAAACATTTCTTACTCCCTCAGCTAGAACCACTGTTGCCCAGACACATCTTATATCCACCCTTCTCTATGCCTCTCCCATCTACTCTAACCTTTCCAAAAGCAATCTGAACAAACTATCAACCGCATATAATAATATAGCTAGATTTGCTACTGGTTCCGCATTTTGTATCCATCACTGCCAAAACCTTAAACAACTAGGATGGCTGGAATTACACAATCAGTTTCTTCTTCAGCAACTTATAATTACCCATAAGATCTTATATCATCCAATAACTCTCCCATACTCTGTAACATTATCAAACCTTATAAAAATCTTACAACACTGTATTCAGCAAGCAAGTTACTAGTAGCTTCCATAAAATCCAACAATAAATCTGGGGACTGCCTATTTACTAACTTTGTTGGAACTAACTGGAACAAACCTCCATCTAATCTTACATCACTTACATCAACACCCCTTTTTAAGAAACAACTAAGAACTTTCCTCCTATCTCAGTGGCTTCACCCTTGTACAAATCCGGACTGACCGGTTGTTTCTTTCTTGCCTATCACCTATATGTCCTTATTATTCTTATCAACTTCCTTTGTACTTTCTCAGTACCACCCTGCAAGTATGTGACTATTTCTAGTAACAAAAAGTACTTAAACTCTGTTTCAATAAAATACTTCTACTCCCTCTTTCCTTACCGGCTCTGACTCATCTCTTATGCCCTTCTCTGAGGGCTTTAGTTAACAACTTGCTTAACAGACATACCCCTATGTATCTCCTTATTCTACCTCTCAGTGATATCCTGTTGTAGTTCTGCTTATTTAAGAAGTTTTTAGGCTAAACAAATTGTCAACTTTGTTCTCAATGGAAATGTCTTATATTCTTTCTCACCTGGCTACACCTATGTAATGGAACAGTTTTTCTCCAATTTGTTGCTAATATATTGTTGTTTTTATGCTTATTTTAGATTCAGTTTAACATATTGGAAATTGAAGTATGCTTTAACTATGTAATTTTGGAGCTTTTCTCCCCGGGCCTCTACTGAAAATAGACATATAGCCAGTTGGACTAGCCCGGTCAACAAATGTAAAATAAATAAATAAAATAAAATCCCCCCCAATAATGTAAATGAAATACTGCATATGGCTATCATCCAAACCTTTGCTAGGGAACAAGTCTTTAATGTACTTTCCAGGGCTAAAAACACTGCATCAAATGGACCCCAATAACATCATGGGATGCTTGCTAAATAGCATGAAACATGACCTCTCTAGTTCACTTGAATCATTTTTCATCTGGAGCCTACAGTCTGTTTTTGTGCTCAAAAAATGGAAAATGGCTACAATCATTCCCCTGCACAAAGTAGGTCTCACCACAGATACGGGTAACTACATACCCGTAAGTCCAACCAGCTTCATATGTAAGGCAATCGGAAGAATCATCATATACATGATAAATGAGGACATAGGTAACCTTCAAATACTGGACTCATTACAGTTTGGCTTTGTTAAAGGAAAGTCATGCCTACTAAATCTGGTGGACTTCTTTGAGAGGGTCACCAAAACAATGGATGAGGACAAGACTGCACACAGCTTATCTCAATGTGGCCAAGGCTTTTGATACACTTCCCCACTCAGGCATTATAGGCAAGCTCATTAAATTAGGTATAAACTTTTTTATCACCCACTAGATAGCCAACTGGCTCACTGATAGGACCCAGGAGGTCAAAATACGTGAGGCCACCTCCACCAAGAGGCCAGTCACTATTGGAGTCCCCACAGGGTTCATTACCAGGCCCGCTCCTTTTTGATATCTATTTCTCTAAAGTGGAAGCAAATGCTGAAGGTTTATGGCTGACTAAGATGGCAGATGATTCCAAGCTGGAGGTTATCATTGACTCCCCTATGGACACTAGCATTCTTTGAGAAATCCTATCTTTGACTAACAAACATGGCCAAAGCCATGGCCTTAAACTCAGGGCTAAGAAATGCAAAATTCTACTCTTTGGGAAGTCAACATCCTGGCTAATTACCATGTTGATAATATGCCGCTAAGAGTCGACCCAGTGGTCAAGGATCTGGGTGCAAACGTAGACAAGTAGCCTTACCTTCAACCAACCACATGCCCACAGAGGTGAGAAAATCCTTTTATGTTGTGCAGCTTATTAGTAAGAGCATGGCATCTAGGCCCAAAGAGGTTGTTATTCCACTATAATCTGCCCTTATCAAATCAATCATAGAGTAAATGCTCCTTTCGGTATGTACCTGACCAGGCATACACTGCAACTAGAGCAAACTTAGAGGTTACTTACAAAAAGAATACAAGGTGTAACAAGCCTGCCTTATGCAGAGCACCTTAAAGCTCTTTCCCTCTTCTCAGTCTTCTATAGATTACTGAGGGGTGATATGTGCCTGACTTACAAGGCATCCACAAACCCTACACTTATGAATCTCCTACATATTTGTTAGTCAAACAGTCCCAGAAACACAAGGGCTAAGGACCTGAATTTTGCTGTGACTTAAACAGAACATACTGGAATGACAGATGTGTCCCAATGACTGCACTTCCAAAGCAACAGGCTTCCCATCCATGTGAAGCTGAGTTTATCTATTACCCAATTTAAGTCAACCTAGACCAGTGGATGGGGAATAGGAAATTTACACTGTGCTTGGCATACATTTTCCCTATGGACATACGTAGCTTAAAAATGTCTGGCTCTCAATGTCCTATTTGAATACAGGATGTCATTATTCTTTCAGGAAACTTGGTTAGGTTTGGAAAGACTCCCCTGAATCATTAGCCTAGTAACAATCTATGAATACATGAATCCATCCAGTCTTAGTCATTCATTTACCAATATCCTTTTCAGTTACAGAGGAATCAAAGTCATTTATGGCAAGCAATAGGTACAAGCAGGGAAGCAGATCAGGATGAGATCCCAGTCCTTGGAAGAATGCATATACAAACTTACTTGCAACATACATCCATGCCTGTAGGCAATTTACAGCATTGTCAGTTCACTCAATTGCATTTCTTTGAGATGTCAGAGGAAACCAAAAGACCCAATAAAACCTAATGAGGATACTGGGAGATTGTGAAAAGCTTACATGAAAGGAAACACAGACAACTGAACCAGAGCTGTGAGATAGAAGTGCTGTAGAAGTAAAACTCAGCTGAAGAGAACGCAGTATGCTGCAAGTGAGTAGTCTCGTAGTTAGATGTGTGGCCTCACAAGTTTTAATTTATATATTTATCAGCTGATGTCATCTGCATCCATCAAAAGAACTGAATATAGAATGCATTGCTATAAAGATTAAACAATAAGCTATGAGTAGTAATGACTTACATTATAAATCCACTCTGTTTTGGTAGGACTCCTGCATAATATGCAGAAAACTGAATGCTGCAGAACTGTCTTATTCAATGATAAAAACCTGAGGCAACAATTCAGTATGGATCATCTTAAAAAGCATGCCCACTCAGTGAATGCTTGCATGATAACCCTGCAGCATGCTTATACTCTTTCCTACAGATAAAAGCAATGCAGAACAATGTAGATTTGTAAATCCAGGTGTTTGTGATGTAGAACCAGTTTGAAACTGGCTGGGTTTACTGTAAGCACCGCCAGCAGAGTGTACCCCAAGGGCAGAAGGAAATTTATGTCTATGTTATTGCTGATCTCTGCTGTACAGGGTCATAATTTTTCAGCTCATGAGAAATATTTTCTACCCTTCTGAACAAAAGGGATGACCGCAGCCTTCAATAGCTAAGTACAGAAAAAAGTAATTTTTATAATCAGCTAATATAAGATCAATCTTCACAAATGTGGAAGCCTTTAAGATCAATGCTCTTAATAGGAAGAAAAGAAATAACTTTCATTTTTCTAGCTTGTCAGACCAAATATGCCATTGCAATGTAGAGCACTACGTACACCGGGGCCATTTCCCCATCAGTTTCTGGGCTGCATTCCAAATGCTGCAGCAGAATGCTATTACAGGAAGACAGATATAAAAACCTATCCTTAGAAATAAAACTCAGCATTAGGATAGATCATATTTATATCGGGACGTTTGGCAATGAAAGTCATTACTGCATACTGTTCAATATGCTAGCAAAAAGAACATCTGACAGTCAGACATAAGCAGAGCAATTAATCTGATAAAACATTAGAGAGTCTCCATGTCTGATTATACTGCAAGACACACTGCTTTCCAGATTTTTCAGAAGATGCTGATTTAAGAACAGTGTGCCATGAAAAAGTTTACCACACACTACTAACAGTTCATTAAGCAGGCAATGTTTTTTTCCTGAGTGCCAGCCTCTTCCGCCGCTTGCTTGACTGTATTTGCCACCAATTAACTAACACTGAATGCAAAAGATTCTGATTGTTAATTTGTCAGAAGGTACTGAGAAGCTATGAATTCTCCTGGGATGAATTTTTCCTCTAGATTTCATATTGCTGCTAATCGTGAGCTTTGTATAATTTAGCTTAGCTTTTCTCAGAAAATCCCTCCTTCACTTGAATCTGTATTGCCTCTCTCTTTTCCTTGCCTCTGTCCATAACTAGCATGATAAGATGTATCAGATTGTTGGCACACGGAATATCACTGGAATGGAGTATTTCCTGATTTTTTTCTTATTACTAGTGCTTTTTATAATGCATTTGGTGCAGCTGTGCCTTACAGCAAAAAATAATCTACAACAATCAGTCACCATGAAGTTGTTCACGTTTTAACAGACTATAAATCCATACAAAATCAATTTGCATAACTCATTTACATATCAGAGACCATTGTTTCCCACTTTGTTACACAAGCAGTCAGTTAATCAGAAATATTAAAACTTTACAGTGTGGAAATATTGTGCCATTTCCAAAAACTAATAAGTATTTGAGTTTTAAGTGTATTAGCGTATAATGAACAACGAGCTATAATGTGCAATACTATTTTCTCTGCCATTGTGAATTGTCATTTTAGGTTCCGTAGCTTTCTTTTAAAAGCATTTATACTGCATATCCATAAACAAATATGAGTTGTTTAATTGTAGTATGTGTGTATAAAACAACACATGTTGTTCCATTCGTTCAGAGAGGTATTTGATGACCATTATTTTTTTTTCTTCTCACACCACAATTTATTCATACAAATAAACAAATACGGTTCCTATAGTGCAGAATTGCTGACCTTTCTAATAGTTAACGCATAGTCAGAAAGGGACAAGTCCTTGACGTTTCCATGCAAAAAGATCCCCAACGTATCCCTACTGTATGTGATCCAGGAATCAGCAGGATGAAACTATTATCTTGATGAAGCAAGAATAGCTTTCAGTGTGATAGACTATAGGCTAGGGGTTTCTGAGCTAAATGGGTTGGGACTACATATGGAAATGCATTTCTGGTTCAAATGTTAATCCATGAACTGCATCTAAAAAGTATGGCAATGCCATATATGAACCCAGTCATCTTTCCTGAGAAATCTCACTGTGACTGGCCTGTAGTCTACATTTTGTACGCCATTGTCAAGTGCAGTATACCAACACACTATTAAATGTCACATTCTGGTAGTATACCAACACACTATTAAATGTCACATTCTGGTAGTATATTAACACACTATTAAATGTCACATTTTGGTAGTATACCAACACACTATTAAATGTCACATTCTGGTAGTATACCAACACACTATTAAATGTCACATCCTGGTAGTATACCAACACACTATTAAATGTCACATTCTGGCAGTATACCAACACACTATTAAATATCACATTCTGGCAGTATACCAACACACTATTAAATGTCACATTCTGGTAGCATGTCAACACACTATTAAATGTCACATTCTG
This sequence comes from Protopterus annectens, assembly GCF_019279795.1. NCBI lineage: Eukaryota > Metazoa > Chordata > Ceratodontiformes > Protopteridae > Protopterus > Protopterus annectens. The sequence continues at coordinate 1,209,753,582 of NC_056746.1, forward strand.
GTAGTATACCAACACACTATTAAATGTCACATTCTGCTAGTATATCAACACACTATTTAATGTCACATTCTGGTAGTATACCAACACACTGTTAAATGTCACATTCTGACAGTATACCAACACACTATTAAATGTCACATTCTGGTAGTATACCAACACGCTATTAAATGCCACATTCTGGTAGTATACCAACACACTATTAAATGTCACATTTTGGTAGTATACCAACACACTATTAAATGTCACATTCTGGTAGTATACCAACACACTATTAAATGTCACATTTTGGTAGTATACCAACACACTATTAAATGTCACATTCTGGTAGTATACCAACACACTATTAAATGTCACATCCTGGTAGTATACCAACAAACTATTAAATGTCACATTCTGGTAGTATACCAACACACTATTAAATGTCACATCCTGGTAGTATACCAACACACTATTAAATGTCACATTCTGGTAGTATACCAACACACTATTAAATGTCACATTCTGATAGTATACCAACACACTATTAAATGTCACATTCTGCTAGTTTACCAACACACTATTAAATGTCACATTCTGGTAGTATACCAACACACTATTAAATGTCACATTCTGGTAGTATACCAACACACTATTAAATGTCACATTCTGACAGTATACCAACACACTATTAAATGTCACATTCTGGTAGTATACCAACTCACTATTTAATGTCACATTCTGGTAGTATACCAACACACTATTTAATGTCACATTCTGACAGTATACCAACGCACTATTAAATGTCACATTCTGGTAGTATACCAACTCACTATTTAATGTCACATTCTGGTAGTATATCAACACACTATTTAATGTCACATTCTGGTAGTATA
>NC_056746.1:1209774453-1209781953 GCF_019279795.1 Protopterus annectens
GAAATGGTGACAGAAGGAGCACACATTTAAATGAACAGAATACAGTAACAATTTAAACTAGGATACGTATGATGGAAGTAGAAAGGAACAACAAGGCATATCAATTTACAAATAAAGGGTGGGCATGTATTGGACAAAAATAGGGCAATAAAAACTGACCAATGAAAACACAAAATGAGGTGACATATTGAATAGTAATGTATGTGAGAACATAACAGGATTAAATCTTCTTTCACTGTTGATGATTCTGGCTCAGTATATGCAGCCACAGTGAAAAATGTATGTACATGTATGCAACAAGGTGATTTATGTTCTATACATGTACAAATCTTTGGTACATATGTGGCACAATGTATACTATACTTTGTATCATTTACATGAACTATACACAGAAGTTTACCTATGAGAGATTGAAGCACACTTTGCTTCAACAGTTTCCAAAAGATGAATATGAAAATCCAACCACTACCTTTCTTTCCACTCCACTAACTACCTTGATTATAGCAAGCTCGGCTGCTCATAAGCCCAGTACTTATTATACAGCAGGAACTTCTTATTGTAACATTAGTTAATGTCTGTTATGTACTGCACAGATAAAGATTCTAGTTGTCTACTGATGTACTATGTTTTTCATCTGTAAATATGTTGTAAGTAATTGCTATGTTATATTGTTAATCGCTATGTAATCCAATGTAACTACTGTCTGTTTATTTTAACTGTGGAGCTTTTCTCCCCAGGCCTCCTCTGAAAATGGACCTATGTCCAGTCGGAGACTCCCGGTCAACAAATGTAAATAAATAAATAAATAAATAAATAAAAATGGTGAGCCAAAAACCCCTTGAAATACATATAAATGTCTTTTTTTTTTGCATGGGCAAGCTCCCTGCACCCCCTGTTTAGGTGTAAATACACCCACTGCCCACAAATTATATATATCAACTCCATGGGTGCACCAGAGTGAGTAAAGGGGAAATCCCTGAAAAGCATTCAATTGGCTCACACAGTCCAGCAAACAGCAAGGAAACTCACTGTGATATGAAATTTACTAACTAAAGTCACTCATGCATGTTGTGATGATCTGTAACAATGTTGTATACTGACACATCACATTTAATATTTTTATGATATATCATGGAACTGATGCCTTAAACCTCAGAATATAACAATTTACAAGTTTGATGCATGTGCTTCCATGGCAGCAGTGAAAGGAAACAAAGTAGAATGCCAGCTATTGATTAGAAAGAAGGATCCTCTACAATGGGAAACATGCTATATTGGGGGGTGGGGGCACTGGCTATTACGTCTGAGACTTATGTCAAGTTTTTCTTGCATGATCACCCAATAAGCTGAGCACATGTGTAGCAAACATTGCCTTATTTAAAAACAAACACACCAGGGTGATCTCCAACAGGCTGGGTGACAGTACCCTTGCCATAACATTTTCAGCTATGCTGCTAGTCTCTGCCTATTGCTGCTCCATACCAGAAACTGGAACCTCACAAACACATCTATGTCACCAGCACTATGGATGGTCATCTCATGGGAATGGCAAGACATCTTTGATTCCTCATGTATTTGACAGTTCATCAGATAACTCTTAGAAGAATCTGTTGCTCCTACTCCATGGGTGTCAAATCAAAGGGGAGCATCTATAAATGTAGAAACAGAAGCATATGAGACATGTTAATAAAATAAACATGACAAGCAGTGAAGGTATTACTGAGGTATATGTCCAGAGATACAGCACACTGAGCAGTAAACCTTCTAACTCTATTTGGAAATATATTCTTGTGTATTCATTTTCTGACAGTTTTCAAAACAGCTGATGTCATAACTGCAAATGCTACAACATGTGTCCATTATTTAATTTTAGCACTTTCATTTATTCTATGAGAAACTTCATCAGAAAATGGCAAACAATGCATATTACCCAGCTTAAATACTCCCGCTAATTAACAATTTAAAGTGCTACATGCATTTTAAATATTTTTTTTTAAAAAACACAGACTATGAATTTTCCACCTCCATCCAATAATTCAATAATAAATGACACATTAATATCCATCCTATTATTTCTTAATACAAAACAATATATATGTATGTATATGAACAATATAATTAATAAATTAGTATAAAGTAGAGTAAATTTGTCTTTCTAAAAAACATATATATATAAAACTATGTATATATATATATATATATATATATATATATATATATATATATATATAAATATATTCAACAACAACAGAAAACAATACCAAAAAATGTCCCAGACCCAACTATATAACAGTACAACAAAGCACAAAAAGAACCAAAAAGAACAGTTAGAATACATTTTTATAAAAAGAACGCAGACTTCAACCTAAGTAATGAACTGATAGATAGGGTACTATTAAGTCCAAGGTTAACACTGGCATTGGTTCTTAACTGCCACTTTAGTTCTTTTAATTATAGAAAATCATTTACTAGACCACCTCTCTCACCTGTACAAACTTGTTCTAATATGGTAAACTTAAATGTGTGTCCTTGATTTTCCATAACATGAACTGCTAGAGCACTTTTTATTTCATTATGTAAGATGTCACGATTATGTTGGTACACCCTTGTCCTAATAGCATTGATGGTCTTGCCAATATAGAATCTTGGGCATTTGGTGCACAGAGCCAGGTACACCCCTGCCTTTGTACTACAATTAAATTTCCCATCAAATTAATTTTACCATAATTTGGAATGAATACTGTATTTCCTTCCAGCATAAATTTGGCTTTTGGCTTCTTTACTTTTTATCAGTTTGTTTCGACTTGTGTTCTATGTGTTCTATGTGTCCATTATTATACTGCATAAAAAATATGGCTGAAAAGAGAAGAAAGGATTCTGTTGCTATGAGCATATTTCACAGACAGTGAGAACTGTCCTAGTTAGACATACACATTGTCTAGATAGTATATTAAGTACATCACCATATAACAGCCATTCATAGACATTGCCTAGATACTTTCCAATACATTATGTTCGTGTTACTGAGACTTTGAGCATATGTGTCAAATCAACAATAAACTAGAATATAAACAAAATATGATATGGAATGACAAAGACATAAAGACACTCAAAATGTGTAAAATAAAAGTTACACAGTAATACACATATTTATGAATGCACATTTGCGCTACAAGCTTTACCTGGAATTAAATGCCAGATAAGCATTGCACATATAAAAAAAATACCACAATAATAATAGTAGCACCTTAAAAATAATGACAGTACTCAAAGACATATCAACAAGTCAGTTGAAAGAACATCAAAATATTAATAGTACACATCAGCAAATGTTCATGAAAGCAAATTGTTACTAGGCAATAGATCACTTAAGCCTTTATAAATTTAGCCAGTGTAATCCTACTGGCACATCCAACTAGTTTTTCCCCTATTCATAAAGGGCAGGGAGGGGGTATAGTCAGAGGGATAATCTTGCAGTTTCTCGTCCATTTACCTAAGTCAGATTTGAAGATAATGAGGGATTCGCTTTACTTTGTTGAAAGTGGGAGTTTATTCTATTGATCAAAATTTTTAGGGAGAGATTATTTGTGGTGCCATCAAATTCTATTAATGTAGCAATATTGATTTAGGTCCCTTAATCCTGCATTTGTGGTTTTATCAGTTTTTCAGTATTACAGTTATGTAGCAGAATGACAAGGACTGGGCCATTTATAGCTTTTCAGGCCAGGCATAGATCACAACAGATTAGCGTTTAGCAGACAGAGGAGAGACATAAGGTTTCAGATGCTATACGTAACTTTGGAAGCTTATACCTGGTATGTTTTTTTTTTTTTTTTTTAAGAGGAACCATTTGGGGGTTTCTCAAGGTAGATTAAGTGCTTGGTTAGATAGATAAGTACATACAGGAGGGCATACTATATTCTAGTATGATCCTGATGAGGGATGAGTAGAGGGGAATGATGACCTGGTTTTGAACTAGAATAGATGTACTTTTAATCAGTTGGGTGAGATAGACTTTTCTACTGACTGTGGATATATGATGCTCAAAGCAGATACCATTATTTACAAAGGTACTTAGTTCTCTAATGAAAATGTCTATTATAATGTGGGTGCCATTTATAGGGTAGCTGTAAGAGAGTACCTGTTTCCTAAACTGTACAATGTTACCTTTTTTGGTGTTCAGCTTTAAATAGTGAGGTGACACTATGAGTTTGTCCAAGCTGAAACCTCTTGGACAATATGAGTGCCTTCAAGGGAGATGATAATAAATTCTAGTTACTGGGAACTTGGTGAGCCAGGGGCATCTAATCGCAGAATTGCCATCAGAAAACTAGATGTCAATTAGAAGTGGTTTGAAAACAGAACCCTAGATTACACAATATGCCACTTGACAGAACAACTGAATATTAGCATTACTTTCCAAATCATGCACCTACATGCATTCATATTACACTACAAAAAAGTCATTATGTTATTAAATGTGCACTATACAAGTATTCCAGTCATAGCAATCAAGTGACACAGACGTAAGTACCAAACACATAAATGCTTTTAAAACAACCAAAGTATTCCAGTGATATACATGATGGCACACACAATTGCATAAGCACATCAAATTTATGGAGTGTGAGGTCCCTATCTTTGATGCTTACTTTCAATAACATACCAATACTGGCTAGACACACTGAATTGCTACACTGTTGCTATAATATTGTCCAAATCACATTTAACTCAGTAAAACCTGACAGCTACAATAACTGTGCAGCCTTCTGTGCACACATACAATTCACTAGGAGAACTGGTGTACCACTTCATACCACACACAGTCATCTCATTTCAGATTACAGTGCTACATATTCCAAAGAAACTATAAGGAATAAAACTAAAAAAAAATGTACACTTCCTTACGAGGAATATTTAAGTGTTGGAAAACTTGAAATATTCAGGAATTGTCATTATGAAAAGAGAGCAGTATGGCCTATAAAGCAATGCCTGATCCACCATATTTAAAAACCTGTCTGGAATACAACACTGGGTAACTAACAGTATGAGTAGATTGGGAATCTAATACAAAAATTAAGTATCAGTTATATAAAAAATGACAAATACATTACATGGTGCCTCAAACTGAATCCCAAAAATTGCATCATCATCCCCTTTAGTGAGAGTGACATCCCCAGAAATTATCACATGAATAATAATGTCCTAAGCACACAATCAGTCATGAGGGACTTGGGCACCCAGGTTGAAAGCAAACTGACTTTTGATCACCATATTATCTCCATTGTACGGAAAGCTTTCTACATGGTCCACCTCATTAGTAAGGGTAATTCAAGGACAAGGTAGTCATGACATCCCTGTATTCTTCCCTTATAAGATCCATTATTGAGTACAATGCCCCTTTCAGCATCTACTTCAAAAAGCACATGCAGCAGCTGGGGAGATACTATAATATGTTTTTCCTTGAAATCAAAAACACTTAACAACAATGCCATTCAGAAATCACCTTGATACATGTATGTGTGTGTGTGTGTGTGTGTGTGTGTGTGTGTGTGTGTGTGTGTGTGTGTGTGTGTGTGTGTGTGTGTGTGTGTGTGTGTATGTGTGTGTGTGTGTGTGTATCTATAAACATGTATGGGTGAATGCAAAGTTAATGAACACCTATCATCATCCTGCAAGTGAATGAAAAACACATGGAGAATTGCATTTATCTTGATTGCATATTATCATTTCTCACCTTATCATACAACATAAATTAGCAGTTCCTTTACATTGTATGTGATCACATAACTACAAGCATAACAAGGCAAATGCCATGGACCAGTTGGTTGACACCACTACAAGAGGTGAAGATATTTTGGACTTGATATTAACCAACATTAGTAACCACTGCAGTATCTGTACAGTGTCATTATCCCTGCTAAGATCCAACCAAAAAGTGGTCACTTTCGAAGTCACCATCTCCCCCAAACCCCCCTTCCTCCAGTTAGGGTTAAACAAAAAAACTTCTCCCAAGTTGATTACAATCTCCTGAGGGAAAGTATAAATAGATTTACAGCCCCCCTCCCCCTCCATAGGAACTGACACATATGTCCAAACCTACATCAAAGTGCTGCATGAGCATTTATATAGCTGCATGTAATCAGGAATACTTGACAGGATGAAACAATCCTCCTCAAGGAAAAGTAAACCTGTCTGGTGGACATCTGCAATAAATAAGCTCTATAGTAAAAGAAAAAAAAATGCAGGCCAGAACCAAGAAGGAGCAAGTGCCTAATTGGAATCAATCTCTCCTTAGCATTAACATGCAAATAAGAGCACTAGTGAAATCCTCCAAAGCAAATATCTAGTCCAAACTGGCCACATCTACTAAAGACAATCATAAGGCCTTTTTCATACATGTCCGCGATCTCAAAGGAACCACCCATATCTGCTCAGAACTGGTGGTCAAGGACACCACATACACAAGCGCCGTGGATATAGACAACCTACTGGCAGACAGGTTCAGTGAAAACTTCACCCATCTGTCCCAGTAAATCAGGACATCCCCAGCACCTGCACCCCCTCCCCTTATCTCTAGGGAGCAAGTCATTACTGCCCTCTGAAAGGCAAACAATACAGCCTCCATGGGAACCGATAACATCCCAGGTGCATCCTACATGAGCTCAGGCAGAAACTTACAGTACCATTTGGCACCTTATTCAAGCAAAGCCTAAGTACTGGCTTTGTCCCAGCCAAGTGGAGGACAGACACTGTCATCCCTTTGCACAAAGGTGGAGCATCCACCAATCCAGGAAATTATAGACCCACTAGCCTAACTAGCTTGATCTGCAAGGCTATGGGGGGGATTATCATGGACCTCATTAACAAGGACATTGGCAACCTCCAAACACTCAATCCCATGCACTTTGGTTTCATCAAGGGAGGTTATGCCTGTTAAATTTGGTTGATTTCTTTGAGGCAGTCACCAAAGCCATGGATGAGGGGAAGACAGTGCACACCACCTACCTTGACATGGCTAAAGCCTTCAATACTATTCTCCACTCAGGCATAACAGATAAACTCTCTCAGTTAGGCATCAATCCATATGTTACCAGGTAGGTAGCAAATTGGCTCGCTGATAGAACCCACCTAGTCAAAACAGGTGAAGCCACCTCTGGCAGTAGACCTGTAATGAGCGGTGTACCCCAGGGATCAGTCTTGTGGCCTCTGTTGTTTGGGATATACTTTTCTGAGGTGCAGGCCAAAACCAATGGGCTACAGCTGACCAAGTCTGCGGATGATTGCAACCTGGGTGCTGTCATCAATTCCCTTAATGATGTGGACAACCTCCAAGAGGGTCTCATCCAAACAAATGAGTGGTGCCAAAAACATGGCCTCAAACTGAATCCCAAAAATTGCATCATCATCCCCTTTAGGGAGAGTGACATCCCCAGAAATTATCACATGAATAATAATGTCCTAAGCACACAATCAGTCATGAGGGACTTGGGCACCCAG
>NC_056746.1:1210086953-1210221953 GCF_019279795.1 Protopterus annectens
ATGCAGGGAGAACACGTACATTCCACAGAGACATTTCCAGAGATCAGGATTGTGACGATAACGATTATGTCAAGTGTGTGTGTGTGTGTGTGTGTGTGTGTGTGTGTGTGTGTGTGTGTGTGTGTGTGTGTGTGTGTGTGTGTTGGGGGGGTGCCCAAGATGAGTGAAAATAAAATACTCAAGTTTATGTTTAGCTCACAATGCGCAGCACAATAGTGAAACAATACTAAGAACAAATGGTGACCACTAACTAGAAAAGTAATTCTCTTAGTAAAGATTTTTGCCTACAAGCTTTTAAAGAAATATTACTGACCCAATTAAAAAGTAAGCTTCAAAGAACAAGAGCAGACACATATTATATATTGCCACTAAGACATACCCAGGAACTGATGAAAGTGCTTAGTCCAAGCTGTATGGCTCATACTAAAAAAAAAAAAACTGCTCCCAAGATGTGATGTTTTGCTATTCATAGACATGTTAGCTGTGGTGAGGAAAGACCTCATTATCATCTAGTATGAATATCCCTAAATTTTAATAACTACCACGACATACAGATCATTGCTGATCTGCATATCGCAGCAGTTAAATGCTGCAGTGTATAGGCATTGGTATCCCCAATTGTTCAATCATCCCCACATACAAACACAAATGAATGCACGCATACACACACACACACACACACACACACACACACACACACACACACACACACACGCACACACACACACATGCACAGAATAACACACACACGTGCACACACACACACACCTGCACACACACACACACACACACACACACACACACACACACACACACCTGCACACACACACACACACACACACACACACACACACACACACACACACACATGGACACACACATGCATGCATACACACACAAACACACACACACACACACACACACACACACACACACACATACAAGTACACGTTTAATCACCCATATATATATGTACACACACACACACACACACACACACACACACACACACACACATGGACACACACATGCATGCATACACACACACACACACACACACACACACACACACACGCACACACACATATGCATGCACACACACAATGGACACACACACACGTACAAATATGCACACACACACAATGTACACATTTGATCGTACGTAAAATATGAACACACACACAGACACATTCACACAAAAACACAGACAAAACATTCCTTGTGCTGGCACTGACTTGTCTGCACTCATATTTTCCATTGATTCCCTACAACTCTGATGCCTGCATTAGCTGAAGTGCCATTAAGGCAAAAGGGTTTAGAGTACTTCTTAATGAATAGGTTTTCCACACCCTGATCCCCATAATAGTTTAAGCGCCGTTACATCATGAGTGTAGTAAGCTTGGAGGCTAGAGCCTCCCTCAATACACATACTTCTTTAATTGCCGGTATGGCGAAATTGTTGTTTCCTTGGTGACTAGTGTTTTCCCACCCCTGATGCCTGTACTGTTATCATGTTCTGTAGATGAACACAGTCTTTTGTCTGTATTCACTACTGCAAAGAGGTGGGGTCGGCTATGCTGATATACATGGCCAAGAGAATTCTTGAATCACTCAGTATGCAGATGCCCTCTTAGAAGCAGATCTAGGGGGCAGAGTACATGGCTATCTAGAAAATTCCTCTACGCCAGACTGCTTCATTAGCATTGCCAGCCCTGAACACAACTTCCTGCTAGACCATTTTGCAACAATGTGTTAGGGCTGTTCCTCAATTCCAGAATGTTACTCCAGTGTGTAACTGAAGGAATATATGGCGTGGTCCCGTTAAGAAATTCCCCAACATAGAGCAGGTACGCAACTTCAAAGGCCTTCATTTCCAATAGATATCACTGAAATTTATTTATTAAAATAATTTTCAAAGCCTGGGAGAAACAGCATCCAACAGAAAAATCAAGGAAGTCAATAAACTTCCATTATTGAGAAAAAAAAAACAAAACATCAAGGCTATATAGCAGAGAAGAACAAATGCAAATATTTTTAAGACTATGGATAAAGTATTACCTGCTTGGCATACGCAACTCATTAATGCCTTTATTGTCTTTACACGTGATAACATCCTGGGTGCATCAGTACAATATTGTAAAAATGTATTTCTGTTCAGCAATTGCATACTGCGATCAAATGCTATAAGGTAAATAGTGTAATTACTTTACATAGTGGATATGACACTATATCATGCCGTAAAAACTAATTATATAGCTATATGTTTTCACTGATGCATTCTTATCTTTATCTTTGAATACACTATGATGTTATTGCACTACTCATGTCTCATTAATAAACTGTCAGTTTTGTTACAGATATATCAGTTTCTTCCATTCTCCCACACTGTCAATTAAATTCTATCCCTATAGATATATATATATATATATATATATATATATATATATATATATATATATATATATATATATATATATATATATATATATATACATATATTTCTTTAGATATGTTTCATCTTAAGAGGAGACAATCAATTGACAAAGCTGGTACAGGTGGTTCAAACATCAGCACATATATATGCACACATACAATTACACATTCAGACAAACCCCCCCACAGACACACACAGAAACACACACACACACACACACACACACACACACACACACACACACACACACACACACACACACACACACACACACACACACACACACACACACACACACACACACACACACACACACACACACACACACACCACATTCCTTGAGCTGGCCTTGACATATTTTCCCTCCCACTTTCCATTGATTCCCTGCACCTCCGATGTCTGCATTAGTTGAAGTGCCTTTAACACAAAAGGGCTTAGAGTACTTCCTAATTGATATATATATATGTGTGTGTGTGTGTGTGTGTGTGTGTGTGTGTGTGTATGTATATATATATATATATATATATATATATATATATATGTCCATATATAGTCGACAGTTCATTTGACTGAAAGTTCATTTGGTCGACAGTTCATTTGATCGACAAGCATTTTAGGTGGGGGGCTTCGCACCCCACACCCCCCAATGTGGGGGGCTGTGCCCCTCACCCCCCCTAACTATATATATCAACTCCAGGGTCGCACAACATTGGGGAAGGGGGCAAATGCTTGTCGATCAAATGAACTGTCGACCAAATGAACTTTCAGTCAAATGAACAGTCGACCATATGACATGGACCCATATACATATATATATATATATATATATATATATATATATATGTGTGTGTATTTCTTTAGATATGTTTCATCTAAAGAGGAGACTATCAATTGACAAAGCCCCAGATTCTTTATTGGATTCTGTTCTATTTTGGGGATTTCTGATAATGCTTTCGCATTGTTAAGTAGCTTGTGTTTTGGGGAGGCAAGTAAGCACTGTTTTGCTGGGTTGTTGGTAGCTATGAAAAGGGAGAAGATTTAACATAATAGCTGAAGTCTGGAAGTCTGCAAATCAGAGTTCTGCAAATGAGTTTTGGTATAAAGAGAGAGAAAGATAGAGAGAGAGGGAGGGAGAGAGAAAGATAGGGAGAAAGATAAAGATAGGTTCATTGACCTAGAAGTACACTAACAGTCCTGAGGATGGGAATGCACTATTTTGCAACCGTGTTCAGGAATGGTTCTAGTTAAAACAATTAAAAGTGGAAGCAGATCTTTGTGTGTGGAAAACATATTCAGAAAGCGAATAAAGACCATCACTTATGAAATGCAGACATGAGATGGCATATATACTCAGTCTGGACAGACATTTCATTTTGGATGTGATTAATATGCATACAAAATATTAGGTAAAATCAAGTAAAATCCACGTATCATACCTGCAGAAGAGTTCCTGTGGTCTCAGTGAAGGCTGCAGCTGCTTGCATTTTATTTATTTTTCAATTAGAAGAGTTTATGTTGTAAATGCACCCCTCCCATCGCATAGAGGTTGAAAGCCTGACTACAACCCAGTCAACCCATATTTTATAACTGGCTCATGTGACTGATGTAGTGGTAGGAGAGGGATGAATATGCCTCTTTTTTGGGTGGCTAACTAGGCATTCCCTGGCAGAGGCTGTGGAATACTTCATTGAGTAGGCATGGCTTAAAGAGGGGTATAGGAGTGGAGGGATAAATGAGTTGCTGTGGAGGCGAGGTGATATGCCACACCTCATTACACACTCACTTCTTGATCATCAGCATAGGAGGGGGGGTCGGGGAGTGATGGGTAGGGCATAAGAACTCAAAAACAAAATCCCCGGTAGAATGTTGATGACAAAGAACAACAAGATGCTCTTGGGTTGACTGATGCCAGTTGGCAGCAGAAAAAGCCTGAGGGATTAGGAGGAGCAGGTAGACCCAGCATGGATGTGGGACACTGGGAATGAAGGCCATAAAGATAAGAAAAATACAAGTATGCCTCCCACCCACCCAAAGAAGTGCTAAAAACCAAACTACTAATGGCATTTTCAATTACAAAACTGATCAAATAAATGTAAAGATAATTTTTCATAGTTGATGAAAGCCTCCCTCTCAGTCATACAGGAGGCTTTGCCCCCCTCTCACCACAAAATCATTGCTTTCTGTTGTCCCCAGTCATATTAAATCAGCTCCAGGATTGTTGTACTTTGGGAATAAGCACTATCCATCCATGTGGTGGTGTCATTTTTTTTTTCAGTTTGACTTTTATTCAGCTGTGCTTTTAAAATTGTGATTCATAGAAATGTGCAGTTCTACTATGCATTGATGACTTCCCGAAAGTCGATGTTGCAAAAGAACAAAAAATAAAACAAAACAAAAAAAAAAAAGGAAAAAAAATGAGTGAAAATGTCTTTTTTTGCCACCTACACCTTGCATCCCCCAACTTAAATATATCGACTCTATTGTCACACTCGCTTGAATAAGGAAAACATTTTTGTAAAGAAGTTAATCATTACTGGCACACAATAAGAACTCACACTCATAATGATTGCCTATGGGGAAAAAACATTTGGTGTTATGTTGTTTGCCTTTTTTTCCCTGCAGTCTACTGACTCTCAAGCAATTTCACATTGGATATATGTAGGAAAGCCAAGATGGGAGGGGGAGGAATATTTAAAATACCGAACTTCCAAGGGCAATGCTGTTACAGAACTGAATGTATATCAACATAGTTTCCAAAATGTTTCATCGCTGCAGTATAACATTACTACAGAAAATATACATTTCAGCAAATGTACTTAAATTGAAAGTATATATAAATGCATTTGGCATGTGCAGTCAGTACAACACTGCATATACAAACATTCTGTTGCTTGCCTGTAGTGATATATTAATAAAACTGTAGGGAAATGACCATTTATTAACATGCTGATACTGTTGATCTAGCTGCAGAGAGATCCAGTCTAGAATTAATTGCTAGTCCCTCTGGAAAACTAAAGGCTTATAATGCTTAAAATATGGAAACATCAGATAATCATATTAATCTTTGGTCATGATAGGGAAAATATGAGGTTATCAAAAAATAGTTTCTTCAGACGTGAAGAAGACTTCCGGACTAAATGCAGTACAGTATTTTTTTTTGCCAAGATCTTATTTCATAGAAAGATTGTGACATTATTTGCACATGCTGACTTAATCTCATTTAAGGTTTTTCAGATTATCCTAATTGAATTTGCCTAATAACTGACAGATAATCTTAGGTTGCAAATCCAACCTCATGTACATTATAACACCACCCAAGACAGGTCAGGGCAATATTTATTTACAAAATGCTCATTTCAGCTAGACCACATATTATATCACATTTACCATAAATGACAGCATAGCCTTTATTAATGCAGGGATGTCATCAAAACTGAAATAATACTTAAGCTTGCAATTAGTCATAATGTGCCTGACTGTATAAATTGTTATTGATACAAATGAGAAAAAACAGTTAAAATTAAGCAAAAATCAAATTCGGCATCAGATCCCAGTCACACTTAACAGAAACAGTCATTCTACAAGTAAATATTCGACAAATACAATTAGTATGCCTAGTAAAAATCAACTCTCATTATAACTGCCCCTTTTCTAACACCAGCATGACCTTCCTGTTACCGCAACCTGCTTTTCATCTGATGGACAATGGAGTTTCAGGCTAAAGTTAGCAGCACCAATTACCTTATTTGCCTCTCTAGTACTCACATTATCTATTAGTTACAAGAAATGACTTTCTTTTCAGGCAGACAGCAAGACTGGAAATGTAACATGTCTATCTTGGTCCTTGTCTTGTTAATTCTTTTTGTTTGTTACTCCTACAATGAGAGGCCCTTTGTGCTAAATAATGATGCCATTTGTTAGCAAGCGCCATAGTGAAGTCTGTATCACAGAAACCATATGAGACAAAACCAACTCACATTCCTTCCTTCCTGTTTATCAAATTTTCACAAATTAGAAAGGAAGTGTGATCCGTATCAAATGAATATGACTGACAAGGAAGGTTCTAGATAATTACACTTGAAATGTCTGACTCAAGAAGTGACAGAGTCAAAAATGAATGGAAGCAAATAAAGAGATAGAACAAAATATACACAGCACTTTTTCTTCTTCTTCTTCTTTTGGCTTTTCCTGGTTAGGGGTTGCCACAGCGGATCACCTGTCCGCTCAGGAAACTGTTGCTGGGGTACTCAGCTGTCTGTGTAAAGTCCTTCAGTGGCATGTCCAAATTAAGGATCCCTAGTTATTAAACAGTTGATTGTTGACACTTACTCTAACTTGCCACAAGATTTAGTAAACTTTGAGTTAGCCACATAGTTTACTGGCTGCAGAGGCTTGGGAGGCAGAGACTGTAAAATGTCTGTGATGACTCATTTGATTAATGGACTTGACTTTTATGTGCTGCTGAAAAGTGATGCAGCTTTAGAAACCATTTTTGCTCCTGTTACCTATTTTAGTACCACATACTATATTCAAATGAAATAAGGCGAGCATTGTGAAGCTGAATCATGTAGCAACATGTCTACCAGGCATACATGTGTCAGAGATATTTATTTATCTCACTTTATTAAATGAGTAGATAAGTAGATTAGCTGTTTCAAGAATCATTTTCAGCCATGATGAAAGCCAGGGAGGCAGCAACAGAATCATAACATAAAGTAGTATTGCAGTAAAACAGAACATTATAAGCAACACATCATTTATGTATTTTATTTTCCATTTGTTTACTGGGGATGCCTGACTGCCACAGGCCCATTTTCAATGGAAGCCCGGGGAGTAAAGCTCCTTTATAAAAAACATCACATGCAGATTCATGCAATGCAATACTAAAAACAACATAACAATTTTACAATACAATACAAGAAAATACATTACAGGATAATGCAATAAGTACAGGAAATAAGTAAGTTAAAGAACTAATTGACAAACCCAAAGAGATGTTTAAAAAAGTACAATAAAGAGTAATAATACTACAGACAAACTTAACTGCAGCATGTTCATTAAGCACATATATATTTCTTAAAAATAACTTATAACTCACATGCCTGACTAAGGAAATAATGCAGTGTACATGTAATTACATCAGATTATAATGTAGAGAAATACTGCATGTGTCATGTTACAGTAGATGGTACATAAAGAATGGGTTAATCCACTTTCAAAACAATTATTATTTTTATTCTTTCATCAGGTGTCTTAGGGAGTCTAACTCTGAAAATGAGGTATTCTCATTTTTCTAACATCATAAGGTTTGGCCAGTTGTTCTCAGTATGGAGTTCCAACCCACTTAATGCTAATTCTTGAGGGGTTTGGACAGTAGATTTTTAATTCAGTGCAGCAATACGCCTTGTACCAAGACAGCTTTGTTAAATTGTTTGTGTCTTTCGTCTTTTCCCAGTTAGAGGTCACCACAGTGGAACTCCGGTCCGCTAATGATTGGCAGTAGATTTTTACGTACTGGCTTGCTGGGCCTAACGCACAACCTTCAACGAAGGAACGCCCATTCGTGCATTCGCTACACAGAAGACGCTCTAACTGAGAATCGAACAGGCAACGACCAAGACAGCTTTGTTAAATAAATAAATAAAAACATAAAGCAGCCATTAAAATTTGTTGGGGGGCAGTATCCTGTGGCTGTGTTTATTTTTAGCATATTTTTGTGGTGGATATTGAAAGAAACATGATAATAAATAAAGTATGTTCTATATACTGGATCATATTGCATTCCATCCTCCTTATGAGGTCTCTGTTTCTCAGTTATTAGTTATATCCACTATTTTTAAACTCTAGGTATCTACATCTTGGGTCAGTCTTTAACTATCAGCCTTTATTTCCTGTAGACTGATTTCATACAGTAACATTTAGCACCTCTAAACTATACAACTGCGCTGTAACTGAGACCTGGTTCAAAGCTCCTGAGAGCACCCCAGCGCTACCAGGCTTTACCTCGTATCATGCTTTTCGGCCCCAAAACCCAGGCCGAACCACACATGGAGGGGGAGTGTCCATATTCATCAAGGATACCCACACCTCTAGGTTAGTGGCAACTCATGAAGCATTGGAGACCATCCAGGTGCAGCTAACCGTAGGCAAAACTGCTATACAACTGGTTGCATGTTACAGACCACCCTCCCAATCTCAAGAACGCCACTCAGCCTTCCCGAAAACATTGGAAAATATGAATGTCTCACCAAATACCATCATACTGGGAGACTTCAACTACACTAACATAGACTGGGTGCACTATTCTAGCCCCAACACCCTAGCCCAAAGGTTCCTGGAATTCATAAACTCAAATGCAATGGAACAGCTAATCACCTCTCCCACAAGGGGGGATAATATACTAGACCTGATCATCACAAACATCTGGACAAAATGCTTCAATCCAGAAGTATTGCCCTCACTGGTGAGATCTGACCACAAACTAATCACCCTGGATAAACATTTACCACCTCCACCCCCAGCCCAAAAGACTACAGTGAGAAACTTCTCAAAAGCCTACTTTACACTTCTCAAGACTGAGATGGTATCATTTAAGCCCTCAGGGCCAATGGAAACCACATCCCACAATGCTGAATTTTTTTTATTTTTTTATTTTTTTTTGTTTTATTTAACATTTGTTGACTGGGAAAGTCCAAATAGGTTCCACAGATTCTGTTTTCAGCGGAGGCCCAGGGAGAAATGCTCCAGAATCCTACACAAATGCTTTCTACGGACATCTCCAAGAATGCATGAATCATGCAATCCCAAATAAAACCAAGACCCTCTCCACCAAGGAAAGCGTCCTGTCTGGTGGGTCCCAGCCATAAACAAATTGTATAACAAAAGAAGGAAGCTACTGCAAGACAGAGCAAAATCCCATAAAGGGAAGGCATCTCTGATCAGCACTAGTAGAAAGCTACGTTCTCTCATAAAAATATCCAAGGCTAACTTTGAGAGAAAAATCGCCAAGGACACTAAAGATAACCACGAGGCATTTTTCAGTTATGTTAGAAACCTGGGCGGAAACACTCAGATATGCTCAGAGTTAGTACACAATGACAAAAAATTTACCGAACCCACAGATATTGCCAACATTCTGGCAGACAGGTTCAGTGCTAATTTCTCCCCTCCCTCACCTCCAAAAGAAGAAATACTCATCCCAGCTGAATGTAACCTCCCTGTCATCTTTGATGTCCAGGTAAGAACCGCTCTCAACAAAGCAAAAAACACAGCATCTATGGGACCTGATGGTATCCCCGGCTGCATGATACGTGCACTCCAAGAGGAGCTAAACCTGCATATAAAAATGTTATTTAACCTTAGCCTTACTACAGGATATGTACCCGAACACTGGCGTACAGCAACAGTGGTCTAACTCCACAAGGGAGGCTCCACTACAGACCCTGGGAACTACCGCCCCATAAGCTTGACCAGCCTGGTTTGCAAAGCTATGGAAAGAATTATTATGGAACTCATAAACAACAACATTGGGGACCTACAGACACTTGATCCCACTCAGTTCGGCTTTGTAAAAGGCAGATCCTGCCTTTTGAACCTGGTTGACTTTTTCGAAACAGTCACTAGAGCCATTGATGAGGGCAAGGCAGTCCATACAGCCTACCTGGACTTGGCTAAAGCCTTCGACACAATACCCCACTCGGGGATCATAGAAAAGTTAAACAGCTTAAAAGTAAATCCATATGTCACAAGATGGGTTGCAAACTGGCTAAAGAACAGAACCCATAAAGTCAAGATTGCGGGAGCCATGTCAGACTCAAAGCCAGTCACAAGTGGTGTCCCACAGAGCTCTGTCCTGGGACCCCTCTTCTTCGGCATTTACTTCTCAGATGTGAAAGCAAACATGGGAGGGTTGTGGCTGACAAAGTTCACAGATGACTGCAAACTAGGTGCCATAGTCGATACACCAGCTGACACATACATCCTACAGAAAGGCTTCACCGAAATGGACAACTGGTGCCAGAATCACGGCCTTAAACTGATTGCCAAGAAATGTATAGTCATCCCCTTTGGGAAAAACAAAATACCCACAAATTATCACATAGACAGTAACCCACTGAGTACCGTAAAAGTAATCGGAGACCTGGGGACCCAAGTTGATAGTGACCTCTCATTTGACACCCACATTGCCAAAGTGGTTAGAAAGACTTTCTACCTTGCCCACCTTATCATGAAGGGGTTCACATCCAGATCAAAGGAGGTCATCGTGCCCCTGTACTCCTCCCTTATCAGGCCCATGATTGAGTACAATGCCCCATTTGGTATGTACCTCACCCAGCACTTACAACAGCTGGAGAGACCCCAGAAGTACCTCACCAAGAGGATCAAGGGTTTCCAACATATGTCATATGCTGCCAGGCTAAAGAAACTCCAGCTCTATTCAGTAGCATACCGCCTGCTCAGAGGTGATCTGTGCCTGACATACAAGGCCATGTCCAACCAGGAATTGATGGACATGCTCCACCTCAAAAAATCAAAATCCATAAGAACCACGAGAGCCAAAGATTTAAACCTCAGTTAAAAACATGAATAGAACATGCTGGAGGGACAGATTCATAACTCAGAGGCTTCCCATACTCTGGAACAAAATCCCAGTCCATGATAGGCAGAGCCCCTCACTGACTCTCTTCAAGAGAAATCTTGACGAGTGGATGGGAGATCGTAGGTTTATCCCGGGGGTCACCCCTGTATTGCTACTTAACAGAGGCATAGTAAACTAATTTTAATAAGTAAGGGGGTCTTCAATGTGTTACTACTAGACAAAGGCACAGTATTCTAAATTTATCTATACACCTTAGTACCACTACAAGGGGTCTCTAGGGCTAGGCTTGCAAATGCCTCAGGTCAGATAGCCTAGTACTAAACTATGAAACTATTATAATGGCATCCATGGTTTCTTGTGAAGTAGTACTAGGCTTTTCCAAGTTACCTTTTTCAGTTCTAAAGTAGAGGTCTTGCGCAATGTTCTTATACAATGCCTGTTTTATTTTTGTTTGTTGTTGTTCATGTGGATACACCCCAGGTCAACATTTTGAGTGTTTTGTTCTATTTTCTTCCATCAGCTCCCCCCATTTCCTTTCGTGTTTAATTGTAGCACTAGTGCAGAAATTTCCCCTAGCATCTATGGTAATTTACATTGGAGACAGGTCTTGTGTTAAACTTCACATCTTGCTTCACTAGGGTGCCGAGGTTTTCTTCAAGATTCCTGTCAGATTTACCTCAACTGTTATTAGAGACAGCTGAGGTAAAGTCCTATGTGAGATGAAAGTAGAGTGATGTCCATTTGGTAACAGGTAGTGTAGTGTCTGCTTCAACCTGCTGTTCACTGAGTTAATCTTCCTAGCCTTAGGCTTGCCATTAACTTATTGAGCAAGGCCCTTGGTGTGCAGTTTAATTCCAGCCAGTTTATCCCACTTTACTTTACTATGTATCATACTGATCTTTTAAAAATACACACTCACACACAGACACAAAACAGATACACATTTAAACAGGAACTGTTAGACTTTCATTCAGTAGATGGTTTGACTTCACTTTCCTGTTTCATAGGTGCAGGCTAATATTAAAAAAAAACAAAGAAAATCTAAAATATATCTAAATGTTTTACACAATATTTCTGATTTCATGTTACTAGTGGGAGGCCTTCCTCTCATTCCTGCACAATGTTTAATTTATGTCTTCTGGCTATCATAGGTTTCTACACAGACTGGCATTATGGCAAGTTCTTCTGTTATTTGTTTTCCTTCTGATTGGCAGACTTTAATGTACAGAATATAGTACTTATTTCTGTGTTACGGTATTTTCTCTGAGTAGTTTGGAGGTTGGGTCTGGGCTTTTTGGGGTTCTAGGCTTACTCAAAACATGTTTGGAATCCTCCAAAGGCAGACGTCCTGTCTGGTAGACCCCAGCCATAAACAAACTATACAATAGAAGGAGGAAGCTACTAAATGATAGAGCAAAATCCCAAAAAGGGAAGGCATCACTGATCAGTATTAGCAAAAAAATACGGGCACTCATAAAATTGTCTAAGGCCAGCTTTGAGAGAAAAATTGCACAGGACACTAAGGATAATCACAAGGCTTTCTTTAGTTATGTTAGGAACCTGGGTGGTAACTCCCAGATATGCTCAGAATTAGTCCAAAATGACAAAAAATACACTGAACCCACAGACATTGCAACATCCTAGCTGACAGGATCAGCGCAAACTTCTTCCCCCCCCCCTCACCAAAAGGGCAAATATCTATCCCAGCAGAGTGCTGCCCCCCTGACATCTCAGATGCTCAGGTAAGAGCCGCCCTCTCCAAAGCAAAAAACACAGCATCAGTGGGACCAGACGGTGTCCCGGGCTGCTTCCTACATGAACTCCAAGAAGAGCTAAACCCAAACATAAAACTACTGTTCAATCTCAGCCTTACTACAGGATATGTGCCCAAAGAGTGGCGTACAGCAACAGTGGTCCCTCTCCATAAAGGTGGTGCCTCAACGGATCCTGGAAACTATCGCCCCATAAGTCTGACTAGCTTGGTCTGCAAAGCTATGGAAA
This sequence comes from Protopterus annectens, assembly GCF_019279795.1. NCBI lineage: Eukaryota > Metazoa > Chordata > Ceratodontiformes > Protopteridae > Protopterus > Protopterus annectens. The sequence continues at coordinate 1,210,099,988 of NC_056746.1, forward strand.
GGATCATCATGGACCTCATAAATAAAGATATTGGTGACCTACAGGCACTGGATACTACCCAGTTCGGCTTTGTTAAGGGCAGATCCTGCCTCTTAAACCTGGTTGATTTCTTTGAAACAGTCACCACGGCCATTGACGAGGGGAAGGTGGTCCACACAGCCTACCTGGGCCTCGCAAAAGCCTTTGATACAATACCCCACTCGGGCATTATAGATAAGTTCACTAGCTTAAATATAAACCCCTATGTCACTAGATGGATTGCAAACTGGCTCAGGGACAGAACCCACATGGTTAGAATTGCTGGAGCCATGTCAGACTCCAAACCAGTTACAAGTGGTGTCCCACAAGGCTCAGTCCTGGGACCTCTTGTTCGGTATATATTTCTCGGAGGTACAGGCCAACACGGAAGGACTGTGGCTGACCAAGTTCGCAGATGACTGCAAACTGAGCGCCATTATCAACTCTTCAGCCGACACAAGCATCCTCCAAAAGGGCCTCATAGAAACAGTCAACTGGTGCCAGAGCCATGGCCTCAAGCTAAATGCCAAAAAGTGTATAGTCATCCCCTTTGGCAAAAGCAAAGTGCCCACAAAATACCACATAGGTGGTAATCCATTAAGTACAGAAGAAGTAATTAGGGACCTGGGGACCCAAGTTGATAGCAATCTCTCATTTGACAACCACGTGGCCAAAGTGGTTAGAAAAACATTTTATATAGCCCACCTAATCATGAAGGGATTCACATCTAGATCAGGGGAGGTCATCGTACCTCTTTACTCATCCCTCATCAGGCCCATAATTGAGAATAATGCCCCTTTTGGGATGTACCTTACCAGACACCTGCAGCAACTGGAAAGACCCCAAAAGTACCTCACCAAGAGGATCAAAGGGCTCAAACAGATGCCATATGCTGCCTGGTTAAAGAAACTCCAGCTCTACTCAGTGGCATACCGCCTGTTCAGAGGCGATCTGTGCCTGATGTATAAAGCCATGTCCAACCCGGAATTAATGGACATGCTGCACCTCAGAAAATCCAAATCCCATCGAGCTACGTGCTTGAGAGAGTTGAACCTCAGCATTGAAATAAATAGGACATGCTGGAGGGACAGATTCATAACCCAGAGGCTCCCTTCACTCTGGAATAAAATCTCAGTCCAGGTTAGGCAGAGTCCCTCATTGACTCTCTTCAAGAGGAATCTTGATGAGTGGATGGAAGATCGTAGGTTTACCCCGGGTATCACTTCTGTGTCACTGTTAGACAGAGGCACAGTGTACTAACCTTGAAAAAGGGCATAGCAAAATAAATTTAAAATGGGTGGCGAAAGCCAAACACATTCTGGCTAGGCTTATAAATGCCCTAGGGCAGATAGCCTAGTATGAACCTATGAACCTATGAATCAGAGCTGCCAAATGGTGCATTTACTGAGTGATAATTATCAGTAATAACACTGAGAGCTCTTTAAGAAAGCACTGCAGTCCTGGCAAGATCATTTTTTTGTGGAGGTGACAGGGGAAGTTCAACAACCCTCCATGAGTGCAGTTCCTCCCACATCCAAGAAAATAATGTTGGGGGCTCCAGAGACAAATGTTTTGAAAGGCAGCAGCACAGCTATAAGATCTTGTCAGATGAATCCCGTGAGTGTAGCCAAGTATGGATGGTAGAACTTTACCAGGCCACTACAGAGAGTGACCAGTCTGGCTCTATACAGCAAGGTAAAGATGTTCAGGTGGATAGGTCTGTGGGTTTTTGCAGGGTTAGAGTAGGCATATATGTCAGAATTTTTAGATGCTCTGGCAGAGTGCAAGAGGTCAAGCTATTTGAATTGTTCACTCAGAGGAGAATTTTCTCCCCACAGCAGGCAACCAGCCAAAAATAGTAGTACACATTTTCAGGGCAAGAAGAATTCCTATTAGTTCCTTTTCATATCTTCATCTTTCCAATTAGATGGTCCAAGAGAGTTTTTCCAACATGGTTAACCAGGACATTGTCAACCCCATTTTGTTTTCTCTGGGGCTAGCCATTAATGGCACACATTCTTGTAGCAGTTAAAGATAATATCATCAAGGATTAATATATGTCTGTATCCAGTGAATCTTAGAGTAGTTCTGGTGATGCTTTTTGAAAGCAGATATTAAAAGAAACTACGCTAATTTTCTACTTGTTTTTTCAAGTTCCTAGCACCTTGAAATGTTGTTTTATTTTGTATTAATTGTTTTTATACTTTCCCCCTCAGTTTTTGTTTTAATGTTAGACGTGGTCAGTGGAGTGGCAAAAGATTTCATAGCAGTGTACACAGTAATGGGCAGGAAGCAAGTGGGTGAAATTGGAGTCAACTATACTGGAGACAATTGGAATGAGGGTTTCATCTATTTCATGGCCAACATTTTAGAAAAGAAACCCAAGCAAGCCCTTCCCCTTCTGGCTTATTTCCTTACCATTAGAGAGGCTTACCATATTAGAAATGGCATTACATGGCTCTGATATGATGAAAGGTTTATAAAGTTAAAGATAATGAATACAGCTTTAAAATGGTTGAAGTGCTATGCAACAGTGAACAATAGTATTAAGAAGGAAGAGGTCCAGGTGCAAACTACATCTTTAGATGATGCTATCAGTATCATCTGGAAGCTTTCCGGCAGCTGGCTAGCCAAGCTGATTTCTGTCTGCTGCCAATTTGCAAGGACAGTCTTGTCCTTGAAATATATTTCAATGGTCAATTCTTTTTTGATACAGCCACACCATTGGTCTATGCTATGACCTGCACCACGAATGAGAGATTCAGCACTACTCTTCAGTGGTGCTGGAAGCAAAGGGCACTGTGTCAAGCAGCTATGTGGAATCAAAGGGCACTGTGTCAAGCAGCTATGTAGTACCTGGAAAATTTTTGGTAATAGGAAATAAAGCTGGAGGCACCAATGAAAGCCTGGAGCTCTACACTAACCTATGTTAAGAACTAGGGTTCCTTGTGTTGAGAATAAGGTGGTAGTGCCTGCAAAGTTATTTGTTTGGAAATCAAAACAGAGTCCTCTTCCTTTTGTCTGCATCAGAATAAGCTCCTGCATCTAAGGGAGGTTATTAAGGAATTTCTCAATGTAAGAAGACTGAGAATTTGGGAAGTCATGGAGTTGTTGGGCCTTCACAACTGTGTATGTATGGCTGTTGCTCCCAGAAGAGATTTTACTAGGGTATTGTCCAATTTGCTAAAAGGAGGCAGGCAGAAGCACTGTACGGAGAGGGTAAAATCCAGAATAAAGGAAGATCTGTGCACATGGCAGCAATTCCTGGCAGAATTCAGTGGGTTTTCATTTTGTCAAGGTAACTGTATTTCTTCCTAGACATTACAATTATTCATGGATGCTGCTGGAGGCCTGGTGATTAGACCTTATTGTGGGAGATGATAGTTGTCAGCTCCCTTGCCTGAGTCCTGGTCAGTTGAGCACAAGAAAGACAATCCCCGGCATTCAATAAACTCTGTTTAGGCTTCACGCAGCTCCTACCCAGACTTCACATGTTAAAAAGACAATGCGGGGCACACATGAGCGTGATATGCATATTAATGAGGTGTGGCATGCCTAAGTTAGGTTTTGTGGCTCGCAATAGTGTTGCAGCCTGCAAAACCTTTTAAGTGAATGTGGATAGCAATTCTGTATAAGGCAGGACACCTACAGTGTGTGAATTTGCATGGAATGCCACAATGATCACCAGAGCTTCATAAATAGCTGTCATTCTGTTACTGCAAGATATCTGCACAGAGGTCAACTTAATGAGAGGACAAATAAACAGTAATGGGGTCATACGTCACACAAATGTCACATAGGAATGTGTTAGAATGTAACAGTCTCAACCTCTTAGAGCGAGAAATGTGGACCAAGCCGTAAAAATGGAGGGACACAGGGCTAGAAATAGGGACATGTTTTTAATACTGCACGTCCAAACATAGGAAGTAGACAAAATATATAGGTTGTACATTAGCATGGACTTTCTGAAGAGCATGAAATATGAAAGTCAAATGACAGTCATCAGTTTCTGACTGCACACTACAATGACATGCCAATGATTTTCCAGGGAAAACAAAATGTTATGAGAAAAAGATTATGAGACAAAAACTGGACATTCTGTGCAAATCAGAACAGCTGAGATGTATGCACTCAAATGTATGTGATACTATGTCACATCAGTTCAGAGGGTATGCACTCAAATGTATGTAATACTATGTCACATCAGTTCAGAGGGTATGCACTCAAATGTATGTAATACTATGTCACATCAGTTCAGAGGGTATGCACTCAAATGTATGTAATACTATGTCACATCAGTTCAGAGGGTATGCACTCAAATGTATGTAATACTATGTCACATCAGTTCAGAGGGTATGCACTCAAATGTATGTGATACTATGTCACATCAGTTCAGAGGGTATGCACTCAAATGTATGTAATACTATGTCACATCAGTTCAGAGGGTATGCACTCAAATGTATGTAATACTATGTCACATCAGTTCAGAGGGTATGCACTCAAATGTATGTAATACTATGTCACATCAGTTCAGAGGGTATGCACTCAAATGTATGTAATACTATGTCACATCAGTTCAGAGGGTATGCACTCAAATGTATGTAATACTATGTCACATCAGTTCAGAGGGTATGCACTCAAATGTATGTAATACTATGTCACATCAGTTCAGAGGGTATGCACTCAAATGTATGTAATACTATGTCACATCAGTTCAGAGGGTATGCACTCAAATGTATGTAATACTATGTCACATCAGTTCAGAGGGTATGCACTCAAATGTATGTAATACTATGTCACATCAGTTCAGAGGGTATGCACTCAAATGTATGTAATACTATGTCACATCAGTTCAGAGGGTATGCACTCAAATGTATGTAATACTATGTCACATCAGTTCAGAGGGTATGCACTCAAATGTATGTAATACTATGTCACATCAGTTCAGAGGGTATGCACTCAAATGTATGTAATACTATGTCACATCAGTTCAGAGGGTATGCACTCAAATGTATGTAATACTATGTCACATCAGTTCAGAGGGTATGCACTCAAATGTATGTAATACTATGTCACATCAGTTCAGAGGGTATGCACTCAAATGTATGTAATACTGTGTCACATCAGTTCAGAGGGTATGCACTCAAATGTATGTAATACTATGTCACATCAGTTCAGAGGGTATGCACTCAAATGTATGACTATGTGTCACATCAGTTCAGAGGGTATGCACTCAAATGTATGTAATACTATGTCACATCAGTTCAGAGGGTATGCACTCAAATGTATGTAATACTATGTCACATCAGTTCAGAGGGTATGCACTCAAATGTATGTAATACTATGTCACATCAGTTCAGAGGGTATGCACTCAAATGTATGTAATACTATGTCACATCAGTTCAGAGGGTATGCACTCAAATGTATGTAATACTATGTCACATCAGTTCAGAGGGTATGCACTCAAATGTATGTAATACTATGTCACATCAGTTCAGAGGGTATGCACTCAAATGTATGTAATACTATGTCACATCAGTTCAGAGGGTATGCACTCAAATGTATGTGATACTATGTCACATCAGTTCAGAGGGTATGCACTCAAATGTATGTAATACTATGTCACATCAGTTCAGAGGGTATGCACTCAAATGTATGCAATACTGTGTCACATCAGTTCAGAGGGTATGCACTCAAATGTATGCAATACTATGTCACATCAGTTCAGAGGGTATGCACTCAAATGTATGTAATACTGTGTCACATCAGTTCAGAGGTTATCCCAGTGATATGGCAGAAAGCCATATATTTGATAAGAAAACCATCTGGATATCCTGGGAATTCCTGGACATTTGAGAGGTATGAATGTGAAGTATATGGTGCAAACACAGTACAAGGCAGTGTACCTACAGTGCATAGGATTGTGATATCCCATTCCTGGCATACTGTACTGAAGCTGTGTTAATGGATTGTGACAGAACATGTGACTGCCATGTAAAATAATCACCCAGGGTAAGTGTGTGTATTGAATAAGGACACATAGATGAATTGTGGGAATGAACACAGGGAAAGAGGACAGCAGAAACTCCCTCATGTACTGCAGAGGAGGGCATGTCAATGGAAGATGGTTTTAGCAGCAACACCAAGCAGATGTCTATATGGTACAGTACGGACTGTACAGTGAAAATGTGTTGTCTGTGACTGTCACACAAGGTGCCATAACAATGGAGAGGATGTGTGCCTGTGAGATAAGTGTCCTTACATGAGTAATGTGGAGGATATCTATCAGGGATCTGACATACAACTGGGGTAGGGTGCATACTGGGAAGCTGTGCAAACTGATATTCCTGTATATGAGTGTACTCTCAGCAGAAGTCTCCAGCAAGGTGGCTACAGGTAAAGAATCATGGCAAACATTACAAGAACCAATTGCAATCATGGACAATATCAGAATAGCGCCACCACTAATCTCATGCCTCTAACATAACATATGTGATGTGGAGTGATAAGAGATGAGCCTGCACACACACACACACACACACACACACACACACACACACACACACACACACACACACACACACACTTGACAACTATTATGATATAGTCAAACTCTATGAGGGCAACAATGCACACTGTTCTGGTACTGTAATATCTGGTCTATATCAGAAGATCGAAGTTTCAAAACTTTGAATCTGATATGGTCAACACAATATGATCGAAGTCTTGAAACTTCAAATCTTTTAATGGAGATCTCAGTGCAGCACGGAAAGGGAAGATTTCCCTTTTCTGCACTATAGTGTGATCTCAGAGTTGGTATATTTAAGTAGTGGGGGGTGTGGGGGCTGCAGGGGGGCTTGCTCCCCTGCTTTGAGATTTTAAATGGTTTGTTTTTGTAGGTTGTTGTGTTTTATTAAATTTTCAATGTTTCAAGACTTCGATTACATGGTGTCGACCATATCAGATTCAAAGTTTTGAATCTTCGATAATGTAATATAGACCTGTAATAGCTACAGGAGGTGTTAGGAGGGACACTGCTATACCTATATGTGACAGTATGGGCAATACAGGCTAGTTGCCTTGTGCGCATGACATATATCTATTGCACAATCCACAATGCCAAGAATGATATGCATGCTATTAATGTTGTCAAACACCTATGTATGCAGTATGTGCATAAGATGAACAGCTAGCACACATGCATTTGATGTAACAACTTGGTTGGTATTCTGCACCATCAGACAGTCATGTATATTCCACAGAAAGAATACTTAGGTATGGACAATAAGCTGTGTGGCAGTGCACTGTGACAAAGTTGGTACACTTCAGTTACAGATTACTGGAACATGTGTAGGGAGGTATATGATGAAGGCTGCAAGGTACACAATTATTGGTGTGATAAAGGCTGGGAATCATGAAGTTATTATGGCCTCTGATGTACATGCCCTTCACATACCCAGTACTTGTGTTACATTCATGGCAGCAAATAAGAAAGGCAGACTCTGCAATGCTGTGAACTTTTATTAAAACAAACAAACAAAGCTTTTGGATTAAAAATCCTTCATCAGTGTGATAAAACTTTACAGAAAATTCTACAATAAATAACAATATTCACATTAATCATAAGACATAGCCCAACCAATCCCATCACAGTACTAATTAATATAATTGACACCACAAGGTAATCATTAAAGGTTAAAAACATATATTAAAATATAAAACTTTTTTCATTGCAAAAATATTTTCATTCAAAAATAATTTCATTCAAAAAATAAATAAATATATCATTTCAAAAATAAATGTTTATGTCTTAGCACAGGTTTAAGGCTAACCATCTTATTAATTCCTGGTGTATGATCAGCCTGCATATGGACAATCCAATCATATTTCCTGAGCTCAAGTTTATTATTAATACTGACTTAACTAGTTGCATAGAACAAATGAATAAGATGACGATGGAATTCAAAGAAAGGGGTTATAATCAACATTCTTTGTTTTAATAAAACTTCTCAGCATTGCAGAGTCTGCATTTCTTCTTTATCGATTCTTTATTGGTTGTGACTGCTTTATCACGGACTGCATCCTGTGGTTTTGTACATTTAAGGGAGTGGTCAGCACAGTGACCACATGCTGGTGGATGTACAACTTAACCCCTACCCCAGGACACAGGTCACATACCTATTGGTCTCATTATAGGGTGTGATGTCCACATTATATTGGGTGGTATGTCTGTTTCCTGATTCAACAACTCCCTCCATGTGTCTCGTCAATGCAGGTGTTGTCATGGTTGTGGCGACAATCTCTGGTATGTGTTGATACTGTCTGTATTATATTAATATCACAGTTGGTGTTAATGATTGCCTACAAGCTGTAGTCCTTCAGGCAGCTGTTTGGACACAGCATGTGTATGTCATCTGTGATGTCCAACACTTAAGTAATGGACAGGAAAGGGCCTAGCAGACACCCCTGATGTAAACAGTGTTATCACTAGACCTGAGATATATGTCACATCACACATTTTGACATAGTGATATGCCACATATGTCATACCTGGTCTACCCATTTGGTGATATAGCTGTTTATGGCCACATATGACAGTCTTGATTGAATACCTCATTTTGGCTTTGTATCAAATCCCTTAACCTGTTAAAGTTCCACAAGATGATACTGTTGTCATCATGCATGTGCGCAATGACTTCTTTGAGGACATTTATCCGATGTAACGGATCTGGTATTGCAGTACCAACAAACACAGGTCTGTTGCACACACCTGGAATATTACTAGCGGACATCTAAAAGAAATCCATGATGACATGTTGGTCTACTTCACAGATGAGGAGAGTCACAATGTCTCTATACATGTATGCATCAGGTGCTGTCCTCTCAGCTCAGGTGGATGCATGTTGATGTGCGCCCTTGTATGGGAACATAGGCCATGTGGAGGGTGTGTTGAACTGTGTACTCAACTGTACAAGGAAGGTGTATTTGCTGGATCATGCCATAGGTGGTCTGTGATGTTATCACAGTACATTGATTCCATGTGATAGTCTGGATGTAAGTAAGATAGTGCACACTGCCTATTGTGATCTAGCCTAGAGTTTTGACACAATCACAGGTGCAGGTACTAGTGAGAAAACCCTCAAGCTAGGGATTAAACCTTACACACCAATTGATAGGTAAACAATTGGCTCACTGACAAAACACATCATGTGAAAGCTGATGAATCAACCTGTACCAGTAGAGCTATTACCATTGGCAAACCCCATGGATCTGTGCTTGGCCCTTCATTGTTTGAACCATATTTTTCGACATTTCAGTCAAAAATATATCGCCTTTGCCTTACCAAGTTTGCTGGTTCTTGCATATTGTGGCAATCATTGAGTCCACCAATGGTAATAACATAGTACAGGAGGAGCTAACACACACGACTGAATGGTGACAAAGGCACACAGTGTACAAATAAATGCAGAAATGTGTGTTTGTAATGTTTCCCATGTAAAATGTGGAGTTCCATGTTAATCAGAGCATTTACAACCATCCTGCAATGCAGAAAACCAGTGATGCAAGCACTGGGAACACTTCTAGATAGCAATCTGAACTTTGACCACCAAGTGTCCACACTGCTATTGAAAGCCTATGTTGGGCACATCATAAGTCATGCCATCATATCGAGATCTTAGGATTGTATGACAACACCATAGTCAAACCTCATTACAATACTAATAGAATATAAAACTTTTTTTACATGTACCTCATCAGACACATGTAGCAGCTGGAGACACCACAGGGCTTTCTCAGCAAGATAACACAGGGCCTACACACTATGCCATGATTTATGTTGATAGATTAAAAGCCATATCACTGTAAACTGTATTGTGTAGGATGAAATGACTTCTGTCTGGCCCATGGGCCAGTCTCTGACCCTGCCCTGGAGGGAGTACTGCATATCTAAAAATGTGATATACCTGATGACATCAGCAGCATTTGTTGAGAAGAAGAAAGCAGTGTTCCACATGGTTGTGTAAAAAACTGTCAGTAATGTCAAGCAACAGTTCACACACACACACACACACACACACACACACACACACACACACACACACACACACACACACACACACACACACACACACACACGCACACACACACAGACACACACACACAGTTGATTATAGTGAGAGCAGAACCCCTGCCTATCTAAGTACATGAACTACAGAACACAGTACTTAATGCAACAAGCACCACATCACAAGTATGGTTTATACAGGAGTGCAGGTGAACTTATACTAGATGACATCAGCAGGCCATGTGGGAACAAGAATGTTGGGAGGCCTGCATGAAATGGATGCGTAGGCATAAGCAAGTATCAAAATACTGTCATTGCATGGTATTGGAGGAGCAACTGTGGGATACACACTTTTGCTGTGCTATCTAGGCACACACACACACACACACACACACACACACACACACACACACACACACACACACACACACACACACACACACACACACACACACACACCAAGTTAAAAGCTAAATAATGTATGAACAGACCCCCTACCTAATTACACGGACTACATAATGCAGTACTTAATGAAGGCACCATGGCACAAATCTGATTTCTACAAGATGAAATTATAGTAAATGACATCAACAGGCCATATGGGGATGACAGGTTGGGAAGCTTACATATATACATCATACTTCATACATAGCTTCATAAGTTCATATGAGGGTATTAGCCTATTAGCTCCAGGGTGTTTAGAAGACTTGCTCTGTAAAAACACAAGTACCCTTAGAGGATAGTTGGATGGTGTTTTTTAGCAGAGCATATTTGTGAGCAGCACAAACTGGCCCTGTCCATGAAGGACATAGGTGCCAGCACAGAGGTGGCCATTTGTCAAGGTTGCACTTCAACAGGGTCATTGAGGAGCACTGCTTCACATGCAGTGGGAGCATATTACAGAGGAGTGTAAATTGTTCTGGGAAATATCTGTCTCCCCTGCATATTCTGTTTATGTCACGGGCTACGTTGAGAACCCTGGGGGAAATTATTGTTTTCCCGTTTCAATTGCAGGTGTCCATCATTTCCAGAAGAGCAGGGTCTGAGACTGCTCTGTAGGGCAGCCATAGGTCATCTCTCAGCAGTCTTCCTAATACTGAGTACAGTGACAGGTATATCATTCTTTCCATGTATGTCATGTTTTGAGGCCTGGGAGTCTCCTGGGCACAACCCTGTGTTCTCCCCAATTGCTACATGTGACTAGTGAGATACAGATTGATGTTACCATTGTACTCCATTATTGATATGATAAGGTAGAGTACAGCAGTGGTATGACTGCACTGGTCTTGGATGCGATGCCCATATACATGTGCACAGTGCAGATTGTGTGTGTCACCACTATGGTCACATAATGATGAAAGTGTAGATTGCTATCAACATGTGTTCCCAAGTCTCACAATACTGTGTTTGAGCTTAGGGTGATGCTATGTATATCATAATTGCCAGGCATACTTCATTGACAAAGGTGACAAAGAGTCATTATATGCTTAAAGTTCAGTCTGTGAATTTGTCACCAATCAACAGTCTGTGACAGCCCCTACTGTAATACGGTATCATCATAGAGGGATGCTAAATGAGTATGTCCCGTTAATAGTCATCTACAGACTTGGTAATCCACAGGTTGTCTACTGTTGCCTGTGCTTCAGGGAAGTGTTTCTCAAACAGTTGAGAGCCCAGCACAGATCCTTGTGGAATTCCACTGGTGAGTGGGCTAGTGGTGGAGGTGCAGTCCCCAACGTTGATTGTGTGTGTTCTGTCATGAACCAGTTGGCTATCTATCTATCTATACTGTATGGCCCAAATCCCAGATGGGAAATCTTCACTATGTGACATGAATGGGGATAGTGCCAAAGGCCTTGGATAACCCAACATAGCCGGCATGTCCTGTTATCCATCATCCAGGTCTTTGGGGTCAGTATCTAAAAGTCCATAAGGGTCAATAAGCAAGATCTACCCTTGGCAAAACCAAAATGGGTAGGGTCAAGTGTGTTGAAGGTTACCATGTCCCTGTGGATATGCTCCATGCTGATTCCTGCACTACTTCTGCATGCTACCAGACGGATGTGCATTGCACAGCACATAACTTTCTTCATTACATTTTGTAGTATGGTTGAGATATGTATGGAAAAAATGCTGAGACCCCAAGGTTGTAGTGCTTGGGAGATGCCAACAACATGGATGTATCTTAAACACGTGACATATAGTAAAATAGGGCTCTCAGTATGTAATGTTTCTATATTTAATTTCATGTCATGCAAAGGAAATGGACAGTAAGCAGCAGTAACACAGCATAATATATGCATTTCCATAGCACAGCAAGCAGTGGGTTAGCTCAATGGTTAGTAAAGTGGATACACATGAGAGATACTCATATTTGCGCACTGCTAAGCAGTGCACAAATGTGAGCTGCATTGCTAAAGTCTGCCAGTTAGTATTCAGTCTTTGGAATACACCTGCTACTTAACTGACTGTGGCAGCACATGTTAATGCAGTGATTTATTCCTTTTTGGGGCCAGATGGCACTGGGTTTAAATAAAACTGTATCTAATACTGTTAACTATTTTCATATTACCATTGTTGCATGTTGGTGCAAGATGTGCACAATTGTGCAATAATACATTAAAGAAAAGAAATGGGGATGACAGGACAGTGGTGAAATGGGGAACAAGCAGGGGTAAGAACAAATGGAAACCAGTACGGGAATGTGCAGGACGGAGGTAGGAAAGAACCATAGCTATCCATTCCTTCAACAGTATAAACTGGTAATATATTCAAAATATTAACTGAATTTAGACTGTCACCTCCAGAGACAGGTGACCACTACACAATAATGTTGTGTAGCCAATTGGACCGAATCAAGTGTTTCAAGAAGACACATGTTCGAAATGGAGAGCTATGTATAAGACAATATATATTTTTTTGAGAGCGAGAGGAATGTTGGGGAAGGGAAGTTGATATGTCTGGGTCTGGTCAGTTGGGTAGGTGAGGAAGCAATTGCAGACAGCCAAGACAAACAAGACAAGAGACAGGGATGGTGATGGACACAAGAGTTCAGTGGGCACTATGGATGGGGGGAGGGTGGGGACATCCAGAACCCATGGCGGTCAAGCTGGGTGACATTGAGAATCGAGTACTCAACCATATGTCTGTCATCACAGTCACCTCACTCTGCCACTGGCTGTAGTGCTTGATGTCCCTTTCTCCTCTTTCTGGTGGTACTACATAAAATGAGGTAGAGCAGCCTTTCCAGCTGACATAGGCATACACCAACATTGTGGTACACAGCCCTATGCACAAACCCTGGCAACTTAGTGCTGGTGATAAACTTATTGTCTCTGCCACTGCTCCCAGAGGGAACTACTGGACTATGCCCCAGGGTAGGATTACCTGTGGGGAAGGTAGGGAAGGGGCAGCAGAGGTGGTGCTGCCAGGTTGGCTCCCAGATATGCTGGGCAATGGTGCAGTAGCCAGTGAAGTGAGAGCAGGTGGATCCTGTGGGGTAGGTCTACCCCACTGTGCTGTGGAGCATTTCATGTTGTGGTACACATGGATGACATGGACACATTCTGATGACACATAATAAAATAAATGAAAACAATAATAAAAAATAAAAAAATAAAATAAAAAATAGAGATAAGGGTTAGGGTGAGTGAAAAAAAGAGATAAGATTAGTACCTTCATATGTGACATACAATGCATTAATACAATTTGTTGACTATATTATCTTAGCCTTTACTTTTAAGACTACTACCCCCTAACAAATAACTTACTTTTAACACAACCAACTCCTAACAAATGCACACTATATTACAGACTGCAACAGGTACTCCTTTACATGCGCATATATTGCACATAAGTGTGTTCCAGTTATACAGATTACAGGTTACAGCAGGGCATGTGTGCTATTGGTATAGATCTTTTACTTTAATCCTTTAAGTTGCACATAATTGAAGAATTAACAGTACTGTATATTTGGGAAGTGTGATGTTTGAACCCGCAACCTCTGACTAAAGTCTAATATTGTACTTTTGGTTTGTGCTACAGACTAATGCATGCATACTTACTTTAACAGTTGAGATATGCACGCTCAATTTGATACAACTCTATAAAATACCAAAAAAGCTATCTTTAACTTTTAATGCTACAATAACACTACTCTTATGTTGCATACATACCACATGCATCCCACATTCTTGCCAATCTAGTGCTACGAGTCCTAACATTGACTTCCCTTTCCATGGCAGCTATGGAAAAACAGAACAGAATACTATTATGAATACCAGTCTTTTCTATATTCAGCTTTTATGTCTTACAAGTACTCCCTGTAGTTGATACTTACACAGGTGTGGGATGTCTGCAGTCCTAAATTCCCCAATCCAGCAGTTAAGGGTATCCTTCTTCCTCCTCTGGAAGTCATTGAAGTGGTGCCTACATAGTTCATCACTGTGTGCGAGGGGGTTACTAGTGGCACTGGTTACAACCCAGGCTAAACTATCACAAACCTCTGAATTATACTGGGATCCAGAATACCCCCCCTTCAAAAGCCTGGTACTATGTTTTTTTCACTAAGAGTCCAAAACAAATCTTGGACTCATTGGACTCCTGGACACCCCATCTCTGAGCCCTAAATCTCACATCCTCCCCAAGAATGCCTTCCATACCTACTATGGATCAAGAGAAATGGAGACTAACGGTTTCCCACCAAATCCATTTATTGCATTTACTGGGAATATGCACATTGTTTGAAAATGTTGCTCACCACTTAGTATCATGCAAACACAGTGCTTGGGAGTTCTCACCCCTGAGCCATTCATGTGCATGATGTTAAGCATTGTGCAACAGTGGCAAGCAGTGAGAAATTACACAGGTAGCTGTGTATATGTGTTAGGCAAATGTGGCGGCCATGCCAGTCCAGATAACAGAAATATACTTGCAGGAATATAGTACACAGTATACCCACAGTCATACATTTGATAATCATGTGATAATACATAATGGAAACTGGGATAAAAGGAATAGTGTATGGGATATATGCTGTGTTCGAACCCAGGACCATGGCCATGGTAATCTTACACTTATACCTGATGCCACAAGAGAGTTGAGAAAACACTTGTCTATGTTTCAGTTCACTGCTGTCAAGGTCCTGTCTGCTTCCTGGGGGTCCAGCTTTCCAGTTTGCACACTGCTGCTCTTCATGCAAACCAAAAAGCACATGTTTCTCCATTTCCCATAAACAGTGGCCAACAAAAAATTAAAAAAAAAAAAAGAGAGAGAGAGAGAGAGAGAGAGAGAGAGAGAGAGAGATTTAAACCTAGTACCATCCAGCACAGGAAAAAGGAATGTATCAATGAAGTAACACTTGGTGCCACAAAGCTAGTTAAATAGCAGGTGTGTTTCATAGACAAAATACTAACTGTCAGAATTTAGCAATGTGGCTTGTGTTTGTGCACTGTTTAGCTATGTGCGAACATGTGAATCTCGCATCTGTATATACTTTGCTAACCATTGTGCAAACCTGCTGCTTGCTGTGGTATTGAAAACTGCATATTATTAATTATTACTGCTGTTTGTTGTCCATTTCTTGTGTATGACATAACACTACTTGTGGAAACATTAAAAAATGAAGGCCCTATCTCACATTATGTCACATATTTACAATATAGCCATGTGTTGCCCCCACTGCAGCACTGGTGTCTCAGGACTTTTGCCACACATATATCACCAATGCTACAGAAAGTAATATCAAATGTGTTATACACAATGTGCCTCAATCTGTTAACATGCAGAACTACAACTATCGACCCATAAGCCTAACAAGGCTTATCTGCAAGTCTAGGCAAAGGATCAGCATGGACCTTATCCACAGGAACATAGGTGACCTTCAACACACTTGAGTTGACCCATGTTGTGTTTGTCAAGGATAGATCTTACCTATTGAACCTCATGGCCTTCTTTGATACTAACCCCAAAGACCTGGATGACAGATAGAACATACCACCTATGTTCAGTTATCCAAGGCCTTTGATAATATCTCCTGTTCATGCCTCTTAGTGAACATATCCCATCTGGGAATAAGCCATACAGTATGGGCTGGATAGCCAACTGGCTCACTAACAGAACATAAACTGTCAAAGTTGGGAACTGCACCCCCCACTAGCCACTTACCAATGGAATAACCCAAGGATCTTTAATGGGCCTTCAGCTGTGTAGAAACTACTTCCCTGAAGCACAGGCAATGGTAGATGCCCTGTAGTTTACCACATTTGCAGATGACTGTTAATTGGATGCACTCATACAGATTTCCCCATTGATGGCAACATATTACAGAAGACAGAGACAAATTATTGGTATGAAACTCACAGACTGAACATTACAGCAAACAACTCCTCATTGTGCAATGAAATACTGGTAGAGGAAACCAAGGCACAATAAAAGCGTAAAAGGCATAAAAAATGTTTATTCGTGATCGCTTTCACTGTCGTCTGATGAAGCGGCATGGTAAGCTGTGAAAGCGCTCACAAATAAACGTTTTTTATGCCTTTTACGCTTTTATTGTGCCTTGGTTTGCTCTACCAGTATTTCATTGCATTTATTTTAATAACTATGTTTGTGGTTTTGACTGGTGGTGTATTTGTTCCTTTGGTGGAATCTTATTTTTCTCTCTCAACTCCTGATTGTGCCCTTTGGCAAAGAAGCACCCCTGACAATCACAATAAGCATACCACCCCTCTCAGCTCAAACACAGTGTTGTGACATTTGTGAACACATGTTGATAGCATTCTACAATTTCATTATATTATGTGTTCATAGTGGTAAGACACATTCTACATTGCATACCTCATATATATGGATATCACATCCATGACCACTGAGGTCATGGCGCTGTTGTACTCCACTCTTATTAGACCACTAATTGAGTACAAGGCTCTCTTCTCTCTGTACCTCACAAGACAACTGAAGCAATTGGAGAAAAAATAGAGGCTTGTGACTGGGAGAATGTAGGTCCTCCAAACATCGCATACATTGAAAGACTAAAAAACTTGTCACTGTACTCAGTATCCTGCAAGCTGCTGAGAGGTGATCTATGCCTGACCTATAGAGAAGCCTCGGACTCTGCCCTACTGGAAATGTTGGTCATCTGCAGATCAAATGGGATAAGAATAACTTGACCCAGGCTACTCAACCTTGCCTGTGACATAAACAGAGCATGCTGGGGAGACAGATATATCCCCCAGCGACACACACTTCTCTATAATAGGCTCCAACTGCATCTGAAACAGACCTCCTCAATTTGCCTGTTCAAGTACAACCTTCGGTACTGGTTGAATGATTGTAAAGTCACCTCTGGGGCACTGCCTATACCCCACATAAAAAGGCCGAGTTGTTGATGCTCAAAAAAATCACTATGCTAATAACGACCATCTAAATATGCTTAATAAGGGTACTTGTGTTTTTACACAGCTACCATTATATTGCCTCATATATAGTAATAACCATGTACTTCTAAAATTTACAAATGTGATATGTGAGTGATGCAACTGTACAATGAATCTAGAATAAATGTTCTGTATCTCAGGTAACACAAACCAGATATCAAACAGGTTGTCAGCACACACATTTCACCTCCTCAACAAACCAAGTACACAACACATAAACCCCCATATGCAGAGGTACTCATTAGAAGCTTACTAAAAAAGCAGTGACCTCACAAATGTACATGCATTACAGTCCCAATGGAACCTACTACACATAAAAAACAAATGTATCAGTGTCTCACCCATTAAGCCCTTAAGGCAAAACACCTGAAAACCAATGTCTTGGTCATAGGTGAATCCATAGTGAGAAACACAAATGTCCTCCTCACCAGGCTGTACAAAGAGAAAGTCTTAAGACATATCTCAGTGGACTATATGAAGAGAGATATGACTGAGCTCTAAGATTATGTGTTCCAGACAGGTAAGACCATATCCCTAAGCAGCAGTCTACCTTCATCCAGGATGATGCCTCAATACAATCAAAAGAATTAGCAACTTCAACAATTGGCTTAGCTACTGGTGTCAGTCCAGGCGGATCCAGTATTTGTCAGCCTGAGATGATGCGGTCAACAGACCACAATGCTTTGCAAGGGATGGTCTTCATCTATCACCTCTTGCCTTTTGGTTACTGGCCAAGGTACTTGCCTCCCTCATAGTGCCTTTTTAGGCAATATTATAAGAATCAAATTCTTAACATAAAAATATCTTCAAAAGACAAACTCATGGTTATGCTTCTTAATGGTAGCAGTCTAAATCAGAAACTTCACTCAATGGAAGCACTTCTTACTTGGGAACATGTTGATGTTTGTGCAGTCACAGAGGCATGGTTTAGGGCCACATAGAGTACTCCAGTTACGAAAGGCTATAATGTCTTACACACATTCAGGCCACAAAATGAACATGAAAGAACAAAAGGAGGAGGTGTATTCATCTTTATAATGACTACCTAGAGTTACTCCAAGTCCAACAAACTGTATGAAAGACCTCCCTCCCTTCCTGTCATTGTTAGCTACAGATCCACCAACATGAACATGAAAACTACACAGTGCCTTCCTTGACCTACTTCAGTCACTCAAAATACAGCCAAACATCCTAGGCATGAGTGACTTAACTATCCTTCCATTGATTGGGGCACATATATGAGCTCAAACACATTCTCCCTAAGGTTCCTGTACTTTATAAACAAGAATGATCTAGAAAAGTTAGCCAGGAAACCCACAAGGAGTTTGATTGTCCTTGATCTAGTACTCACCAACATGGGAGATTGCTACACCATCCCATGTGTTAGACCCTTCCTGGTAAGATCTGAACATAAATCAGTCATGTTCAATATAACAATTGCACCTGACCCTATCTCAAGATCCAAAAGATTTCCAAAGCAAACTGTAGCTTCCTAAGCAATGACATGAATAGTTTCACACCTTCTGCCTCCACTGACAGTAAAGACTGCTATATGGAGGTGTACAAATGCCCTATATAAGCATTTTTACAAGTATATAGACTTAACTATAACAGAAGGGATCAAAACTTGCTCATGAAAAAACAAGCCACCCTGGTGGACATCTAGCATAAACAGATTGCACAACAACAGGAAGAAACTGAACTTGAGGAATAAGAGGAAACAGTTTCAGCAGAACACCCTCCATAGCTTGAACAAGCAAATTAGATATTATGTAAAGTCCTCTAAAGCTAATTATGAAAATAAATTAGTATCCATAGCTAAAGATAATCACAAGGCATTCTTTAGTAATATCTGTAATATAAAGGGGAAGGCCCAGCTTTACGCCCAATTCATAGTACGACTCATAGTGAACCTGAGGGCATTGCAGGCCTCTTAGCAAACAGGTTTGGCAAAACATTCACATCCCTGTCTCCACTAGTCATACCCCAAAGCATACCTTTTACCAGTTCTCTACCCATTATCTTCAAAGAACAGGTCATAATCACTTTCACCAAGGCCAATAACACAGCCTCTGTGGGACCAGATAACATCCCAGGCTGCTTACTAAATGGTCTAAAGCAAGAGTTAGAGGAACTACTGGGTACTTTCTTCAACTACAGTCTAAGTACTGGCTTTCTCCTGGCAGACTGGAAAACAGAATCAGCAACTGTAATCCCCTTGCACAGAGAGGGCCCCTCAATCAACCCAGGGAACTACAGACCCATAAGCCTGACCAGCCTTGTCTGTAAGACCTTTGAATGAATTAACATAGACCTTATCAACAAGGACATTGGTGACCTTCAAACTCTTTACCAGACCCAGCCTGGCTTCTTTGAGGGCATATCATGCCTATTAAACCTAGTGTAATTCTTAAAAAGTGTCACCAAAGCCCTGGATGAAGGCAAATCAGTACATACTGTCTATCTCAACTTGGCCAAGGGCTTTGACACAATCCCTCACTCAGGCATCTTTGAGAAACTCATCCAGCTGGGGATTAAACCATGCATCATTAGATGGGTAGTTAACTGTTTCTCTAACAACATGCATATTGTTATAGTTGGGGATTCCACCTCTACCAGCAGACCTGTTACCAGTGATGTTCCACAAGTGTTGGTGCCGGGCCTCCTACTCTTTGGAATCTATTTCTCAGAAATTCAGTTGAAAACAGATGGTGTGCGGCATACCAGGTTTACTGATGACTGCAAACTGGTTTCAATCATTGAATCCCCAAATGATGTCAACATACTACAAAATGGGCTTACATACATAAATTATTGTTGCCAAAGCAACGTACTTAAACTTAACCCAAAAAATAAATGCACTATTATCCCTTTTGGTAAAAGAAAAGTCCCTGCAAATGACACTATTAATAATACTCCCCTAAGTTCCAACCCAATGGTGAGACATCTGGGAATGCAGGTTTATAGCAACCTGAACTTTGATCATAATTTGTCCACAGTGGTATGGAAGGCGTTTTATGTTGCACACCTCATAAGTAAGGAAATAGCATCCAAGACTAAGGATGTTATAACTCTACTGGACTTGTCCCTTATCAGACCAGTAAAAGAGTACAATGTTCCCTTTTTCATGTACCTCACCAGACATCTGCTACAGCTGAGGAGAACTAAGAGGTTTCTCACCAAGACAATCCAGGGACTTTAACACATGATCTACATGGACAGGCTGAAGGCCCTGTCACTGTATTCTCTATTGTATAGACTTCTAAGAAGCAACTTGTGTCTGGCCTACAGAGCAGTCTCAAACCCTGCCTTAATGGAAATGCTGCACTTGTGCAAATCAAATGGGACAAGACTCACTTGCTATAGAGACCTTAACCTAGCCTGCGACATCAACAAGATATTTTGGAGAGACAGATATTTCTCCCAGAGAGTGTCACTCCTATGGAACAAATTCCAAATTCACATGAAACTGAGCTTTTCAATGACCCTATTTAAGTGTAACATGGAGAAGTGGATGGAAAATCTTAAATTTACATGGGGTTTTACCTACATCACTCTTAGACAAGGGCAACAAGTCCTGATCATGGATTTACAAATATTGCCCATGTATCTTGGTGTATAAGGGAACAATGGTACAACTTGGCTAGGCTTGGAAAGGGCCTAGGGCCATTAGCCTAGTAACCTCCTATGAACCTATGAACCTAGTACCATTATTGTAGTAGCCTCATATGAACCTATGAAGCTATGAACCAATGCAGGCCTGCTAACCTCTTGTCTCACACATGACCCGTTGATGTCATGTACTACAAGTTCAGCTACAGTCTTGCAAAAATCAAACTTATGCTGTGGCACTTGCATTAAGTACTGTATCCTGTAGTATATGTAGTTAGATAGGTAGGGGGTATATTCTCACTGCAGTCAACTGGAAGTGTATGTCTGAGCTCTTCCTTGGCATTACAGACAGCATTTTTGCCAGCGTGTGTGTCACTGTTATATTGTCCTCAACATACCCTGTTGATGTCATCAGCTATAAAGTGCTGTCTTAGACACTCCAAGTCGGACTTGTGCTATGGGACTTGCATAAAATAATGAGTTGTGCAGTCTCTGTAGTTAGATAGGTATGGGGTTCTCTTCAACTGTGTATGTGAGCTCTTGCTTGACATTACAGAGAGCCTTTTACAGAAGCATGTGGGGCACTGTTATTACCATATTCTTAACAGACACTGCTGATGTCATCAGCTATATCTGATTTTTGGATATGCAGTCATCCCACCAGGGCATGGTCAGACACTGGCCTGGAGATCATGCAGATGTCACCTCATCCTATACCAGACACATTAGAGTGACATGGCTTTTAATCTGTCTACATACATCATGGGATGGTTTATAGACCCTGTGTTATCTTGCTGAGAAAGCCTTGTTTTCTCTCCAGCTGCTGCATATGTCTGGTGAAGTACATGCAAAAGAGAGCATTATACCCTATCACTGTTCTGATGCGGTTTGACTACAGTGCTGTCATACAGTCCTAAGATCTGAATGTGATGGCATTCACTATAAAGTTGTGAAATATAGATGCCATCAACTGTCTAACTTTGCAAAGTCAATATAAGTTGCAGTTAAAATTACCAATTCAACACCACAAATGTGGATATACTAAGCACTAAGTTAGCTATGCACCCTGAGCATCAGACACAAAGCTTTAGTATTCCTGAATCCAAAAGATAGAAAACAGGGACATGCTGTGTGGGTGTGTGGGGGTGGGGTGGGGTGGGGGGGGCTAGTCTGACACAAAAGGTTAATGAATGTGTGTAAGTAAGAAAGAGAAGAAGGCAGACATGTGCATTAACCAACAAATGTCCAGTGAGACAAAATGAGTAACTGTTGTGTGGGTCTGTAGGGGTCCTCCAGGTGAAATTGGTGTGTGTTTGCATGAACACAGGCAAGTTCTGTGCAGGTTCTATGTCTTGATATGCTGCAAATGTGTGAGCTGTGCATGGCAGTGGTGGAAGCTCATTGTTATCATTCCTGACCACAAGAACTGTCTCTGCCAGGAGTTGTATTGGCACCTGCACACCCAAGGTCAGATGCAGTGCTGCTGCCTGAATGTGACTGCTATCTGATGGATTAGCTCCCTTTATGGAGATGCCCAGGACCATGACTGCATCTCCTGCCATGTCTGGGTGTGGACAGCACACTCACTGATGGAGCAGTAGAAGTACTGTCACTATGAGAGCATGATCAGGCATGGCCACATTGGCTGACAGCAGATAATGATGCTGATGTATGCCCACGAGGTGGCCATTCCCTTTCCTCCACACTTTGCATCACAATCACTGCTCATTTCATGACAGGCACACCTCTGTCCATCACAGACACACCTCATTCCAATGTGTCATTCATTTGATCCAGTGAATTGGCAACATGGTGGAGGCAGTCATGCATGTCAGACTGTGCCTCATCCACAACCCTAAGCATTTGTCTGGAGCAACTATGGGAACATGCCTGTGCCTCCAAAATGGCCCTAAATATACAATGAATGGCAAGGGAAGAGACATCTGCACCAGGTGGAGGAAGGACAGCAGGCCCCCTCTGAGCACCACTAGCAGTACTCCTCTGTGGCACCTCATCTACACTTTAGCTATGGCCAGAATTAACAGGCACTGAAGTGGCAGTAGCCACACTTCCCTGATCAATGTCCTCACTCTCCACCTGCCCAATATCTATGGTCTCAGTGGACTGGGTAGACATAGGCGTACTGGCTGTGTCTGATGGAAATGCAGGAGATGGCTGCATGTCAAGCTCTCTGTCAGATTCAACTCTACACCCCTGACTGTGCCTCAGTTTGGTCACTATCATCATCAGAGTCTGCTGATACACTAACATCAGGTGGCACAGAGCCCACATTCCCACTGTCATGATCACCTGTCATAAAAAGCAAGAAACACAGGAATAAATAAATACTTGCACTACTATACTGCAATATATGCTAACAAACTAGAAGTGCTACCACTATTACAGACAGTACAGCAATACACACAACAGGCCTGAGATCAATATCACATACTACCATATTTCTTTAAATTGCTAAGCAGAACTGAGATAAAAATGTTTGGCTTACCATCTGGAGAAGACATACTCCACTGTCCAGTGGCCAGTCCTGGAAGAAGTTAAGCAAGAGGTAAGGGCAACCTTATCACAATTAACAGTAACACAAGGGGTAATACATTTACCCCTTTATATGTCCATTAACTATTATTTCAACAAAAATGTGGCTGACAACTGAAGCTTAAGCTTATAACTGTAGCAATCTTCAGTCCCTCCCCTAAAAAGACATGTGACACAGAATTAACTTATTAATTTCAATTGTTTTACTATACAACAGTACTCAACTGTTCAGATAACAAAGCCTACATGGAAGCTTTTCCTGGGATGTACTTGCTTTCTCGGAAACAGTTGCTCCGACATCCATGACATGCTGTACTGCACTGTCTTGGGAGCTGCCTAGATCTCTGATATTGGCTAAGAAATCTTCATTGGGGGTCAGTGGTGATTTCCTAGCAGGCCCTCACCTGTTAACCATCTGATCATGACCCACTGCAGCTGCTCTCCTCCATGCAGATGTGATCATGTCAGTGGCCCTGTGGCACACCCGTGCCTATGTCCTGCCATGGCCACCCATGCCATTTACATCATGGACAATCTGCTGACATATTTGCATCCCATGTGCCATAGTGCCATATCTCCCCATTCCCTTTCTAGGAGAAAAACACCATATTGGCTAAACTCATCTACTATAGCCTGGGTCTTGGGATCAGTGAAGGGGAGGCCTCCATGAATTGACATGCCTGTGTGTCATACTTGTAGGTGTTCTAAAAGATAACAAAAGTACAATATATATAAGTATCATATAACTACAACATAACTGTTTCCAGATAAATCAGAAAAAGTCACTAGTCAGTATTACACACTGGGAAACATAAACAGTCTACAGATGTGAAATACTAACAACAGACAGGATGCAAAACAAGGAGAGTAACAAGAGCAACATATCATTGTTTGTGCCATAACAGTAACTCACTTTCGCTGACCCCACTAACAGAACAGACCATTCTTGTTTGTGACATAACAGTAACTCATCTTTGCTCCCTCCTACAAAAGAACAGGCAAATGACCCATTTTGCTAACAAAGCATCTTTGATATGATAAAAGTACTATCAAAGGACCTGTCCCTGAAACATTTCTACATATTTATCACACAACATTCCATTGTTGTGTATTGACAACCATGTATACCCATGAAATGGCTTGACAAACATGCCCATGTCATCAGTACACTTCTAACTAATGCATACTGATAAATGTGAAAGCCTTTGCTTCACATTATTCTTAAATACGTTCCAGCATATGCAGTATGTAGGTGACAAAATGGAAACATGCCTTCTGAAGTTCAGTACTCCTCTGTACAGATATATCCTGAAGAAAAAGCATTTTTGCAGTCTTCCAAACATATACAGCTCTCCTCACCATTAGTTTGCCTAGCTACATGGTTGCCTTTTTATATCGGGTGTAGATTATTAATGGATTGCAACTTTGAGTGATTACTGTTTTGGAAAAGGAAACACAACAGCACGGCAGGCTGCCTTACTTCCACTGGATGTGTCAGGTTAGATCTACAAAATGTTAGATGTAACGTTAGACATGTAAGTAAGCAGCACACAATTCACACGTTGTGTTCCTTGACATCCAACCTGCCCTTCATTTACCAACTGTATTTCATATTATTTTCACTCAGTATCTTCACACATTTTAAGACCGATATTATAGAACGTTATACAGTGCACGTCTCAGAGTACAGTTCAGATAAATGATGAATGACCAACAAACACAGAAAGATAAGACAGAGCTGTATATTTGCAAGCAATAATCATAGCAGGTTGTGTGATTACTAAATGCACTACATCCAAATGTAATAGATCTAATACATGTTCAAATATCAGCTTATGGTTTGATATCAGTGTACATTCTATTGCAGTTGGTTGTTTGAAGAATGAGTTCAGTTCTTTGCTGCAAAACTGTTTCTATGGCAAACAGGGCTAAGGCCATCATTTTCTTGTGTGCATATCATACATTATTTTCCTCATTTCAACTACTTCCCCTTTTTTTTCTTTTTTTCTTTTCTGTTTGTTTAAAAAGCAGATGTGTTTCACAGATGCTAAGTACAGCATAAGAAAATGAATTGCATGCTAATTAATGAAGCAAACATAGTGGAACTATTCAACAAGCTATAAAGCAGCCATGTAGAATAAATGCTGGTGTTTCCTGTGGGTTTAAAAAATGTTGGAGTACAGACATGGAAAGTCTAAAAGGACAGAATGTTAAGGGCTGCTGCTGCTTTAATAGATTTGTATGTGCTACAGGCTGAAGCCAATGCTGCTGCTTCTACCAATAGGCCGAGGCCGAGAAGGAGAAGAGTTTTCAGACCCCATTTAACTTTTCACAACCAACATTACATGGACATTGTAGAGCACTACGAGGTGGACAGGGGTACACTACAGGAGTTCTGTAACCTCTGCTGCCCTCAACTCAGAGCCAAAGCAAACTGGGGAGAACACATCCCAGTGGAGATAAAGGTATGTGTACCTTTAGAATCTTAGATACAGGTACCTTTCAGAGACCAACAAGGAGCATACTGTGGGTGTTACAGGCATTAGCATCCAAGATCCTCCACCAATTCCTGGATTCTATACTCCAACATGCCAGTGAGCATATATATAGTTTCCTTGTAGTCCTGAGGAGAGGGCCATAAATATGCAATAGTTCTACTGGGCAGCACACTACAGTGAAGTACTGGGTGCAATAGAGTGCACTCATGTACAAATTAAGGCACCACCTGGGGAACAGGGTAGGCTCTACATTAACAGAAAGGGCTGCCACTCTATCAACTGCCAGGTCATGTGTAATGCCAAGGGAATAATCCTGAATGTGTGTGCTGGCAACCCTGGCAGCAGTTACCATGACTCACACATCTGGCACATCTCCCAATTGTACCAAATGTTTGCTATGGGGGACATCCCACAGGGGTATTTATGGGATGCAGGCTATGCACTGGAACCGTGGCTGATGACATCCATCAGCAATGCACACACACCCATGAAAGAACACAATAATGAGGCATGCGGTCAAACCAGAAATGTTATAGAGTGTACTTGGGCTGCTGAAGTCACAGTTCTGGTACATAGATACATCTGGGGAAGCACCTGTTTAGATAGGTGTGAAAGTGCTTATCTGTGTTTGACCTTTGCTTTTATGGTTTTAATTTCCTTCTTTGAGTAAAATCCATGATTTTATGCAGCAACTGCTATGGATGACTAGTTGGATTTACTTCTATGTTATATCTGGGGAACTCCTGCAGTACACTCCATGGACATGTACAGAAATCTTCACAGTATGTGCCATGCTGCACAGCATAATCCTACAGAAACAGCTGCAACAGGATCAGCAAGAGGAAGGGGCACCCATCTCACCACCAATCCCAAGGTCGCCAGAGCCACAGGCAGATGATGAGTCAGGGGGAACCACCGGTGGGTATAGGCAGACATATGCATACTCAGTATGCCCTTACATTGGCTATGAGACAATTCACAGCACACTGACTGGCTACCTAGGTGACTAAAACCTTCTTACTACTCACATACGTGTAGTAGCATTGATGCCAGGCAATTCACACAACCTTTGCCTCCCCATGTATTGGCTGTGTACTGCTTCCATCAGTCAGAGTCAACCCTGAACTAACACTCTATCAACTTCTGCATTTACAAAGCATGTCCTGAACCTGGAGTATATTGTTTAATAATATTATGGCATATCCTTGTATTTTATCACTTGGTACAGTAAGCAAGTAAAAGGTGGGAGATTTTTACAGACATTATCTTAACATGTGAAAGCAGACATATTTGACTTATATGTGTCCATTAGTAAGTAGTAGGCCTCAGGCATCAAAGATTCACAAAGTCATACCTCTCAAAAGTACTAATGACCACTGCATGCCCTCAGTTTAGGACCATACATTTATACTGAAAAATCATTAAAGAGAAAAGTTGGAAAGTAATAATAAACATTGCAGTTTTTGACTTCACAACCCTCACACGATCAAATTGACAGGATGCAAAACAAGGAGAGCATCAAGAGCAACATAGCCTTGTTTATACCAGAGCAGTTACTCACTTTTGCCCCCCCCCAAAATAAGTGTACCCTTGTTTCTGCCATAACAGTAACTCACTTTTGCCCCCCAAAAGAACAGTCTATGCTTGTTTTCACCATAACAGTAACTCAGCTTTGCCCCCACAAAAGAACAATGTGCCCTTGTATGTGACAAAACAGTAACTCACCTTTGCCGCCCCCACAAAAGCAGTCTATACTTGTTTGTTTCATCCAACCTGCCCTTCAGTTGATGGCAATTGCAGATCATATTATTCACAGTTAATATCCTCACACATTTTAAGGC
Organism: Protopterus annectens; assembly: GCF_019279795.1. Taxonomy (NCBI): domain Eukaryota; kingdom Metazoa; phylum Chordata; order Ceratodontiformes; family Protopteridae; genus Protopterus; species Protopterus annectens. The sequence goes on from NC_056746.1 coordinate 1,210,128,012, forward strand.
CAATGATACAGAATGACTTACACACTGCATGTGTCAGAGTACTGGTCATATAAATGATGAATGACCAACAAACACAGAAAGGTAAGACAGAGCTAGTTATTTGCAAGCAATAATCATAACAGGTTGTGTTATTACTAAGTGCACTACATTCTAATATAGTAAATATAATGTACAAATAACTGTTTATGGTTTGATATCAGTCTACATTCTGTTGCAGTTGGTTGTGTGACGAATGAGTTCAGTTCTTTGCTGTAAAGCTGTTTCTGTGGCAAAGTGGGCTAAGGCCCCCATTTCACCTACTTTCCCTTTTTTTTACCTTTTTTCTTTTTCTGTCTTTGTTTGTGTAATGTCTTTTTTTTCACCAGTATTTGCACTATGCATTGTGTAGCACAATCACAGCAATGTAGGAAATTAATGGAAGTTTTGGCTGTGCTTATGTTATTTGCTTGAAGAGCAGCAGTGGGCAAACTGGCTAACTAAACCACCTAGGAAGCAGACCAGGACAGCCACAAATAGAAATCCGATTCATTCAATTAATGCCATTGCTGTCATGTAACTAGTACTGTGGCAGCAGGTGTTAAGCATAAAACTGGAGTGCAGATGGTCTTAGGTTCTAGTACAGGTTGCACAACCTTTGTTTTGCTGTTGTGTCATTGAAGTTTATAGTAATGTACTGCAGCAGAGACAAGTGTTTTCTCACCCTTCTTGTGGCACAGGTGTAAGTGTAGGACTGCCATATGCATGGACTTGGAGTCAAATACAGCATATTCCATACACTTTTATTTTTATACCAATTCTTATTATGTATTATCACATTATTATCAAATGTATGACTGTGGGTATACTGTATATTATATTCCTGTAAGTATATTTCTGCTATCTAGACTGGCATGGCCTTCACATTTGCCTAACACACATACACAACTGCCCGTATAATTTCTCACTCCTTGCCACTGTTGTACACTACTTACCATCACACAGATGCAGGGCTCAGGGGTGTACAATGCTAAGCATCATGCCTGTGCAGTGGTAAGTGGTACACAACATTTTTAAGCAGTGTGCACACTTCCAGTAAATGCAATAATTGGAATTATTGGGAAACCTTCAGTCTCCATGCTTCCTGATCTGTGGTAGATATGGCAGGCTTTCTGGGAGAGGGTGTGAAATTTAGGGCTCAAAGTTGGGGTTTCCAGGAGTCCAAGATTTATATTGGACTCTTAGTGAAACACCACAGTGCCAGACTGCTGCAGAGGGACTATTCTGTCTCCCAGTATAAGTCAGAAGCTTGGGATAGTTCGGCCCAGGCTGTATCCAGTGCCACCTGTATCCCTCACAGTGGTGACCAATGTAGGTACCACTTTAGTGACCTGCATCGCAGGAATAGGGATACCCTTGATGTTTTGATTGAGGAATATAGGACTGTGGACATTCCACAGACATGTAGAAATCAGCTACAGAGAGTACTTATAAGACTTAAAAGCTGAATATAGGCAAGACTGGTATTCATAATAGTATTTTGCTCTGTTCTTTTTTTTCCACAGCTGCCATGGAAAGAGAGGTCAATGTTAGGAACCTTGATGATAGATTGGTGAGGATGACAGAGGCATGTGGTATGAATGCAGTAGAAGAATAGTGTTATTATAGCATTAAAAGGTGCTTTCTTGGTATTTTATGCAGTTGTATCAAATTGAGCATGTAAATCTCAATTGTAAAAGCAAGTATGCATGCATTAGTCTGAAGCACCAACCAAGAGCACAATAGTAGACCTTAGTCAGAGGTTGTGGGTTCAAATATCACACTTCCCAAATATATAATACTGTTAATTATGTGTAACTTAAAGGTTTAAAATAAAAGGTTTATACCAGTGACACACATGCCCTGCTGTAAACTGTAATCTGTATATCTGTTTCTTGTCTTGTGCATATGTGCAATATATGCACATGTTAAGGAGTACTAGCTGTAATCTGTAGCATAGTTTGCATCTGCTAGGAACTGGTAGTCTTAAAAGTAAAAATGATCTGTTATGGCGTGGTAGTCTTAAGAGTAAAGGTTAAGATAATAGAGTCAAATAATTGTATTAATGCATTGTATGTCACATATGAAGGTACTAATAGTATCTCTTTTTTTGCTCACCCCAACCTTTATCTCTCTTTTTTATTTTATTTATTTTTTCTTATTTTTTTATTACAGCTTGTAAAATATGTTCTTGCCTTCCATGTGTACAGCATCTTGAAATGATCCACAGCACAGTGGGGTAGACCTACCCCAAAGAATCCACCTGCCCTCACACCAGTGTCTATGGCACTGTTGCCCAGCATGTCTGGGAGCCAACCTGGCAGCACCAGCTTTGCAGCCCCTATACTCCCTTATCCCTCAGGTAGTCCTGCCCCAGAGGGTAGTCCAGTGGTTTACTCCAGGATCAGTGGAAGAGTTGGTGAGTTTATCATCCACAATGAGTTGCCAGGGATGGTGCGTAGGGTTATGCTCTACAGTGTTGGTGCATGCCTACACTGCCTGGAGTGGCTGCTCTTCCTCATTTTACGTAGTACCAGGAGGAGGGGAAGGAGACATCAAGCACTACAGCCAGTAGTGGAGTGATGTGATGACATTCCTGTGGGTGAGTACTCAGTTCTCATTGTCACCCAGCTTGACAACCATGGGTCCTGGATGTCCCCACTTTCACCCCATCCATGGTGTTCAATGACCTATTGTGTCCATCACCATCCCTGTTTCTTGTCTTGTTTGTCTTGTCTGTCTGCAATTGCTTCCTCACCACCCCAACTTACCACACCCAGACATAGCTACATCCTTTCCCCAACATTCCTCTCTCTCTCTCTCTCTCTCTCTCTCTGTCTCTCAAAAAAAACATGGGCACCTGTCTCACAAAATAAATCATCCCATGCATAGCTCTCAATTTTGCACAGATATCTTCTTGACACACTTGATTCAGTCCAATTGGATATACAAAATGATTGTGTTGTGGTCTCGACTCTCTCTGGAGGTGACAATCCAAACTCAGGTTATATTCTGTGTATATTACCAGTTTTTCCTGTGGAAGAAATGGATAGCTATGGTTCTTTCCTACCTCCCTCCTGCACATTCATGCATTGCTTTCCATTTGTTCTTCCCTCTCCTTGCTCCCCATTTCACCACTGTCCTATCTTACCCATTTCTTTTCTTTAATGCATTATTGTGCGATGGTGTGCATCTCACACCAACACAAAGCAACGGTCATACAAAAGTAGTTAACAGTAGTAGATACAGTTGTATTCGAACTTCTGCACGAGGCATTCTTAAGTGCTCCCTTTTGCCCACCTCACAACCCCAAACAAATGAAATAAGCAGAACCAAACCTTCCATTCAGTCCTCAATTTCCCATGATTGCACTAAGCGCCACATTGTGCAAACAATGGCCAAAAAATAATGTAATAATAATAAAAAAGCTGACAAAAAAAACACAATTTGCCACAAATGAAGAGGAGGGTGGATATTAATGAAACAGAATCTGTGAACTGTGTGCTGCTTACTTGCATTTCCAACCTTGACATACATGCATGTAACACTTTCTAAGTCTACCCTGACAAACTCACATGATATAATCACTTCACAGTTGCCATTCATTAAACACAAACACTGAGGGAGTGCCTACACTATGTTTACATGTGCTACACAGAGCCAAGGATTTGGGATTCAGCAGTTCTAATGAGTTCACACCTCATTTGCATCTTCACCATGCTGACAGCCCTGAATCTACACCAGATGACAACCGTGTAGCTAGGGAATCTGAAAGGGAGCTGAATTGTTTATGTGTTGAGCACAGAAGAGAGGCTATTACTTTGGGATATATCTGCACAGAGGACTACTAATTTTGAGAATATATGCTGGCATTTCATCAGCTAAATACTGCATGTGCTGACGTAACTATGAATAGTCTGTTGAATTTTTTTTATATTTATTTTCATTAGCACACACTTCTACACTTTTATTTGTCAGCATTAGTTACAAGTGTACTGATGGCATGAGCAAGTTTGTCAGGGCATTTCACAGGTATATATGATTGTGAATATTCTATATTAAATCTGTGGACATGCTTCAAGGACAAGTCATTTCATAGTACTTTTAGTATTTCAATGATACTTCCTTAGCCAGATGTGTCATTTGCCTGTTCAATTGGGGGTGGGGAAGCAAAGCTGCATTTCTGTTATGGCACAAAAAAGGATATGATGTTATTGTTACTCACTCCCCTTTAGTTGCATCCAGCATATCTAACTGAAATATGTCTCTGCTGTCACTTGTTAAGATCAGTTCTGTACAAGTCTCCCACCTTTTATTTTATATTATGCGCATGTAGATGCCTTTCTGTAGCTGCAGTTCGAACATTTTGGATTTCACAGGGAAAGCCTACATGGAGTCTACACTGATGCTTTATAGCTTGTTGAATAGCTAAACTGTGTGCAATGCATACATAATGAAAAACAACTGTATAGGCTTTATTGAATCCCCTGATTACTTTTTTAGAACTCATGCCAACTTGTATAACCATAGTTGTTAAGCAAAATCTGTTTCATAATAAGAAAATATTTTTTTACTTTGATAATCTGGCTACATTTCATATATTTACCAGAAAGTTATATAAATCCAGGTGGGTTTACTCATTACATAGATTACAGGTTCTGAATAGCTGGAAATATTTTTTTTCCTTCATGGGCAAACACATCCCAGGTAATATTAACAAGTTAAAACACAACAACTGTAGGAAGAAGGATAAATGACTCACTCAAAGGTACAAATCCAGTCCAAGACTCCATATGAGTGAGTTAAAACAATGCAACAGTCATTATTCAGACTTCCAATAATAAAGACAAAATGCAGAATAACAAAGCCAATATTTATTATAAACATTATTGCCTTCACGGTTAAAATATTACTTCATCAGATATTAAAAAGATACAAAAAACTCCAGTATTTAAAATACAGCTACCAAGTTCTGACCTGTCAAAAGATACAATGTAGCATCAGGTAAGCAACATACTAACAAGCAGTAATAATCTAAAAAGACAATGTAAAGACAACAAAAATATATAAACACATGTATAAAAGGATCCAATAATTCATTGTTCAAATATACTAGCATATAAAAGGATACCTAACAAATAACTAAAATATAAGACCTCTATAATCAAATAATTATTTATATAAACACCTAGCTTTAAGGAGTGGTTTTAATGGTACCTTATCATTGAGACCCCTACCAACATCTATCCTCAGTCTAATAATCCATCTGGTCTCTGAAGCCTCTGTCAGATTTTCAATATCCCCAGCACGTTCATTGAGTGCAACCTTCTCTATAACAAAAAATGTAAAAACGTGTGGAGTCATGCCCAACTACATGTTTTGCCAGGGTATGGTAGTGCACTCTGTCTTAATACTATATATATGTTCCCTTATTCTGTCCCTGAGATGTCTGTTGGTTTTCCCTACATAAACGGATGAACGTTTGAATCAAACAGCTAGTTAGACCACATCTATAGAATCACAGTTCACCTCAACTTTAGAGGTGAAGACCTTCACTGTGTCTGGGTGTTTAAATATCCCTGATGAGTCAATATAAGTGGAAAAAATGCATCTAGAACAAAGGAGTGTTGCAAATGAGATGCTCTGTGGTACATTACATAACCTGGCCTTTGCATAGCAAAGCAATCATTTAAGAATTTTTTTTTTCTTAAAAGATAAGCTAGGTTTATCTCCTACTATCTTCCTAATGTCTGGATTGCTAGTTAAAATAGGCTAATACTTCTTAACAACTTCAGTTACTGAGTTAAAATTGTTGACCAAATACAAGGTGAACCATATAGTGTCCCTCTTCAGACAATACATATCCTCTGAATGACTGTCAGGATGAGAGATGTAAGGCTTAGCTATATCTCAAACCAGAGATTTCATGTAATGGGGTCTCAACATCTTGATCATTATAACACCTATCCTTCAACCTGGTCTTCAAACCATTTAAGTCAGCTATAAATTTATCATCATTGGGATTTAATCTGGATATCCTTAGAACTTGCCCCTTCAATATATTTTTAAAGATGTGTCCTGGGTGCATACTTGTTTTGTGTAACAAATTATTTCAAAAGATTATCAGCAATACACCAAAATGTTTCCTTACACATTAGTTAGGTCATCTTCTAAAACCAACTTCTTCACTTATCTTGCAAGTCATCTCCTATTATTATTTCAAAGTGGCAACATACACCCTAATCCCGGCCCATCTCACACTCATAATATCATTAATACTCCCTCTTCTCCCTCAATACCACCTCCTAACACTCAAAACTTGTCTATAATGACAATTAACATTAAAGTATATGCAACAAAATTACTGAATACCATGCATGGCTCTCACAACATAACCATGACATTGTAGCTGTTACAGAAACTTGGCTAAAGCCACATATATCTGATACTGAAATAGTTCCAACTGGTTATACTATCCTATGGAAAAATAGACTTCTAAAGAAAGGTGGGGCTGTAGCTTTAATCTATCGCAACTCTCTAACGATTTCAACTTTCCCCAAAACCATCACAACCTTCGATAACATAGAAATGTTACTAGCATCACTACACATTAACAATAGTAGAGCAGTACTATATATTCCACCAAGCCAAAACATCCATATGCTTGAAAACTTTCTATCTTGGACTACTCATAATACATCCTGTGAAACTATCATTTTAAGTGATACTAACATTAATTGGCAAAATTTAGTCTTAAAATCCCCAGATAACTGTGTTAATCACCACGGGTTTACACAACTTGTTTCTGGCCCCACACAAATCCCAAACAAATAACCAGAGGCCACCCTAGACTGGATTCTTGTATCAGACCCACAGAAATACTCTAATACTGGTACTTTCCCTTATGTCCTATTTTTTTCAAATGCACAGCAGCATGCAATACTACATATGCAATATATCTTGCAACCAGCTTAAAATGTCCTTCATTTTATGTCGGGAAAAGTACAAGGAAACTAAAGGAAAGAATAATAAAACATAAGTCAGAAATACGTAGACAAATACAATAAAATGCGTTAAGTAAGCACATTCTGGAGAAAGGCATTGAGCATACTTTTAAATTTAGGGTGATGGAAACAGTGTATAAGCAGGTAAGAGGGGGTGATGTTAATAACTTATTGGAGAACAAAAGAATATGCACAGATTTTAAGACTGCAAGCAGATGTACAACCAGGGTTGAATAACATGGTTAGCATTAAGCCAGTTCTGGCAAACAAACAAATGGACTTGCATTAGGTTTTTAAACGTATATGCATGTGTATGTTTGTATTTATATATATGTATATATATATATATATATATATATATATATATATATATATATATATATATATATATGGGTTCACTACATATGACCAAAAGTTCATATGACCGAAGCCCATTTGACTGAGACCAAATGACCAAAAGTTTATTTGACCGAAAACCCATATGACCGAAAACTCATTTGGCCAAAAAACAGCACTGGCAGGTATATGCCCTGTACACCACTGTAGTGTGACCCTGTAGTGAGAATATAAAGTTAGGGGGGGTGTGGGGGGCACAGCCCCCCACATTATGCAGCCAGTTTTTACTGATGTTATATGTTTTAATGTATTGTTAATGGATATACACATGTATATAATAGCGCATAAACTGCAATTATTTGGGGGTCTGTGCCCCCCACACCCCTCTAACTATATATTCTGACTTCAGGGACGCACTACAGTGGGGAACAGGGCATATACCTGCCAGTGCTGTTTTTTGGTCAGATGAGTTTTCGGTCATATGGGTTTTCGGTCAAATGAACTTTCAGTCATTTGGTCTCAGTCAAATGGGCTTCTGTCATATGAACTTTCGGTCATGTGTAGTGAACCCATATATATATATATATATATATATATATATATATATATATATATATATATATATATATATATATATATATATATATATATATATACATATATATATTTATATACATATATATATATATATATGTCTGGATACATATATAGTCTGGATGTATATGCATGCCTGTAGGGACATGAATGCAGCTGCAAAGATGTGTGTATTTGTGTACGGGTATGTTTGTGTGTGTCGACATTTCAGTACTTCGAGATTGTATAGTGAATCCATATATATATATATATATATATATATATATATATATATATATATATATAGAGAGAGAGAGAGAGAGAAAGAGACAGAGAGAGAGAGAGAGATATGGGTCTACTTCTAAAGTTTGAAGTTTCATAACTTCGAATTTCTTATGGTCATGATGATAAGATTGAAGTTATGAGACTTCAAACCATTTAAATGCAGATCACCGTATAGTGCAGAACGGTATACTTTTTGTTTTCCTCACTGTGGTGTGATCTCAGAGTTGCTATATTTAATTTTCAGGGGGTGTGTGAAGGGTGCAGGGGTCTTGCCCACCCACAAAAGCGTAAAAGAAAAAAAAAAGAAAAAAGATTTTTTTTTTGTTTTTACTTTTTTTTGTTTATTTACATTCCAAAGTTTCAAAACTCCGATCTTATGGTGTCAACCATAAGAAATTTGAAGTTTTGAAAGTTCATAATTTAGAAGTAATGTGTGGGGTGGGGGTAGGTGATTCTGTGAGTATGAGCATGCCTGTACATTTTTGTTTATGGCTACATGGATGTGTGCATTAGTTTTTGTATGTGTGTGTGTGTGATGTATGGACAGCTAGGTTGTTACCATGTAGCACGTGATTATAGCAAAGCATTTTCTGTATGTATGGAAGTGTGTGTGTGTGTGTGTGTGTGTGTGTGTGTGTGTGTGTGTGTGTGTGTGTGTGTGTGTGTGTGTGTGTGTGTGCGTGTGTGCGTGTGTGCGTGTGTGTGTGTGTGTGTGTGCTTGTCTGTGAGTGTCTATGAGTGTGGATGCGTGTGCATGTCTGTAGGGACATGAATGCAGATGCAAAGATGTGTGTATTTGTGTACATTGCAGATGCATGGATTTGTGCATCTGGGTGAGTCCATGCTCTCACCATATTTTCTTATTTAATATCAACACGAGACACATGATATGTCATTATACTACAATGAGGAAAAAAGAACTAAGCACACATTTTCTACACTGCTTGTGCAAATTTCATTCTTAGACTTTTCTGCAAATGCTTGTTGACAATGGCATAAATACAATCCTGGAGAAAATGTTTTATTGACCTCAATATTTTAAAATAAATTTGACCTGGTTTAACACACTTTCTGCTTTTTATGGGGAAATTGAAAGCCAAGTTATTAATCTTTATAAATCATCAAATACTGCATACTAAAGATTATAATAACAATGGCATCATTTTGTATTATTTATTCTTCATTTGTTGTTTCTGCATTTATTAAAGACATGACAGTTACATGACATGACAGTTATATGGTTAATTTTTCTAATTTCTCTGATACATATCTGTTTGCTTTAATGTGTTAACCGTTGTAATCTTCTTTAAAGTAGAGTGCTCTTTCAACACTTTAGAGGAAAAGGGTTTCTTTTCTATTTTTAATACCTCTTAATTTCCACAGCTTGTCTTTTAATTGAAAATCACACAGCATGCAGCAGCAAAGGTGAGAAATATTGTGGTTACCTTCAATTAGCTGATGAGCAATAAAAATGATGAAGCAGCTGTGTGTTCTTGTAACTGTTTTAGTGGATTGTTTCCAAGATTGTCAGAACAGTATCTCACAAATACTGCTAAAGATTTTCCACAGCTATACACAAAATTAAAAAAATGCAAACATGAACTAAAAATATCAAATAACATTTGTATGACTAGACAAAAAGTAATAAAGGGAGCAACTTGTAATAAGGGAAATACAGTGCAGGTTATAGAAAAGCACATAGAAACTTAAAAGCCACTGGAAGGTGAATGCAATTCTTCTTATGCAGTTTGCTAATTTTCTATTCCTAGTAAAGATCAATAAAGTTTATCAAGTTAGGCATTTATACCTTGAACAGTACTGTAAAGTCTCATGTATCCCCCATGGAATTCTGAAATCTGTCAAATATTTCCCCCAGACATCCTAAGTATCCATCACAAGTAAATGCTTCCCATACTATCCAGCAATTTACTTATTTAAAGTACTATAGTATTTCCCCATCTTTTCTGAACATTTTTTTGAAACATAATACCCTTTCTATGCTGTCCTTAAGAGTGAAGATTGTTGATGATTCTGGCAAGCAGATTTCCAACACAGCCATCTGAGTTTGCCTTCATACTAAGCTTTGTGTTATTGTTTTACACGTGTGATCGTTGTTTCATTTCTGAACTGTTTTTGTGTTTAATGCAGATCCAGATCATAATCAAATGGTACCCTAGTCAGGGTAATGGATCCCCCTGTACCCTTTCCCTGTATTTCTTTACTTAACTTTCTCTCCCTGATTACCATAAACACTGTTCAAACCAGTCAGTGTGCATACTACTTTCTTTTTTACTTGTACAGTAATTACACGGGTTTAAATTAAAACCTTTATTTCAAACTTTAGTGCATAAACACTGATGGCCATGTGTTAATCAAAACAAAATAGTCTCGCTTTGACAACAGACTTGGCATAAACAACAGTAAACTCCTCTTCCCTTGAAACTCACATTCTTTGAAAATGCATTGGAACCTCCTTTCACTGAAAATGCATCTGGCCAGTAGCGGATTATGTGTACATTTATACCTGCAGACATCACCAAACCTATGACAGTTAAACTCAATGTAGTGATAATTGACAATTTTATAAGGCAGATAAATGTGTATTCTGTCATTATTCCATAGAGTTTTACAAAATCAAAGGAAGTGTGATGTCTATTTGTTCTAATGGGTAAGCAAGAGGCCGATGTAATATTGTTTTTGGCCTTTGTGAGAGTTCAAATCTCAGTGTAGCCTATTTTGGATGATACCTTGTTAATTATGCATTTCCTACTAAACAATATATATGTCAGATCTATACTTGGTTGGAAAGTTTGACAGAGATTTTACACATCTAGCATGGCTGTGGTGCATTGAAGCTCATAACACTTAAGCTGAGGATGACTACATATTTCTCCATTAAATACAAAGTTTCTAGAAACAACATTCTTCTGTTAATAATTATTTATATGCAAATGATGGGTAATGTATACATGCATACATATGGTATCATGACAGCTTAAATTACAAAATAGCAATTATAGCTATATTGTTGACTTCATCCTTCTCAGATGTCTGTGTTAAAACTTAATAACAATAATAATGACCAAATTCAAATATTTTAAATTTGTTTCACATAAACACACAGTAGCCAAAGAATTCCAAATTAATTCACACACACACACACACACACACACACACACACACACACACACACACACACACACACACACACACACACACACACACACACACACACACACACACACACACACACACACACACACACACACACACACACACACACACACACACACACACACACACACACACACACACAGACATGAGTCCCGAAAAGCCAGTTTAAAGACAGTGTAAAATGACCAGATGATATGAGCATAAGGTACTTTTATCTACAGAGTGCACCCCACTACAGACAGCAATTATAGCCAGTTTGTTAACTATGTACACCTTTATTGTTATGAAGAAATAAATTACATATATGTCATTGATATCTTTGGATGACCTACATGAAATTATAAAAACATCACTAACACCATACCATAATATCTAGCCATGTGTTGCACAGTATGAATATAAAAGTATTTATGAGGGCATAAGAAATATTAACCTCCAAATAATATAGGCTATGCTGATATGCACAATCTCTGCAGAAGTAAAAATCATCTGAATAATTCCACATTAAAGAGAACTTTTACTAATACAGAGGTTGCTACTGGAAAACAACTTTGCATTTCTGTGCTTTATCTGCAATGCAGGGCCTACAGCCCTTTAAGAATAAATTGCCTATGCCACATTAAAAATTATTGTGCTGGTAATGCTGTCATACTATTTTTTGAACTAGAGCAGCTGTGCAGCAGGAGTTTATTGATTTATTATTTTATTAACATTTGATTATCGGGAAAGTCCAACTGGGTAGGAACCCATTTTTAGGGGAGTACCAGGGAGAAAAGCTCCAAAGTATAACAAAACTTTTTAAGATCAATAATTGTACAATCTTCAAAAATAATAAAAAATATATACAAAAAAATACACAAATAATACAAAATTAGACTGAATATGAAAACATTAGTTAACAATATGACAATGATTTATATTTAGGGATGTTTTAACCAGTTTGTAGAGAAACTAAAGCTAAGTTAGTGTGATACAGACAGGAATTGCAATATGAACAGACGGAAAATGTGACTTACGGTATATTCAGAGAGAAAGTCGGGGAACAGAAATTGACAGAAGTAAGGAAGTGAGTGAAGCAGGAAGAGTAAGTAGATATAAAGTATGAATAGCTACTTGTTCACATTTAGGGATATAGTTTATCTTGTTATTGAGTAAGAACAGAGACAGTGTTTGGCTAGGAAGTCTTTCAGAATGATTTTGCAGGATGGGAGAGAGGCTATTGACCTAGTGGAAATGGATAAGGAGTTCCAGGCCTTAGCAACATGATACAAGTATAGACAATGCCCAGTAGATTAGATAGGTTTGTGGAAAGACAGGAATTTTTGATCATTGGATCATAATGACAGACTGGGAACAGAGTCACACAGACTGTTATTTACTGACAGATATGTAGACTGATGCTGGATAACTTTATAGGTGGTAAGAAGCTATGTATATGTCAATTGATGGGGTACCTCTAACCAATTTGGGCTTTTTAGTGATGGGTTCTGAAAGGGGTATTTGCTGCAAATTTAACAAATTTATTATAGAGTTGTTTAAGTTTTGATTTTTGTGATGCCTGGAGATTAACAAGAATGTGAGTGCCATAAAAAAGTGTGAGGAGGAGATAAGTAGTGGCAAGGGTAGTTTTAATTGTGTTGGTGAGATGATGACATAATGGCTGCTGAAGATCAGACGGTTCTGATTATAACTCTAAATAATTCACACTGTATGACCTGACAAATGTCATCCCATTTGCAGGTTGATGGAGGGTGTAAAGAAGGTTCTGCAAAAGATATATTACTAAAATGCAACATGTTTAGACTACTAAAATGCAACAAGATTAGGCTATATTACACAATCCAGGCCTACTAATGAATTAATTCATTCTTTAGTGCAATGAATAAAAACAAAACAATAACAATATAATGCTGAGGCAGCTTTTGTTCAATAACCCACAAGCCATGCAAAAGTTCAAAATGTTACTGCATACAAAATACTTTTTGGCAAGGGGCTTATATGCTTGTAAGACACCTACATCTCATTTTTGACCTCTCTTTGCCTTTTATGTCATCAAGAATAGCTATTCCATCTGATATCACTCAGTACAGTTATGACCTACTTGAAAAATGATGAATAATGCTATATCATTACAACATATACCCCCTGAGTCAGCAGAGACAGATTATGAAGAAATGGGGCCTCATGGAGGGTAATGACACAGGCACCATCTATTCCAGTATCCTATTTCTTTGATTTTGCTTCCCAATTACCATAAACACTGTTCAAACCTGTCATATAATAATCTTTTCTTCTTTACTTTTACAATTACCAGAGAGATTTGGATTTTATTCAAAACCTGTGTTTCAAATTTTACAGAAAAAACACTGAGCCATTTCCTAAACAAAATAAAACACGCTCACATTTAAAACAGACAGCATGAAAAACAGTAAACCTCTATTCTCTTCAAACTTATGTTTAATGAAAATGCATCTGGCAACCCATTAAACTACAGGAGACATGCTGAGTCATACTCAAATAACATATGATGAAGTAGCAATTAGTGTTTATGTGGAGTATAAGAATTCAAAAGACAAATTTATAATGCATTTGCTAATAGCTTTAACAGTTGACAAAGTTTCCCTTTTCAGGAGCATGAAATAACTTCCAGAATCACATAGAAGATACAAGAAGGCTAAGAGAATCAAACTACATACTACAGGAAGTAATTGTTTTAGCACAGGAGTAGTGTATGTTGCACAGTGCCAACAATGTCCTTGCTTTTGCATTGGCAAAATGATCCTAACTCTAAAATCAAGAATCTGCAGATATTTATATGACATTAACAACAAGGATGAGCGCAGTGCACTTTACAAGCATTTTAAACAATACCCTAACCACAAGTTTAGTTTTTTGTCATCATTCATGTAGTTAAATACATTTGTGGGGGGCTTGAAATAAAAGAATTTAAATTGCTGCTCTTGTTTAATGCTATATTAGGCTTGGGTCTCAGTGATATGGTGACAATTACAAGTGTTTTGAAACTTAAAGCATTACTTTATTTGTAATTATTCATATTTATGATTTTCTTTGTATAGTTGATGTATTTCTTTATGCCTTTTGTATGTTCAACAATTTTATTGTAATATACAATATGATTAGCATAAGACTTTTAGCTTGTGATGGTCTTGAGTTTAGGATAATTATTCATCCTATGGGATATGGGGGGGGTTCTTAAATGGTGTGGGAAAATGATTTAATTAATTTAGTTGAGATACTATATATATATATATATATATATATATATATATATATATACACATATATATTAAACAGGGTTTCAATATACATCACTTTATTGTTCTGATGAAGTCCATGTACCAGGATGAAAGCACTTAACAAGAGATAAAACTGAAGAGTTTTTACACTTCCTGGCTCCCAAGTTGATTTATTTGGTCACTTAATAATTATGGCTTAAAATTTAAATGGGCCTATATGAAGGTGGCTCTAATGGGTCTTTCCCATCTTTGGGTATTACAGGCACCACAGCTTTCTTCCAGATGTTGGTGCTTCCTCACTTTTTAAAATGCTGTTTATCACCTTCTTCCCTCCTGGCTTCCAAACATCCACAGAAATATCAATTATTCCTAGAGACTGTCCTGTAGATTGATTAAACATCACCATTTTTATCTCATCACCTCCTGTATTAACTGTTAATTATTTAACTTAATCTGCCTCTAACCATGGCACACTTAAGTCTTCCATAAATATTTCCATTTGTGCTCTTTCTTGATTTCCACATTTCTCTGCTTTATACAAATGTTCATGAAGTTTCAGAAATATCTCTAATACCTCGAAAGGATCTCTAGTTATTTTTCTTATTATAGGCTTTATAAGTTTGGTAACAACCTTTTCTATTTTCTGTGGCCTAAGCTGTTGAGCTAGAAGTTTTTGTGCTCTACAGTTATTATAAAAAAATGCTTGCATAACAGCAATCTTTCTAAATTCATGCATATTATGTGGATACTCCCTTATTTTTGCTTTAGCACTCTGTAGTTGCTCCTCTTCTTATTTTATGAAATTCCCCAAATTCTGCAATATTTTAACCTTTGTCAGCCCCTCTGAATAATTCCTGTTACTTCTTAACTATATCTCTTTTTCTTTTATTTCTATCCTATCTTTAAAACTCCACTTTCACTTTATCATGCTCACTAGCTATAACTTCCGAAGAATGTTTTATCTTCCCTAAAAACTCTAAGATAATTTCTACTAACCATTCCTTAAATACTTCACTTTTTACAGGTATTTGGGCAAGTGCCAGTGCACCATTTTTACTTCATTATCCTGCATTCTTATCTTAGTTTTTATTGATGCATGATCTGAAATAATTATTGGATGTGTGTTGAAGCCTCAGTTTAAATGCACATGCTCCTGTGAAACATAATTTCAGTCTAGTCTAACCCGGTTATTTTACCTTCAGAAATAATATGTAAATTCTTTCCGAGTTCCTACTGCTAAATTCACATCTTCCATACCAAATATTATCATAAATTTCT
Organism: Protopterus annectens; assembly: GCF_019279795.1. Taxonomy (NCBI): domain Eukaryota; kingdom Metazoa; phylum Chordata; order Ceratodontiformes; family Protopteridae; genus Protopterus; species Protopterus annectens. The sequence continues at coordinate 1,210,143,934 of NC_056746.1, forward strand.
TCAGAAATCTACTCTCTTTTGTTATATTTTCCCTTCTACATCCACTAGATACATCATGGCTGTTGCAAATCAAGTTACAGTCCTCATCTCTAAGTAATATTCCCTGTTGAAGCTGATTATTTCTCCCCAAAATTTCTTAAGCTCCATTTTAGCAGTTTTTAGGTGGACATGTTAGCATAATCCTCCTCCCTTGCCAGTAGCCCCTTACTACCACAAATCTACAATTATACAATGACCCCCCATTAATATTCAGAAAACATGCACGCTGATTGGTCAGCGTGCACGTTGTAAATCAGAGTTATAGTAATGGAAAAAGGGCTGTCGTCGTTTAACATAGTGAGACAGCATTCAAAAAAACAACGGACATTCTCAGTTGCTTTTTTTAATGCTGTCTCGCTATGTAATATGAGTTTAACATAGCGAGACAGTTTGTAAAAAGCAACGGAGATCTTGCATTCTCCGTTGCTTTTTACAAACTGTTTCGCTATGTTAAATGGGTTTAACATAGCGAGACAGCTTTAAAAAAAGCAACGGCTCCGCTGCTTTTTTTAAAGCTGTCTCACTATGTCAAATCCATTTAACATAGCGAAACAGTTTCTTTTTACAAACTGTTTTGCTAGGTTAAATGGGTTTAACATAGCGAGACAGCTTTAAAAAAAGCAATGGCTCTGTTGCTTTTTTTAAAGCTGTCTCACTATGTTAAACCCATTTAACATAGCGAAACAGTTTGTAAAAAGCAACTGAGATCTTGTTTTCTGCGTTGCTTTTGCCCAGAGCTCTGATGTACTGCATAGGCATATGCATGCGCAGTACATCAGAACTGCCGCAGAATACCAGACAGCTGCAGAAGGGCAGCAAGGAGGCATTATGCAATGCCATTATTTAAGAAAATTAATATTTTTTTTCTTAAATAATGTCATTGTATAATAGCAATAACCCACTTCTGGGTGTGGGTAATGCTGGATTTACCCATGGTTGTCTTTGTTTGGTCACTCAGGCTTCACCCTCATGACGAAACCACGCCAACCGTGGGTAAATCCAACATTACCCACACCCAGGTATATTATTTTGCTTCTTCTATCATTATTGGAGTGCCTCTAGTGATCAGTATTTCCCTTTTTCTTTGTCCCTGATATTCTACTGAATATACATAATAAAATCCTTTCTTTATCAAAAGTACATGCTCAGTTCATTGCAAATGTGTCTCCAGTAGCATTAATATTTGCACACTGCTTTTCTTTTTTTTTTAAGCAAGAAACACCTTTATTAAATTATCACATCATGACCTAGGCAATCGTGCATTTATATAAATAAAAACAAACCATATTGATATAATTTTAGTTGAAAGCATTATACATCATTTATTATAATTTAATACTCTTACCTTTTTGTATATGCCTGTGAGGCCATTAATGTTCTAAAATAAAATAATTAGTGTAGTTGTGATAAATTATTATTCTCACCTGTTTCACATGACAACTTTTTAAATGCCTATTTCCAACTTTTGTGTTGCATGCACTTGCGAATGTTTGGCAGGTTGATCTTGTATACACTTCTTTTTTCCCTTTCCATTTGAACCTATGTCAATATTTTCAGGGTTTTTTTTTTAATGAAAAACCTCAAAAAAAAAAACAAGCATGCACCTAGAATACCCCATAATCTATCAACTTAAAACAAACACACAAAAACTGTACATCTTCAGATAATGATGTTGAACCCTCCTGATTGGAACATCTGTCCTATATTGACAGCTGCACCTACAGACATTACCTAACCTAAAGCTGAAGTTATCCATGCTAAAGAGTATGTTGCATCTTGTGCTTCTAGTTGCACTAGTTACTGTCTTTTCTTTTCTTATCTCTTTTCCTCTCCCAAAAGTCAAACAACAGCTTGTATGTTTTTGGAAAACATTAGCTTTTAGCCTTAAGAAAAATTGTACTGGCTATCTTTAAATAAAACTAAATTATACATTGTTCTCCTTTTCACTTCCAGTAATTTCAAACTTTATTTTTCCTGAGATGTTTGCCTGCCTACCTTTCAGTTTTACATTTCCCTCAGTAAACACTGTTCAGAACTCTCAAGATTTATTGACTGGACCTGTAGTCAGCTTGTCTCCATGGAAACATAACAACAAAATGTACAACTTCCCTCAGCTGCAGACTTCTCAACTCACAGTGAACATTTATTTCATAAGAAAAATATGCATTCACCATGTTTTCTTATTTTCTAAACTGACTTGATTATATTAAAGAGATTAAGTCAAGGGCATTAATCCAGACATTCACCTGTGCAAAATTTAGAGAAACATCTTACCTCTACATATATTATAACCAATGCACTTTTACACCCTCTACTCCAACAGCTGAATACTGCAACATATTAACTTAAGCATGCTTTTGTCCAAATTTTCTTCACGTTTTATATTGTAATGACAACATTTCTTATATTAAAACGTATTTATTTACTTTAGTACCTTTATCTTCTAAAAAAATTACTGAATAAATTCTCTCCCACCCCCTCATTTTAGATGCCCCTGACTACATACTACACAAATCTGTTTCACTACAGCAATACGGACAAAAAAATCATACTATAATTCTGCCCAACTCAATGGCAAATCCAACCCATGTAAGTTCTGGTCGACTCTAAACAATATTCTTTCTCCAGGCCACCCTTACAACCCCACCCCCTTTCTTAATAAATCACCACTAGAGACATTTCATTAACATGATCCAAAAACTCAAATCCTCCAACTCTAACCCTACTTTTCCCCATACTCCTACCAACCCACTCAACAAATATCTCTTCTCCTTTCACCCTTTTCCCACTTCCTACATCAAATCACTTCTTCTGGAGCTTAAACCCTGCTCACCCTCCACAGATAATCTCCGCTCTACCTTCCTCAAACTAGCTGCTGAATCTATAGCCTATCCTGCATCTATTCTCATTAATAGATCAATCCAAGAAGCTACAGTTCCTCTCATCTGGAAATCCCTTTTCACCATCCCCCAGCATAAAGGAGGAAACTCAACTTATCCATCTAACTACAGATCCATCTCCATCCTACCCCCCCCTCTAAAATACTAGAAAAATGCATTCATTATCAGCTTCTCAACTATCTCCTATGATATAATCGTCTCACTCCCACTCAGCATGGTTTCCATCCTAACCATAGCACAATTACTGCCCTCCTATATTTTACCCATACTATTGATGAGGCCTGTGATAACAATCATCTCATATCCTGTCTCTTTCTGGACCTATCCAAAGCTTTTTATACAATCTCTTACCCTGTACTGCTATCTAAACTTGCTTATCTCAACCTGTCTGCTACCTCCCTAGCCTGGTTCTCTAGCTATTTCTTCTTTAGGCAGCAATCAGTCAGATAGCTTTCATCTTGCTCTCCCTATATTCCAGTTCCATTCGGTGTTCCACAAGGTTCCATCTTGGGTCTCCTCCTGTTTAACATTTTCACTAATGAACTATGAACTCTATGCAGCCTGTCAACAATCCTCCCTCATCCAATATGCAGACAACTTGACCCTCATCTCCACCTCTACCAATATCTCAGAACTTCTCACCCTAACCCAAAACACTCTCCTATCCACTGAAAAGTGTCTGTCCATTAATCTACTCATCCTTAACCCCAAAAAGACCAAACTCTTGCTTTTCATCCCCGTTCCATCTCTCATCATAAATCCACCTTCACTATTACATCCTCCAATAACAATGTCATAAAACCCAAACCCCACACAAAACTCCTAGATGTTGTCATTGATGATGAACTTAAGTTTAACCATCACATACTCCGATATATAAAAAAACACCAGAAACAAGGCTACTATATCGAAACAAAAAATTCCCAAACCCCAATGCCAGATTCAACCTGGCACAAGTGCTTTTCCTCCCCTCCCTTCTATATGCTGCCTCAGTTCTAACTAATATTCAGTCCACAACCTTGCTCAAACTTCAACAAATATACCACAAAGTAGCTAGATTCATCATGAACTCTCCTTACAGTGCTCACCACTGCCTTGCACTAAACACTCTCCAATGGCCTGAACTTCTCCAACAACTCCTTCTATCTCAATTTCAAATATTCCACAATATTCTATACAAACCATCTTCCTGCCCTGTTATATCCCCCTTTATATCCACATACTCCCCATCCCGGACCCTATGCACCTCTAACCAACAACTTCTGGAAATATACCATCCAAAGAAAAATGTGGGAAAACTTCTGTATAAATGCTCTGTAGTCCAAGCTTGAAGCAAACTTCCTGTACACAATTACCCACCCACTTCACTTTAAGAAAGAAATTAAACAGCACTTTCTCAATGCTAAAACTTCCACCTGCTATCACCCCACCTAATCTCTTTCTTCACCCTTGTTACATATTCCCACCACTTACAAATTTAAAATACTCTCTATCTATTTTTAACTAGTAACCTACTAAGTATTTACTTGGTAAGTTTGTCCTTCCAAAAAGTGAAGTCTAAAATATTGCAATGTACTTTCTTTTTTATATCTCTTTGTACAATTTGCTACTTGCTGATGTACTATGTGCTTTTTTCAAACTGCCTACTTATTCTCTGTTGCACTTCTAATGTTTGTACTGTCTTGAATTGTGAATTATTATATACTGTAAATGGTTTGAGTGTAAATTTTAATCTGAAATGTCTTTATAATCTGGAGCTTTTCTCCTCGGGTCTCCACTGAAAATGGACTTCTGGCCCAGTTGGACCAACCCGGTTAACAAATGTCAATAAATAAAATAAAACAAAATATATAACATGCAATTTATATCATGAAGTGTTTTATACAAATACTGCTTAGAACAATTTTTTTCACACAGTTACTTTTGTTTTCTTTTTAATATACTTCTATAAGTTAATGACATTAAATGGAGTATATGCTTTTCAGTCCACCCACAAGTTTAACAAAGTCAACAAAAAGTCCAATCTTTCTCACCTACATTTTCTCGTAAAGCCTTATTTTACAAGTGAGATTGATACTTTATAATCTCACATTTATTTACTAATTTCAGTGGTGCTAGTCTTTTTCCAGTTCATCTCAATCTCCCAGCAATAGACTGTGGTTCAAGTCTAAGGTACTCCCAGTTCTTCTAGTCAACTCATGTTCTTTTTTTTCTGAACCACAAGCATTTTCCTTTGGAACACTGGAAAAATTTCACTGGCAAAGACTCTCTATGAGCTTTATTTTTCAGAAGAATAAGAACCAGAGTGCCCATCTGTTTGATGTCTCACTTTTTGTTGGACAAAGTTTTGTATTTTCTAATTGGCTTATCCAGCATCAAAAATGTCATTGATTCTTAGGAAGAACTATTCTGAAGACAACTGGATACAGTAACTTGAATCTCACACCTGCCTCTCAACATTCCCTGATTACTGGGATTAATTTGCTTCTCTTCTGCATCTTGTACAATGAATGATCATTTTCCACAAGCAGTCAACTGTCTCCATTTTTAAATACTTTGCCATTCTGCCACAGTTCTGTCAGGATCAACTCTTTCTTCTTGTACGATTGCATCTTTATTAAAAAAGGTCTTGACTTCTTTCTCATGGACAGGTTTGCAGCTCTTTCACTTAACAAATCCTACCCTTGAATACGACTGCATTTTCCTATTAATACTTTCATAAAATTAATAAAATTAAATTAAATTCATAAAACTAATGCTTCCTGTTTCACTGATACAGTGGAAAATCTCAGGCTTTCTCTGTGTGCTTTGTCCTCTAATGCTACCATTTTTAAAACAGTTCTCCTAAAAAGTCTCATACTCAGCCAGCCTTTTATTCCTTTTGACCTCTGAGTTTTCCAGGTTTATCAGTTCATCTGAATGGCTGCTTAAAGCTTCTTCCATTACTTCCAGCTTTTTGTTATTTGAGTTGATGTGGTTCTTCAGTATTTGATTTATTTTAATCATCTCTGAGTACATTTTATTTATTTTTTTCCTGTAACTTACTGGAAGCCATCTCTTGCACCAAACTTGGAGCTTGAACTGCATTTTATAGATTCCTAGATAAGTAGTAGGCTAGCTGCCCTTGTGGGGCATTTTAATCCTAGCCAGTTTTCTCTTTTTTGCTCAAAATAACCATTTGTTATATATCAGCCTTATCCATCCCATGGTAGATAATTATATATTATCCATAATAAGAATAACTGGGATCATACCATAGATAATTTGAGGGGACTCATGCATGGAATAAGTCATGTAGAAGCTGCCTCTGTCCATTGGTAGTACAGGGGGATGTCTATGGGTACATTCTCTTATTCCCATCCATAAATTTAAGTTGTTTTTGGATATGTAAAGGGTTAAATGTGTTTTATGTGGATGGGGCATCTGTTCCACAGCAGTGGTATCCTCTGCAAGATATACCTTTCCCTCCAAGCTGTTCTGTTAATGCTGCAGAAGTTTAGATACCTAGACTGAGTAGTTCTGATACCATTTGACTTGTTTATGTGCATTAAATCCATCAGTACTGAGTTGGAGGATGACTTGTATGCCAGACACCTCTAAGCAGTCTGTAGGATACTGATTATAGTAACAGGGCTTTGGTCACTCTATGTAGGACATGTTGTTTAGGTCTTATTTATTTTTAGTAAAGTATCTCTGTAGGCGTACTAGTTGTTGCATGTGTCTGAACAGATACATGGAAAAGGGAACATTAAATTTGGTGACTGGTCTAATAAGGGCTAAGTAAAGGGGAACAATAGCATACCTAGATCTAGACACAATCCCTTTGTTTATAAGCTATGCACTATAGAAGGGCTTTCTTATAACAATAGACACATATTGGTCAGAGTTTAGGTTACTGTCCACATAAGTTCCCAAATGCCAAACAACTTGGCCAGCTTTTGGGGGGGGGTGTATTGTCGATGTGGTAGTTCTGTGGAGGAGATGACTTTCCAAAGGATACAATAATGCATTTTTTGGCATTTAGTTTCAGTTCATGATTTTGGCACCAGTTATATATTTGGGACAAACCAATTGAAGATTCAATGACTGCTCCTAGCTTTCAGCCATCTGCAAACCTAGTCAACCAGAGTCATTTGGTATTGGTCTTTACTTCAGAAAAGCAGATGCTAAACAGGAGAGGTTCCAGCACTGAACCTCTGGGGACTCCACTGGTGACTGGTCTCTTTGAGGTCTCTTTGTTGTTTTTTGCTGAATACCTGCCAGATTTTTTCCAGTCAGAATTTTCTTTTCATATTTATTAGCTGATTTTCTTTCAAGCTCTCTAAGTTTCTTCTTTGCCAGCATCCAGGCAGTGTATTTACTAGCCAGTAGCAGCATTTTACTAAAGCTAGCAGAATTACTAGCCCTATCTCTCAGTTTCTTTTTCACACAGGGAGAGCTGAAATTATGCTGTTGATCAGTGTGCAGCCATGTTGGAAGTCCTGTGCATTTATTATTTTCATTATAAAAACACATCCATTCACTGGCTGTTTTCTATCTTTGCTCACCATTCTTATTATACCTAGTTAAAAACAATAAAGCTGGTACCGTATCCACAGGATCAGCAATATTCAAGATAGCCAAATAATGCACACCCCAGTTACAATTATTGTTCTAAAAAAATCTACCAACTCTACTTCACCAATCTACCAAACAGACTTATTTTCTTGCTCACTCAAGTGATATGGTGATGACCAATGTTCCAAAGTCAACAATGTCCATGATAGCCACATTGCTTCTGTTGCTCCTGTTCTAATATATCCAGCTTTAAAAAGAAAAGAAAAAGATAAAGGACTCATCATCATGTCCCCACATCCTCCCATCTGTCCCATTGCAGGACATTTTTTTAGCACCCAACTATAACATACTTAAACTATTCAAAAAAGGGTGTGATGTTTCCTGTTACAGAAGACTCCTTTTTGTACCTCTATAGCCAGCTACTCACTAAGAAAAAAGATTCTATTAACCAGAAATACTTAGTCTGCCAGCATTAATAACATTCTAGATAGCCAAAAGATGCAATGATAATTAGACTCAATAACTAGCTAAACAGTTGATGTCAGTCGAGGGGGATCTGGTAAATGTCAGCATTGGCTGAGCTGCTTGACAGTACTGCATAGTTTACAAAGGATGTCCTACACCTCTTGTTTGAATACCTCTACCTACTGACTGCAACCATTGCTGCTTTCATTTTTAGGCAACATACAACTAGAGGACATTCAGCAAACTAACATATCAAATCCAAAGCAGGAACATATTATGGTGGTTTTGCTCAATGCCAGATGTTAAAACAACAAACTGGTAAACCTTGAGGCTCCACTGCATTTATAATGTATCCATATTTATATAAATACTGAAACATGATTTAAATGTGTTAAAAACATGCCCTCCATACTGAGATTCTGTGCCTACCATGCCTTTAGCTCTGATGGCAACAGTGGTGGCGTTTCCATATTTGTTAGGGACCATATCATCTCTAGACAGGTTCCTAGAAGCCCACAGAATGGAACTCAATGGCCTCTAAGTCAGATTAAAAAGGAACAAACTGTCTGGACACCCTTTATGTCTCCTAAAAATCATGTAAGATTCCTAAACACACTTGAAGAGATCCCTATAAATAAGAACTACATTATTGTGGGAGACTATAGAGATGACTGCAGTTAGGGGGTACAGAGAACAGACAACAATGAAATGGAATTTACTGGAGAAAACTGGAAAAGGAACCAAGGTATTGTGAGCAAATAATTATGGATGGAAAGGAAAGGCAATGGAATGGGAAAAGGCCTGGAATAAATTTAGACTGAAAGCTAAAGACTGTCGTCTCTATCAAGGATTAATATCAGAGTATAGGCAAAGACAAAGGAGTAGGGGGATCCTAAGTGAAAGACCAGTACTTTAACAGATTTTTAGTAGAATATAGAATGCCAGTTGCTGTTAAAACAGCTATAATTAGTAAGGTAAATAAATATATTGCATGATAAATATAGAAATCAATCAGAGGAGGTTAGAAAGGATTGAAAGAGAGACTACATAAGTAATTCACAAAAACAAACAAACAAAAAAAAAACAATGGGAGGGCATATGTATGGCTCCCATATATGCAACAAAGAATATTTAGGATTTTGCTTGGAAGTGTTTGCATATGTATTTTTATACCCTAAGTAGTCTACACAGAATTTTTCCTCAGGTCGATTGCAAATAATGGAGGTGTGATGAGGAAGAAAGAGGTAACTGGGAACATATTTTTGGGAGTGTCATGAGTTGGCAGACTTTCATTTTTTTTTTCATTTAGACTACTCTGTCAGAAAAAATGGCTGGGAAAATTGTTGTAACTAAGGAAATTAGTTTTTGAGCTGTGCTGGGTGAGCAAATTGGTATAACTAAGGAAATGTGTTTTTTGCGCTGTGATACAGAATCAGAATTGCCTAGACGTAGTAAGGCCTTGTGGAGGTTAATTCTGGCTGCTGCCAAGAAAGCAAAAACTAGAAAATAGAAATAAAAAGCCTAAACCAACCATACTAGAAATAGTAAATATAGCAACAGAGATAAAAGAACTGGAAGTGGGATCTTTACAAAAAGGTAGGAGCAAATTACATAGAAAAAATAGGAATTGTGGGAGCAGTACCTGCAGAATAATTTCTGCAAGAGAAAAGAGGTTTAAGGGAAGTCAGGAATTAAGTGAGCTATGTAATGTTTGACAATGACTGTATAGCTTATAAGTGATTTATATTTGCAACTGAAAAATATGTCAATACTGTTTGTTTTCATTAATATAAATGTATGATTGCCTACATCATAAATGATAATTCAATAAAGATGTTCCTTGTTTAAAAAAAACAAAACTGGAGCACCCATTACTCCAAAGTAGGATATGCACAAACATTTTCAGATTTAATAAACAGAAACCTCCCTGGATCAGGCTGTTAAGAAACCCACTAGAAAGCATTATATTCCTGACCTGATCCTTACAAATATAGTTCTTCATGCACTATTCCTCTGGTATCACCCCCCCCCTCTTGAGTTGCATCATGAGCCAATCACTTTTTCATTTAAGATCTCTAAATCCATCATCAAAATGGATCTCTATGGACACGGGTAAATGTATAAAACTGGGAGTCAAAACAGATTAAATATAGTTGGAAATTTCAAAAAATAGCCACCCTGGTCATCCACAAATATAAATAAGCTCTGTAATAAGGGAATAAAAAAGAGAGAAAACTAGTTAATGTATACAGCAAATCAAAAGAATTTCATATCAAGAATAATATCAGGAATATGACTGACAACATGAGCAATGTTATTATGACTACTAAAGAAGTCCATGAACTTAGGTTAATATCTGAAATTAAACACAATTACAAATCCTTCTTTAGCTACATTATGAAATGGAGAAATAACACCTAGCATTACTCTTAATTTATTCAAAATGGCACCATCTACTCTGACCCTGTTGATGTAGTCAACATACTAGTGAACAATGTCAGTGCAAAGTTTACCCCAGTGATGACTATCCAAAGCCCACTTATCAATGAAACTCTCGAACCCCCTACCATCACTAAAGATGTATTCCAAGACCAAGAATATTTCCTCCATTAAATCTGATAATATACCTAACTGTTTAATAAACATTATTAAACAAGGTTTGTCAGATTCACACCTTAGACTCTTTAATGTGAGTTTAGCCACTGACTCTGTCTTGAACGTTGGGTAGACAGCAATAGGGATGTTTCTCCTTAAGCCCATTGGTCTGATGAGTCTCATTTGTAAGGGCACCATATTACAGCTGACATGATAAAGTATGACATCAAAAATCTAGACCCACAGTAGTTTGGTTTTATCAAGAGTAGGTCCTGTCCAATGAGTTTAGTTAAGTCCTTCTACACAGCATATGATTGGCCAAAACATTTGACATCATTCCCCATGCTAGCATAGATAGTAAGTTTAATGCATTAGATGTAGATCCCTGTGTGGTAAGATGGATAGCAAACTGAATAAATGGCAGAACCCATGCAGTGCAGGCAGCAGGTTCCTCATCAAAGAATATGAAGGTGACCAGTGGTGTCCCACTGTGTTCAGAGCTGGGATCTCTTTTATTCAGTATTTATTTTTCTGATCTTCAGACCATGAATCAAGATCTATGATTAACCCAGAGGAAGACTGCAAACTGGGAGTCATTGTCATGTCCCCCTCTGATGCCCAAATCCTTCAGCAAGAGCTTACACTCATAAATACTTGATGTACTACAAATGGGCCCAAATTAAATACAAAAATGTGCATTATTGTCATTTTCAGTAGAAATCCCCTGTCCCCGGCATACAGCATAGACAATATTTCACTTCAAAATGAGAATGTTAGGGACCTTGTAACTTGGGTTGATAATACCTTCCTCTCCTTTGATCATCATTTAACCACAGCTGTCAGAAATTCTTTCTACTTAGTGTAGCTAATTAACAAGCAATATTATCCAGATCTAAAGACATCATATCCCATTATAGTTGGCATGGTTACACCAATTATTGAGTACAATGCTCCCTTTGTGATGTACCTTACTAGACATATCAAGCAACTAGAAGGACCCCACAGGTTCCTAACTAAGATGATTATTGGCCTAAAAATCCTGATCTAACAAAAAAGACTGGAAGCACTCTTCCTTTTTTTAGTATCTTATATAGTCCTAATGGAAGATCTATGCTTTTCCCTCAGTGCCATTACAGAGCCAGTGGTTCTGGATCTCTTATATCTCCACAAATCAAATAACAAAGGCCATTATCTAAAGCTTCATAAGGAGGCAAGTAAAACATAATAGAGAGATAGGTTCATCACACAGTGTTTCCCCACCTGTCAGACAGAGTCCCTCTGCAAATTAACGGAACATGGATGATTGAATGGCTGTTCACAAAGTTACCCCTGGCATGGCTAGCCTAGCCTAGCCCTTCTTGAGAGAGGGAGTTATGGTCTAAGTGTGGGTACTGTCAAGCTGTAAATGTTTGCAAGTCTTTCCTGTCTTGAATTTTCCTATGATCTTCTTTAGTTCTTCTGGAAATTACAATAACACCATCTGTGTTTAACATTTTAAACCACAATGTTTAGGGTAACATTTATAGGTTCCAAACTAATGACTTCTGCAAGTGTCTGTGTATAATTTTATGAGGAATTGTTTCATCAGGCAAATGCAAATCACCTTTTAAAACAGAAATGCATAATGACACTTCAAATTTCATGTCATTGATCCTAAAAAAAGTATTCCTGAAGTTTTATCCAAAAAATATTATTAAAGACTGCAAAAACAGTGAGTCATCATTTAAGTCTGTCAACTTTTGCAAATTGCTTTGCTAAAGTTCAATATTTGACATCAGATATGCAAAGTGCTGTCTATAAAATCGTACCTCATGAACAAATGCACCTTCTGTACATATTGCCAAGCAAAAAAAAAAAATGCTTTGGACAGTAAATTAAAGGCTCTTAAGCCATTAGCCTAGTAATTTCCTATGAACCTATGTAGCAACCATGTAACCATCTTTTGAAATGATAGGATACAAGTGACATGTCAGATTTCATGACAATTTCATGATGCAGACCACTTTAGTATAGGCTCCTCCTACCCATCAAATAAAGTACCTCCTTTGTGACCTATAAGGACAGCCTTAGTGACTGTATGGGTAACTGTAAGTTCATGTCCAACACCAATGTGAACGATCTTCTCTTCAGTGAAACTGGTACACTCTTAACATAATAATGATGTTATGGCTAAGATTCTCAACAGCTTGCAAACTATCAGAATGTTTTATATGAAAACAATGAGCCTGTTCTGAATGCTCAGTTTCACACTCTGAAGAAATGCCAAAGTTATAAATCTACATATAATGTGGTAATCATTTCCATATAATATTAAAGTTCAACATTTTTACATTAAATTTACAAAATGACATCTATGAGACTTCATAATACTATTTCAGCATCACCTTTGTGTTTTTGTCCTTTGCTGTGTGTATCTTGCAATGGACTGCCTTCCTTCCTTGGTTCATTTTAAGCATTACATACACTCATTGCTTACCACGATAAACTCAGGGTCTATCGTAACTAAAATAAGGAAGATATCAGAAAATGAATGAAAAGCATGAGAAATGCACAATAATTACAAATCATTGTTCCAAACAAAATGTTATAATTGTACCCCCTATTTAACAATGCAGACCTGGAAGTATTCTCATTTTCCCAATCTGTCTAGAGTCACCGCATTCTTGTCTGATGAATTCATGCAGCGCACTCTTTGCCTGGCGTTATGTCTTTTCTAATATCCCTAATTTATGATTCTTCAGTGTCTATGGTCTCCACATATTCCCCCTGAAAAATATACATTGAGTGTTCATTGTCCAGTGTCACTTCATACATATGCATCCCCAAGTTACATGTATTGATAATTTTTAAGGGTTACTCTGTCATGCCACCTAAATCTATGGTCTGTTTTTGTTCCTTTATGGGTTTCACTAAATAGAAGGGCCACTACTTGTACCACAGTTCTAGTTTCTTAGTGTGATACTTGATCTGCAATTAATGCATTTTGGGCTTTCAATCTACACTTGTATCCACATGGATTTTCATCTCCTTCACTTTCTGCTTATGTTACCCCACCCCTTCCTTTTTTGCCATTAACCTTCCACTTCCATTTCCAACACACCCAGCTTGCTCATTGCTGTGTTGGTTATCTCCTCTTTGTTGTACATTTAATCTTTTTACTGTCTTCCCTGTGTTCAGTCTCTTATGTCCTTTGTCCCTCCCTGCCCACTTAAATTTTTATTTTACATTTGTTTACTGGGAAAGTCTGACTTAGAACAAAGCCAATTTTCAGCAGAGGCCTGGGAAGAAATGCTTCAGATGCATGTCTTTGAAATGTGGGAGGAAACCCACATGAATGCAGGGAGGACATGCAGACTCCACACAGAAGGCACTTCATCCAAGAACTGAACCAGAGAACCTCTTGTTGTAAGGCCACAATGCTACTGGTGCACCACTGAGCCATCCAGTCCTACATCCTGCTATCTTTGTGGTACTGGCTTGTGTTAGGCTATCTCCTAACTCAATTTGTTCTGCATCACATAAGGTATGGGAGATACACAATGACTTGAACTAGCTAATGATACTGCATGAAAGTAATTAACTTACAGTCCCTTTAAGTTCAGCAAATTTTATTTCTGACAGAAACAGAAGTACAGGCAGTGGCTGAGATTTGTTCTCTAGGGTTGGCGAATACCTTGTATGTTATCTAATGACATGAATGCTAATTTATTAATTTCTTCAGCCTTTCCTTCTGAAACTCCTTTGACAAATGCATCTGGAAGACTATCTGTTTGTTTATTTATGTTTGCTTGTTTGTTTATTTTTTTTATTTATTCATGCATTTTGTTCACCTGTAAGTATACTGATCCAAAGAGCATTTTCAGTCACAATCTAAAACAGTTAGACAGACAACACCAGCATAAGTAAACATATTAAATGAATGACACACTTACAGATGATCATTGTACTGGTGGTTGAAAGGTTTTAATTTGAGGATTTACCGCAGTATATTGTATTGCGCTATCCACTGGTGCACTTTTTATCCTCCTCCCCTTTTCATAACTATGGTGTAACCATACAGTCGGTATATATAATTTAGGAGAGAATAGAGGGAGCAATGGGTTTACTCTCCTTGCAAAAAAATATATTTTTTACTGTTTTTCAACTCACCATTTTTAGCTTGAAATTTCTGACAAATGGTATGTTGAAAAGATATGCTTGAATTGCATGTAGGTAAATCAAAGCGAATGTACAATACAGTTGAAAAATAATCAAAAGGAGATTAACAATTGCAAACTTTGTTGATTACACATTATATGTATAGAAAATAATTGGCAAAAGGGTTGATAATGAGAATAGAATGGAATTGAATAGAAATATTTCTAATCAACCTCAATGCATTTACAATGTGGCAGTTTCCCAGTGTTATGCCTATATCAAAACATGTTAATTTATATTCATTAATTAGGTATTTTAGTAATACTCCATTGAAATGTTTAAAATCAGGATGCTGTCTGATTCTTTGTAGCTGGCATTTGCAAGATGCAATTTCCTCTAGAGATCCTTGGTCTTAAACTCAGTAAAGATCACAGTGCTGGCATCTCTCTCACTGCTGCTTATCTAGGCCACCATGCTTAAAAGTTCAGTGTAAACATTTACTGTGATATGTGTCTAAATATACCTTGCCAACAAGGGAGTCACTTCATTTCCATGCAGGACACTGAACCAGTTATGCTTCGAATACTAATGGCACCTTCTTATAGGAGAAATGGTTTCTAGACAAGTTGCAAGCCTTTTTTTATGGTAATACATGTTTTTCTGCTTTAGTAAGGAGGCAGATCGGGAGTGTTCAGTGAAATAACACAGAAGTTGGATCAAAGAAATTATTTTAACTTTGATTTCCCAACATTATGTACAACTCAACCTTAACTACTCAGGAGTTCCTCAGGACTTAATCCTAGGTCCAGTACTTTTTTTTTAATTCATTTTGTTATAGGTAATGTGATTGTTGCTAGTCCTGTGTTAAATATTACCATTTATGTAGATGAACAAAATTAATCTGCAGTCATTTTTTCAATGAGAAAACAATGTAAAGCACTGTGTAACAACAACGACTTTCAGTGTTTTTTTCTTATTTTTATTAGCTTGCTCATAACATTAAGAACTAAAAAGAGCATTTTTTTGTTTCCTAAAACCAATGTAGATTTAAAATGTACTGATACTATGGAAGACTTTTCTTGCTCTGCCTTATGAATGGAGCCATAGCTAACTTTCAAATGATTGGCAATGCATGTGAACTACAAACATTCTTGAAGTTCTAGCACCCGGTAGCTTGACTAGATCATCAATCACTCCATACTATCATTGCTTATTCACCTAGCCTATTCAGTAAGGCATAACTTATGCTACTGTTGGATGGCTGTGATAGTATTATCTTCCATAATGTGAAATACAGCTTAGCAATAATTTAGAGATCACCAAACAGAACAGTTGTATTTGAACTTCAGGTCCAAGACGGGAATTGTACTGTAACTAACTGGTTAAATAAGGGCACATTTCAACAGAACATAACTAAAACATGGCATTCTGATTCTTCACATAGAGAATGCAGTATGGACTCATGCTTGTCCTTATTTTACAGGGTCTGAGATCTGCACATTAATTTGAATGTCTGAAATGAAAATAGATAAATGTGGTAATGGGAAGCATAAACTTTTCCTGGATAGAATCATCATTCATCTACCATCAGGATGAAGCAGCTTGCACTGCTCTTTCAGAATGACAGACAATACCATTTATTTCAGAAAATGTTAATGTATAATCAAAGTATAACTAAATTAATACATAGATACCAAAAATTTTGATTAGATGTCACTATTTAGAGTATGTGAACATCACTGTCAATGGAAAGATATTACATATTAATCACTCTCAGCAAAAGCCTGCATTGTGTGACCCAATTGAATTATTATCTCTGAGACCACTGCATGTCCTGTTACTCATCTGAAAAAAATGTTACTTTACACATTACTTTGTTAGGCCAGAGAACTGTGCATGCCATTTCTATGAGCTTGATTACAGATGAAAAGCCCTGATCAGATGCCAGCCTATTAGTAAATAAAAACACAGAAAATTAGCTTTTATTTCCAGTCTGTGCCTCTCCTCTAATGATGTTCATCCTTCTTACATGCACCTTGCACCAAACCATTCCCCTACACATTATTTTTTTCCTATATACTTGGAAAATGTCTCATGCTTGATTAATGTACAAAGGTACCATCCTTACTCCATCACAGAAAACAAATGCAAATTATATATACCTACATATCAGCGTCTGTAATCTGGTTTCTACAAAAAAATGACATTCTTAACACTTAGGGGCCCCTCTATTTCTAATTAACTATAGTTCTGTTTAGCAATTTATTGTAGTAGTAACATATTTGGCATGTTTCATACTATCACACAGTAAATGCTGGTCTTACTAGCACTGTACAACATGCGATTAATCTCAGCACACTGAAATCTATTGCAGTTTTTTCTTTAGTCTATGTTATTGATTAGTGAATTACTGTTTGTTTTCCTCTTCTAACTTATGTTTGAAAGTAGGCATTTACTTTTACTGCACTTATATGGTTAACTGAAACTAACTATATCAATAAATCAATAAAGGAAAAAAGACCCTGGATAGTCTGGTTACACTGCAGTTTATCACAAATAAAAGGTTACTGGAACTGTTGATTAAAGTGGAATGTTGCCCGTAAGCACTTTTGTTTCTTTCACAGCATGGTTTAATAAGTGCTTGGTGGAATTAGAAAGCACTGTTCCACAGGATAAGTGAAAAGCATGAAGCTTTTTGCAGTTTCTTTTTTTTCCTTGAATGTTTTCATTTCCAGAAATGTGTCATTCATTGTCCTCTAAATATTGTAGCACCACAAATACTGAAATATAACTGCATAATACACAGACACTTCAGAAAATTGAGTGCATGCATTTAAAGCAGCCTGATGCTCACTTCCTACAATGATATACAGCTGGCCATATGTGATGCACAAAATACTCGGGCATTTATGTTCTCGTGATCATGATTATTTTCTTTTCTCCAAACTACACAATTAAAAAAAATCAGATCATATAACTCAAACTAAAACTGGCAGTTCGTTTAATCTTCCTAGCATATGTAAAAGTCATGGCAGTCTTAATTTTGACTAGAAATAATGGTCTTGGCTGCCATTTTAAGATTTTATTCCAGTCCGCTTATAAAGTCTGAGCCTATTTTAGTATTCCTGGAATCTCTGTCAAAACAATATTCATGTCAACAGAGGCAGTGCTCAAAATCATGTTCTACATCATTGAAAATACAGACAACAAACAGCAAAATGTTGACTAACCAAAACTGAAAAATTATGCATTTTTGTTTTCAGTAAGAGTGAGCCCATTTGCAACTCATTGTGAATAAGAAAATATGTAATTATTCTTTTCATTCAGTGACCTCAAACTTGATGTATCACTTATATGAGGCAATATAGTATTCAGTAGTCTAGTCTCATTGAAAATACCTCAGAAACATAGAGATGTTGAACAAATTCAGTGCTCTATTTAAGTTCTACCTTTGCTCAGATTCACATCATATCACAGTTTCTCATTTCATCATTCATTCTCCTATGATAATGCACCCTTTCTGATTTTGTCATGCAGATAAAGACGGTTGTACACTCTCCATATTTTCACCTCCTTAATCCTTTTGTCACCAGGCCACTGTTGTATGTTTCTGAGCTTGGTTGATCATTTTACTAAAACTCTTTCAAATTTGTGTATAGATTGTTGCATATTGTTGTATCAACATTTTTATTCTGGGCCCTATGAACATTTATTTTGAGTAAGAAAAATACTTCTGTGCAAACACTCTGCAACATCAAAATAAATTTCTGAGGTCAAGTTCAGTTTAGATGGTGCATAATAGGCTAATATACAGTGGGACATGCATCAGAGGGTTTTAGTCTTTTTTTCCATGTCACGAAGTTACCTAATCATAAAACCATCTGCCTTATGTCTGGTGACCCGTTCACTCCTTACAAGGCA
The DNA here is from genome assembly GCF_019279795.1 of Protopterus annectens. Classification (NCBI taxonomy): domain Eukaryota; kingdom Metazoa; phylum Chordata; order Ceratodontiformes; family Protopteridae; genus Protopterus; species Protopterus annectens. Next base: position 1,210,162,548 of record NC_056746.1, read on the forward strand.
ACAACTGTCTCATATAATCACCTATCTACTTGTTTTAATGACCCATTCATTCCCAACAAGGTGACAGCTGACTCATTCTTTCCCAAAATCCACAGAAAGAGCCCTATGGACCCATCTATTCCCTGAGTCAGGCAGGAGCAATTTGTTACCTACAGAGGTAAGAGTCAAGCACAGATGCAGGCCATTACTTTAACTGGAGTGGACAGAGTCAAGTGTAGAGGCAAGACATTACTGTGACTGGGGTGGCTATATATCCTATCCCCTATCCCATAATGGTCAGTGGCTGTACTATGCTGCTGTCTGCAAAGGAAGGAGTGCACCTCCACACGTGGTCCTATCCAACCTACATGCAGCACACATCTACTATGGTCTAATCAGCTGTTTCTTGCTCTACCTCAGTTTGATGATTGGGTTCAGCAGTGCAGTAGATCCATCCCTGGCTCTTTCCACATGATGTTTGAGGTGGAATCAGCCACTCAGTCCAGTCCCCACTGCCTGAACCCTTCCAGTAACTGAGCCAGTAACTGAACTCTGTTTGCTTGGGTTGTACTTATGGGTATTCTAATGTTAAATGCAAAACTGATATCTATAAAAAGAACCACAACCACAAGGTTTGACTGACAGATAAGTCATAGTGCTGGAATGTATACATACAAAGCAGTAATATATTGCTAACTATAGTATGTACTTTAAAACCTTAGCAGAACCATTCACCAATTTCCTTAAAAAGTGGATAATTGTACAACACTTTTAAGCAGTAAATTAATTCATCTTTTTCTTATCCTGTTCAATCACAATCCAGACCATAATAGAAGGGTAAATACAATGTCAATGAACAATTTAATGTCACCATTAAACTAGTATATTTTTGTGAGGTGGAAAAAGACTACAGAACTAGGATAAAAATTGCACATACAAAAGAACATAAAGACTACAGACAGAGAGACATACAGACCAGAGGTCAAAACTGAAATGAGTCATGGGGTTGTGTGAGGCATAATGATTATGTGGGTATCATGTCTATCCATGTGATTTACCTACAACAGTTTTGCAATCATATGGAAATTACATTGTGGGAAAATGTTTATGATACCAATAGAAGAGAGGTAATTATTCATACAATGAGATGTTTAAAAAAGGACTCTTTTTATTTTGTTTTTGCTTTAGTCACTCCCATTTGATGATGTCCTTCTTGCTGTATTTTGTTCCTTCTCAGTTTGTGGAAACAGTAAGATAATGTGCTAAACTTTTACAAATTTGTATCTGCATGCAGTTTCATAGTATGGTCCCTTTAGCGTTGTTTATATTACAAATACAAAGATTTTTACAAGTGTTTTTTTAATAATCTAAACTTTGCTTTAATTGGATCTGTATGGCTGTTTGTGTAATTACCTGGAGAATTCCAGGATAGTACTGTGGTATTTTCTTTTTGTCTTTTGAGAGAGTTTTTTCCTGTGCCTTTTTCATTCCTGTGCTTGTCAACTATCAACTCTTCCACAATTAGATACAACTCATTCCCTCCTTTTTAGTAAGAATGTATACATTCTTGTATAAACTCTTTCATATTGTTGTATTAACTCTTTTATTCAGACCACAGAAAAATTCATCTTGACTGATGAAGGTTATCAATGTCTGTACCAACATTCATGCTTTGAGCTCAACATGCTGCTGGTGTGTACCCTTGTCTTCTGACACAGGTCCAGAGTAGGGCCCATGCCAGTGTGGGGAGATTTTAGTCTGAGGAATGGCAGCACCCATGTTGTTGTGGGAAGACTCTACTCTGGAAATCTGGGTTCCCTCATGCCTCAGAGTAGAATCTCCCCTCACTTACATGGGTGTTCCCATGGCTCAAAGTGAAATCTCCCCACATTGACTTGATTGTTCCCATGGCTCAGAGTAGAATCTCTCCAGACTGACTTTGTTGTTCCCATGGCTCAGAGTAAAATCCCCCCACACTGACATTGGTACTCCCATGGCTCGGAGTGGAATCTTCCCACACTGGCATGGGTGCTTTCACGGCTCAGAGTAGAATCTTCCCACACTGACATGGGTGCTCCCATTGTCTAGAGTAGAATCTCCCCACACTAGCATGGGTAATCCTATGGCCCAGATATAAATCTTTCACACTGACATGGGTGCTCCCATAATGTGAGCCAGGAGAGCACCTATGTCAGTGTGTGGATATTCTACTCTGAGCCATGGAAGCACCCATGTCAGTGTGGATGATTTTTCTCTGGGCCATGGGAGCATCCATGTCAGTGTGTGGAGATTCTACTCTAAGTCATGAGAACATCCATGTCAATGTGGGGAGATTCTACTCTGAACCATGTGAGCACCCACTTCACTGTAAAATGTGGCTTGCTGTCAGTATTCTCATGGTCATTTGCTTATGATGTACTTATCTGCTTTTGGTATATTTTTTTTTGGTGACTTGATCTTTGGAAGAGGTGACTGAGCAGTAACACATGCTCATCATTTTGGTTTTGTGGTTAAAAAAAGTTCATAGGTTCATAGGTGTGTACTAGCCTAATGGCCCTGTAACCTTTCCAAGCCTAGCCCATAGAAGTGCCCTGGCATCATGCTGCCCGACATGAGTTCCCAGTGCCTTTATCAAGTAGAGCCACTGGAGTGATCCCCGGGGTGAAATTTCTATTTCCCATCCACTCATCAAGATTTCTCTTGAAGGGGGCCAGTGAGGTGGCTCTGCTTAACTTTTATGAGAAGCCTATTCCAGAGCATGGGCAGTCTCTGGGTTATGAACCTGTCCCTCCAGCATGTTCTGTTGATTGTGGTAATGAGGTTCCTGTGTTAAGTATATTAAATGGCAGTTTTAGTTAAAAATGCAGCATAATAAACAATGTGGTAGCACTTGCTAAAACTATGTTTGTTAATAGCTTTTGTTTAGAAATGGTCAATGTGTGGGAGAAACATGTATAAACAAGATACATTTTTGCAATAATCATTGTATGGATGATTCCATAGTATTTAAACAAGCAGAAGCGCACCAGAAATGATATATCATTTTACAACTATAATGCAACTTTACACCAATACAGGATACACAAGAAATGTCTTTGTAGTACTGTCTTTTGGAAAGCTCAAGGGTTCACCATGATCAAATCTTCAAGTCAGCATTATACAATATGTGTGGCAGTATCATCTTTGAAAGTTTCTTAGGAGTTCCTTCTCCAGCATTACAATGAATGAACCACTCTGAGATGACACCAGAGTTTTCTGCCATGTGCCTACTTGGGAACACTTTATAATCTCAAAATTCTGAAATACCGAATTTCAGAATCCCGAGATCATAAAGCTGAAAGCTCTAAATACCAAAACCCCAGAAGCGCGAATTTGAAAATCCCGACATTCGGAGATGTTGAAGTAGCACTTCTGGTGTTGCGGTGCTTGAATGGAATTTCAGGTAAGTATGTATGTTTAAAGGTGTTGGTTAGGGGCTTTAGTGTGTGTCAGTAGGTGATGTGACTGTGATGTGTGTGTGGAAGGGGAATGTTGGTGTGTGGTGGTGTTTTCGTGTGTTTGTCAATGCGACCCTGCAGTTAGTATATTTAAGTAGGGAGGGTGGGGGTGCAGCCCCCCACATGGGGGGGTGCATGCTTGTATGTAGTGTAGGTTTGTGTGTTTGTGTGTGGGAGGAAGGTGTGCGTTTGTGTATGTGTGTGGTATCTGGTTAGTGTAGAATTCGAGATTTCAAAATTCGGGCTTTTGGGATTTCGGTATTTAGAAATTTTGCCTTTATGGTCTCGCAATTTTGAGATTTGGTATTTCAGGGGTCCCCTTCACATGGTTGACTTTTCATAAAGTTGACTTTCATACGGCCGAGACCATATGATCGACTTTTGAAAAGCCGAACATGGGGAACTGCTATCTCCGCACAGTGCGGAATGGGAAAATTTCCCACTTCCACACTGTAGTGCGATCTCGGAGTTGGTATATTAAAGTTACTGGAGGTGTGGGGTGTGGAGCCCCCCACAGGGGGTGCAGGGGGGCATAGCTCCCCCGCTAACAGTTTAAGGTAAGTGTTTGTTGTGTTTTTATGTTTATTTTACATGGTTGGCATTCTGAAAGTGGATCATATGGTCTCGGCCATATGAAAGTCAACTTTCTGAAATGTCGACCATATAAAGTAGACCCGGATTTCGGGATTATAAAGTGAATCTGCCTACTTTCCCACCAAAAGTCATTATAGCTAATAGTGAAGAATTATTTGCTCTGGGGGTACTTCAGAGTTAATACATTCAACAACTATCTCTCTGTCTCTATGAGACATTCAAATCCAGGGTGTCAGAGTGCTAATTCAGGACACTGTCACAATTCATTCCCTAATTTTTTATAGAGCAACAGGAAAGGAAAACACTGATCCACCAAACTGCTTACTATTAAGAAGAGTTACTATGATCATTGATAACAGATTTTATTCCAAATGTTCCTTTATTTTGTTTGTTTTTTGGGTGTGTAGTGAAAAAGTCCGATAGAAAAAAGAAGAGTCTTGTCTGCAATTAAATCATTACAAATAAGTAAGATTACCTTAGAAACCCTGTGTAGATAAATATATACTATGACTAAATCTCTAGGCAGTCAAGTTACTCTGAAATAACACAGACAATTGAACAAGGACTCTTACAACTTCCTTTAAAGAGATGGTAAAAGTGGGAAAAGTATGTGTTTAGCCCTCTGGCCATATACAATTATATCAACATAACTACTGTGTAAAGGGCATCTAATTGTTAAAAACATGAGATATATGACAGCTGTCATATTAGTAAAACCCTACACTTTTAATATTTCTATGTCTTAATACAGTCTTATAAGCAGTTTCTTCTTAAACTGAAGAAAAGGCAGTTGAACAGTTAAACTGCATGAAACACAGTAATAGCAAGTTAATAATGATGCCCTGATTTCCATTCTGCTCAGCTGTGTGAAATTGATAGTGTGCTTACCCGAGGTCAAAGTGCCACCTCTCAACAAGATGAGATCTATGTTTCCTTCAAATGAAGGGAAGGGGTGGAAAGCAAAGAGATTTATAAGGGACTTCATAAAATTAACATTTGAATATAGGTGGATAAAGGGAAAAAAGTGGATTAAAGCTGAATTTTCGTAACGTGCTGCAGCTTTGCTTCTGCTGTTGCAGGCAAATTCCCATTAGTACACATAGGAAAATACTACAGCTCTGTACTTGGTTTAATGATGTGCTGTGCTCGAAGAGGGTATTATCTCTACTTGGGAAGGGGCTGTCATAATGTCAGGTATATTGTACCATGGGACATGAACATGATCAACTGATGCCTGTAAACATAAGGGATTTATTTTTAACATCTTGTCCACTAGTCATTTCAAGTGTAGAATTAGACACTAGGGGACACCATTTAGGGAAAAAATAAGAAACTGAAGATTTAAAATAAATGGGGAGTTGTTTTGTTGTATGGTGTAGTTGTATTTTGGACATGGAATTGTCACCTGGACTTGTGCCACATGCTATAAATATGACTTGGCAGTTTTGGATTTTGCAATATGTTTGGATTGGAAGATCAATTTATTCTCAGAAATGATCCACAGAATTATATGTTTATTGAACACTGCAACTTCAGGTCAATGATTAGAAAAGCAATAACATCTGCATGACTTGGAGTCATAATCTAGCCACACAATTCTTTACAGTAGCTTGAATTATAAATCCTGTTGCAAAGTCTAGCAGTTCACACAGAGGACTGAGGCTCTAATCCATTAAAAAAAATCTGTCTCTGTTGTCAAGGGTACAGGGTTTGAGATCTTTCATCTCCATTTGCCTATTCTGTGGCAATCACATAATCAGGAAGTAATCCAGGGTCAACACTGGAAGCGATTTGTGTTCAGCAGACTTGGCCAGACAACAAATGAATAACAAATGTCTGGAGAAACACATCACCAGATCAATTGGTTAATTGCATCTAGGTCCAAGATTTACAATGCCTAAGTAAAGAAATGCAATGAGAAGAATTTAAGTAGTACCATACAAGCTGAAAATATTACTCCTAACAAATCAGAACAGTATGCTTCAAACCTAGGTTTTATTCCTTGTTGCTTGTATCCTTTATTTTTACATTGAAATTTGTGCACTCTGTTTCATTAAAAGCTGATGTTATGCCACACTCATCAACTGATTGTTTCAAATTCCAAGACTCACAATGCATACAAAAATGGTGCAGTATCCTATGTGTGCATAGAGAAACAGCTAGGTCCTCACCATAGAATTATGGAAATGTTCGCTTATTTCCCAGTGGGGAGCAGAAACCATCTCATACATGTAATGTTTTTATTTTAGGATTGCAGGTGCAGAGCATCACTAAAAGGCAATTTAGTAACAGGTAGAACCTATACTGTACTCTTTGGAAATATGAAATGCAATTGTTTGTCAGCACTTATCAGAAGCAGCAAGTTACAATTCAGTCTTGCAGTGCCTATGATGAACCAGTAGTGTTGAAATGAATATTTGATCACAGCAGAAAGAATTTGGAAAACAGATGTCCACCAATCTCTAAGAAGTAAAATTTTTAATAATGAAGTGTTTCACCAAAAATAAATGAGTACCCTGTCACAGAACATTAGCATTGCACTACACTTGTAGGTCATTCTGCAACACTCTGTCCTTCTGCAATGCCCCTACTCAACTCCCACCAAACCAAGATTAAATTATTAAATGACAAAAGAGATACAAGCTCCACCAATGTCCTATTTCTTCCACTCAGATAAATAGCCATATAACCTAATGCCAGCTCTTATGAGCTGTTGTTTAAATGACCAGCTGTCAATCTGTACAAGTTCATTAACCTGCTGCTTTAAAGATGGTATATGTTTGTCTTGTCTGTCCAAAGGTCCAGACAGCCCAGTTTTTTTACCTCCTCCTTCTGAAACTCTCTCCTTGAGCTGTGGGTTCTTGCTGTGTTCTCCACCACACCCCTGTAGTAATAACGTCTCTGCTGCAGCATTTTTTCCCCATGATCAACTAAAATGTAATCGCTACCAGGTGACATGGATGATCTGACTGCTGCCTCTGTATTGCTTTCTATGTCCACCCACTCCGGACGCTTTGTGCTGTGTAACATTGCTTATTAATATAATATCTCCTATTACTCCTGCTACTATGCCTGTATTTATGGTAATTATTCTGTCCTACTAGTGCCAATTAGGTGTTCTATGTGTTTTGCTCCAGGTGATGAGTAATCAAGTGCACATTTTAATACCTGATGCAAGCCTTTTTATTCATGTATATTAACATCCTTTAGGTTCAGTGAATTTATGCAATTAATGAATAAATAGACAATAAATTAACAAATAAAAATATGCTATATTGGCATACAAAAAGTGTCCACTTGTATAGCAAGATAGTGCATTATCTGTTTATAGACAAATCATTTTTATTTTCAAAGGCCTTAAGAGCCATGTCATCACCTTGAGGAAGTAGTTACCATTTCAGAGTTAGCAGTACTGCTTGTCTCACCTGTGCAAAGGGTTCCAGGAAAAGGCATATCCCACAGTTTGTTCCTGAGACATGGAAAACCTTGACCGCCTAGCAGCAGATGTCCCAAGATGTTTTTCAGGCACAGGCCATGCCACAGATAGTCAGGTAGAGGTGGTGAGAGCATTGTGGGGTATGCATGAGGAATTTTGTCAATACAATGGAATGGTGGAGGAAAGGGGCAATGCCATGATGATGATCTTCATGTGCAGTATGGTGGCACACACAGCCTCCATGTTTGCCTCCAAGTGCACATCAGTGAATAGAAATCACTGTCTAGAGATTCACCATCATCTAGTAGATCACACCATTACAGCAAGTCAGCATCAATCTCACATGCCAGCACTTATACACATTCATGGTCATCCTCACTCACACTATCATTAGGGGGCATTTTGTATGACACCTTAGATCTGTAAATAACAGCATAGGCAAAGTAGCAGATCCTTGTTGGTCTAGTGGTTAGAATTTAGCACTCTCACTACTACGGCCCTGGTTCAATTCTCAGAGAAAGAAAATTTCAATAGATTTTTTTTGGGGGGTGGTGGCATGGTGGGCATATTTGACAAAATGGTTAAGGTATTTGGCTTGTAAGCACAAAGTGCACAGAGTGATTCTAACCTCTTGTTATTGGCTAGGCTTAAAATGTCCCTTCAGAGCAATTAGCTTAGTATTCATCTGTGGACCTATGACAACAAATAATAAAGATTGCACAATCTTCAATATTCAAGCTTAGATGTCAAAATATAACTATTCATGACATTTGTGAAACAGTGATGATACTGAACTCAAGTAAGAGAAAAAAATGGGTTTTGTTTTTATGCGGTTGTGCAAACTGTCATTTAAAGCAGTACTGTGTGGTTATTGCAGGGGGATGTACAAGTAGGCCCATGTATGTGTTAACTAAGATAAATCCTGCCAGTGAAACTGATGAGTAGTATTATTTACGATAAGGCAAGGATTTGTGTCCATGACTGATGTGATTAATCAAATGTGAAGACTAATGTGACCGTGAACTACAGAGCAATAACCAATAATACACATGAAGCGCACCTTATAACTCATGTTGAAATCAATGCTCAGTAAAGCCAAGCATGAGTACTCACCCAATAGTCACTTTTCAGAAAAAATAATTTCGACTTTGTTATACCTGAAAAGCAGTGAATAGACAGCAGAACATATAGGTTACCTGTTTGCATCAGAGATATAGGTGCCAAATTCATCCCTGGTTTGGCACCTATGTCTCTGATGCAAACAGGTAACCTGTAACTGTTTCATTTCCCAGGCCCATGCTTACACTTATCAATGGTATCAGAACTCATCACAGATTTGGGATGCATGGCTAGGCTTAAAAAGGCCCTTGTGGTCTTTAGCCTAGTAAACACCTATGAACCCAATAACCTATATACAAAATCTAATACTACTTTCCTTTCAGGTAACAGTGGGCTCATCATAATCTCTCAAGTGGAAAATTTCCCCTGAATATGCTGCAATAGGCATTCCCTAGGATTCATTAATAACAATTTAGGCTTAGTGCAAAGCCTACACAATTACAGTGTATTAACACAATGAGCAGCAGTACTCATAGAATATGCACACTGTTCATTGCGCTTACATATTTCCAAGCACCATTTTCATGATCAGTAAAGATGTTGGTGGCCAAGAAACAGTGCTGGGAACCACAAGCACACAACTTAAGACTCCTTGCCTGCAGAGAAATGTATTATGTGAGCCCACATGGACAATTTATATGAAGTCAGGGCAAGTGGATTATAAGAATTAAAATACAGGTGATACGAAATTGGAAGAATGTATACAGAATACAATGCTAATAGTGCAGAGAAAAGTATGAGGGGAGGATAAATGGAAAAATCTACTCAGTTAATACATTCAGATGTGATAATGTCACAAAGAAATATTTTCAACAGAAAAGTGGAAGATGTTCCTTTTATAGTAGGATAAATTCAGGTATGAATTTTCGAATAGGGGAAGTTGAGTATAAATTATTATTCCAAGAGGGTAGTATATCTGGCCCAATGTCAAGATTGCCCATGTTTTTATGTGGGACTTAGAGATAGAATATATGAACATGAATACAACATCAGGAAAGGACAAGAGAACAATGTCTTGGCAAAATGTGATCCAGTATCCAGGACATTGCTTTAGGTATATAGCAACTGATAATGTTAGGATGGGCTTAAGGGCAGCCCAGGAAATCTTTATCTGGGGAAAAAAGAGTTAATGTGCCAGCTTAAATTGAATGCCCATAGATGGCCAGGATTGAATGATTATTGTTGTAATTTCTGTCTCCTAAAGTTAAAAGCCTTGACCAGATAAAAAAGGAAAATGTTTAGGAAATAAAATAGGGATTATTTGGCATTTAAGCCATTTAACCTACGGGGGTCCATTTATTTTTAGCTTATTATTTATTCACTACTTATTAGGCTTTATTAGTATTGTTGTTGGATTAATCTGTTTAAAATGATAAGGACTTGTTATAGTTGTAACAGTCTTAGGAGTTTGTTGATTTAGTAATGGGATATTTTATGACATGTTTACATTATTTCTGTTTTAATTACTTCTATGATCTGTTTTTATGAATGGGCTCTGGAGGTGGGGTTTATGATCTAAAACTGAAGTACTGGTTTGATTGTTTTTTTTTGTTTTTTACATAAACTTGCATACTTAAAATATTTTTATCTAATGAAGTTCACATGAAAGTTTATTAGTGGATGAAAGCGCTAATTTTTAACATGAATAAACTTTTCTTAAGGAGCTGGTTTGCTTTTTTGTTTGGCTGTAACTCTGTTTTATAAGTTGTTACTAACATTACTGTACACCTGGGACATGTATCACTTCAGGGACATCTGAGAATTTGCATAACACATTAATCATTTATATAACTGTATTGCTTTTTCTATATAGGTTCCAGACTTACCTTGGTAATAATGGAGATGTGAGATGTCTCCTTGTGGGGTTGTCTGTGTCTGATGCTAACAATACAACTATCACATGGTTAACTAAAGGTTGTGCAGTTTTGCAGGCATCACTTTTAATATTTGAATGTGCTAAGGCTGTTTTTCTTTTTTTAGGTGTTCAGTGAGTGTGCTATCCTTCACCTCTTAGCAAGAGCCAGGGTATACTGCGCACACCTATGACTGCAGGCAGCATCTGTGTCTTTTAGTTCTCCCTCAGATTCCTCATCTGTACCTGCTGGAGCTACTGGCCCAGCTTGTGATACTGGGAACTGTGATCCTATCCCTTGTTATCCCTGTTGAAGCTCTCTCCTGAGAATTATATTGTGCAATATGGAACAGACTGGGAGTATTTCAGCAGATGTGCTTGGTTGTACTACAGTGCACCCCATGAGGTGTCTAGACTCCAGAATCTTGATTCATGTAAGCCAAATACACATTCTATGATATTCCTAGTTTGAGCGTGGGCATTATTGTATTGCTTGGTGGAGGTTGTGTGGGTTTCTCATGGGTGTAATTAGCCACGGTTTCAGGGCATAATCTGCATCACCCACTAGATGCCCTTGTAGAAAAACATCCCTAGCAAACCATGCGTACAGCTCACAAGTGTGCCCTATGTATGAGTCATGAAAACTGCCTGGTTTATCTGCACAGACATTGTAAACGATCCCATGGGCATAGGCATTAAAGACAACCTGACAGTTTACAGAGTAATATCTTTTATGTTAATCTATCTACATCCATGTTCATCAGGTGGGGATTTTATTTCTGTATGTGCAATCTATGGCCCTAAAAATGTCAGGGAAGTATGCTGTTGCACAAAATTCCTGCATGGGCCTTGCTTTCTCCTGTGGAATGTGTAGGAAACAAGTATGCTCACTTGCATGTTGTATCATTGCATTCAGAACTAATATAACATTCTGTATGCTAAGGCCTGTGCCACCACTAATTTATCTCCTGAGCGTCTCTGGAAAGTGCCTGTAGCTAGTATATTTAATGGTGCACATACCTCTCTTTCCACTGTGATGGGTTCTCCACAATTTCCCTGGGGCCTCAGGTTAGGGTGGCAGAAGTTGCATATTTCTTGCAGTGTTTCTCTGTCCATCTGGTATCACTGTAGAATTTCTGTGTCATGCAGTCTATGATAAGGCAAACACTGTCTAAACACCATTCTTCTTGTTGGTTGAGGTCTGGCGGCAGCAGCACCTTGAATTGAAGCCTGTTGCAAATACAGGTTTATAATGTCAGCAGTAACTACTAACCTGTTTTTTTTTCAAAGAGTAATTGTGGCAGTAATAGAAAGAGTTTTGGATTTCAGGGCAAATGGTTGCACTGAATGTACAGGATTGCTCTATAGCTTCCTGAATAGCTCTGCCATGTTGGTTAATTAACATGCAGTTTGGCTATTTATGCTGTCATTAGCATATTCTGCTATTTACCCTTGCTTCATAAACTGACAGGTTGTCTAAGTGCAGAAGTATTTAATGAAAATGAAATAGTGCATTATTGTGTGCATGGTATGCCATGCCCCTTACACCACTACTAAACAAAACACATAAAGCAAACAATACTCTGGGGGAAACTCTATAACAAAAATGAAATTGCTTGATGTACAGGGACACTAGGCATTGCACCACACAGCATAGCCCTCAGGTAAACACAGGTAATATGGTAGACATCAAGCATTATTTATGTGACTTTTTACTAAAAGTACACTATATGAATTTCATGATCCACTGTCATGGACTACTTTCAAGTTAAGGTCCTGTGAATCTGCCCCTGGCTGGCCAGCATTACTATCAGTACTGATGAAAAGAACAATAGTGGAAGCTGCACTGTCATCACTGGACACTTGAGCGCCAGACCAAAACATGATAACACATGGTAAACATTATGCATGCAGTAGTAGTAGTAATGAATAATGAAGGGCCCACCCCAGATGAATTGTTTTTTAGCAGACCAAGGCATTCACTCAATCACTATTCATATCTGGGACAAGGTACTGTTGAAGCCGTCTTCAGCAGCTCATCAAGAGTTATGGACTGGTGTAATTAAGCACAGTTTGAGTGGTTATTCTGCTGCATCCCAAGGACAAGAAAAGGGGGGGATATAACAAAAGAAGGGGTGCTTAGTCTTAAACAATACATTTTTCAAACTATACTTATAGAGATTACCATAAATATGAAAATTTTGCACTTACCAGCAAGGTGACCGTGGGGATTCCTACCATGGAGGGAGAGTTGGTAGAGTGAGCTTTTGTATCAGATGTGAGAATCCTGGGTACTACCAGGGTTCTGGGTCAACACATTGATGATGGACTCCCATGCATTACACAGTACCTGGCAGCTGATGGAATGGTAGCTTTTCCTGTTCTGGTACCACTCTCTCCATGGTCTAGATTGAGCCCTTATGGCAAAATGGATGAAGTCTATCACGCCAAGTACCTCAGGAAACTGTCTCATTCCAGAGAAGCATTCATTTGTCTGGCTTAGTCCTGCTGTGATACGGGCAGATATGTATACTGATCTACACATGCCAGGAGTGGATTGAAGAACAGTTGAAGTGTCCTTGAGGCAGAAGTCTATGTAACACCCAATATGTCCTCACTGTATATGGAAGGTCCTCATAGCAAGTATAGTAATATCTATGCGCCTTCCTGATAATTACTCCTGCAATGTGTGTTACTTCTGCCTTAGAATGGTTGTAAGTGTAACGTCATAACTTTGACTCCTCAAACCACAAACATAGATGGTTATTTAATCCTAAAAACATGAACTCCGCTTGTAATCAGCTGTGAGCTAGGCTGGCTTGGTTATGGAGGGTAAGCACGTGCAAGCGTCTAAGCCATTTAGGTTGGTTATATCATAGCTAGTTTAGGAAGCGTCCATTTAATATGGCTAATTGTAACTTGTTTAGATGTGATCTGCATAGCTAGAGCTCCCTATCTGTGTTTTTTTTCCTACTCCATTTAGGTTACCAAAGACTAGTGTCTTTGCTTGTAGTTTCTGTTATTTATAAAGCTACCACACTCAAGCACTAATCGACCTATAACCCTACTTTCCTCCTTAGCAAAAATAATGGAAAAATGCATGCATAATCAACTTCTCAATTATCTAACTCAAAATAACCTGCTTGCTGAGTGCCAACATGGCTTTAGGCCATTCCATAGTACTACAACTGCCCTCCTATCCTTATCTAACACCATCAACAAAAATAAAAATAGCAATATTCTTACCTCTGCTCTATTTATCGATCTTTCAAAAGCTTTTGATATGGTTACTCACCAATTGCTCTTAAATATTCTCAAATCTCTTTCTCTTGACACTCAGGCTATAAAATGGTTCAGTTCCTACCTCAGCAATAGGCAGCAAGCAGTGCTCTGGGAGAATCACCTATCTTCCCATCTGCCAATCACACTAGGTGTAAATCAGGGCTCTATTTTAGGCCCTCTCCTTTTCTCAATTTTCATCAATGATTTACAATTAGCAATTCCTCAGGCTACTTGTATACAATATGCAGATGACTCGACAATAATATGCTCAGCCAATTCCTCATCTGAACTGCAATTAAAAACACAAACAGTATTTAGCAAAGCAGAAACATGGTTTCTGCAACGATGCCTCCTCTTGAATCCAAAAAAAAAAGCTTCTACTTTTCACTCCTACCCACAAGTCCACCCAAATAGATTTCACAGTTACATCTAACAATGGCACACTCATAACACCTGACTTAGCTACCAAACTCTTAGGTGTTACTATTGACAACCACCTCACCTTTGATACACAAATAAACAATACAGTATAAACGGTCAACAAAAAATGAGTTCCCTCTACAGGATCAGACCTTTCCTTACTTCACCTGCCAGATCCACTATTGCCCACTCCCACCTTATATCTACACTTCTCCTATCTATACTAACCTGTCAAAAAATAATCTTCTAAAACTGGCTAAATCCTACAACAACATTGCCAGATTTACCACTGGAAATCCCTTCCGAACCCATCACTGCCACAATCTACAACAACTAGGTTGGCTGGAACTCCAGAATCAGCTTATGTTTAACCAACTTACAATTATCCATAAGACCCTGTATCAGCCTCATAATACTCCAACACTATCTTCCCTTCACTCCCTCCAAAACCTGAACACCTTACGCTCCTCTAATAAACTACTAGTTAGTATAAGCAAACCCAAAAACCTGGCTGGGGACTCTCTCGTTTCAAATACAGCTGGGCGACACTGGAACCTTCTTCCTAGTGATCTAACATCACTTTCCTCCCGTACTATCTTCAAACAAAAGCTCAACATCTATCTTAAATCACTCTGGCTCTGTCCTTCTTGTAACACTGACTAACCTTTACTGTAACTGCTATGCTCTCTCTCTTTTCTTCTTCGTCCATTCTACCTCTCACTCCTTGTTACTGATTTCTGAAGAAATTAGAATATAAGCTAAGTAAACAAGATATAATGATTATTTTTGAAGGGTTTTAACCAGATACTATCTTAAAAACACTTTTGACTTGCTCTGTAAATAGAAATGAACTGAAAGAATGTGCTAACAGTGAAGTGACCAATATTATCTGAAATCCTCTGTTCAATATTACATGTATGTTGTTATATTTTATATATATATATATATATATATATATATATCTTTTTTATATATCTGTTTTTAACTGTTTGGAGCTTTTCTCCCCGGGCCTCTACTGAAAAAGGACATGCATCCAGTTAGACA
Organism: Protopterus annectens; assembly: GCF_019279795.1. Lineage (NCBI taxonomy): Eukaryota > Metazoa > Chordata > Ceratodontiformes > Protopteridae > Protopterus > Protopterus annectens. Next base: position 1,210,177,771 of record NC_056746.1, read on the forward strand.
AGCCCGGTCAACAAATGTAAAATAAAATAAATAAATAAGATAAAAATAGTGAGGGTAATATATAACCTGTTGTCCACACTTATAGGAACACCACACTTCTCCACGCTGAATCTAGAAAGAATTTCTTGGTTAGCAATGTTAAAAATGAGTCAATCTTTTCCTATGCCTGTGCTTTCACCGACAGCAAGTTCTGCTGGGCACCTGCAGTTTTGTCCCAACTGAGGCAAGCAGCTCACATCCAGAAATAGCCAGACTGGCAGCTACAGCAAACATCTTAACGGACTGCAGAGCGGATACAAAAGGTACAACTTTGCCTTTTATAAAGCATATATGCACTGTGCTGAACCACATAGAAAATCAACTACGAATCACAAACAGGCAGGAAAACAATTAATTTACACACAGTTCTAGCAAACATTCCAGATATTCCTCTTTCAGTTGTCCTTACAGTCTCATCTGCATAAGATTTGCTTAAGCTGGCTAAACAATCTGCCCCTGAGCATAGCTGCTTTAGATTTTGTAAAATTTTGTTAGAATGTGAACTGGTCATGGCTTCACTGTTAGCATGCTGGGACACCTGGACAAAACAAGGAAATAAAATGTGATGTGAAAAGAAGAAAATAATTATGATCTTGCTAAGAAGTATAAAAAGTGCATAAAGTGAAACTTCGTCAATGTGCTACAGTCATTTGTATTTCTTCAGGCCATGACAACAGCATTTAAAACTAAGAAATCATGAAGTGAAAAAAACATTATCTGACTGTAAATGTGTCCACCTGATATGTTTTATAGTTGGTTACAATAAACTGTTTTGAGACATCATTACATGAAAAAATGATTTGACCATCTACAGAGCTAGACCTGGTGGAAAACGTACTGGGTATCTAAGTGCTCACCTATTCATCCTGTCTCACCTGCTGCTTAAATCATCTAGACTGCTGTTGTACAAAAGAAAGGTACACTTATACCCCACAGCACTTGAAATTAGTTAAAACAAAAATCTGCCTGCTATGAAATTAAATGGTTTACAAGTCAGCACTCTGCCATTAAGCATTACATAAAAGTTCCATACCTTGGCATTTCATGAAACTCCATAATTCAATACATCAAGTAATAAATATTGGAATTTCTGGTCCATTTTAAGTTTGAATATTTTCATGGCTTACATCATTGTCTCTTAGCATCACAGCAGGGCAAACAGAGACAGAAAAAAGCTAACTTATAAATCACTGCTAAATTGGAAGACAACTTTTATTAAGTCAGTTTAAGTATCTTTCAGCAACCTCTACAAGTCTTAAAGTTTGTCATCTCACTGTAAGTTTTAATCTTCATATCACTTTTGGTTATCATTACTATAGAGAAATTTCAGAAATGTCACTTTCAGCTAGATGTAATTAACTCAAAGAAGTTTAGGTTGATTTGTGCATCATTTCAAAAAAAGGTAAACCAGTAGATACATTGGAATTGCCCACTTGTAAAATAGAGGAAAAAAATACTTAAGCCGCCACTTTTTGTCTGCTTCAAACTAAGTATCTACCCAGAAAGGTCACAGCTGAAATCAGGTCTATAGATTGTTTTTCCCTACTAGATTCTAATAACACCTAACAGTTTGGCTATTCAGACACTTACCCTGCAATCTTTAGCCTGGGGGGTTCCAACCCGCTCCGTTTGCTACTCTCACTTTGCTCCCCACCCTGCCCCCTATTCCCACCCACTGTTGGTATCTCTACATTTATTCTTAATCTTAACCCCACCCCTAATTACCAACAATTAGGCTACACCACTTGTCACCCCCTCCCCTACATCCAACACAATTATGCTACCACCTAATATAATAACAATCCTAACCTGCGTAGCTCTAGCTCACATTACATCCTACCAAGGCTCCACAGTCACATGCCCCAACAACTTCCACTGTACTCTCTCAGCACCCTCCCTCAAACATTTACACTATAACTACACAACCCCTGCCACCAAAAACATCCTCCCAATACACACACTCTTATCACCAAACACCTAACACACTCAAAAATAAATTATCCTTAAGATACCACAAGCAATTTGCTATGTATATAAAACATATCCTAAACACCCTCTATAAACTAACCCTCACTGGAGACATCCATCCAAACCCTGGTCCTCCCAAATCCAACCCAACCACAAACCCTAGTCCAAGCAACCCCCCCACAACTCAACTACTAGCTAACAAGAAAAATACAGACCTACTTATAATGTCCCAGAACATCAGAAGCATATGCAATAAAATCCAAGAACTATATGCCATCATAAGCATATCTCCCCAGATATTATCTTCCTTACTGAAACCTGGCTCAAATCTCACATCAAAAGTGAGGAAATACTTCCACCTGAATACAACATCTTTCACATAGACATATTGTCCAAAAAGGAGGTGGTGTAGCATTGATATTTAAACATCACCTCAATATTCAACTCCTGAACTCATCTGCCCCTCACCACAACAATGAAGAAATCCTTTATGCCAATCTCAAACTAAACCCAAACAAAACAATCAATATCATAGGATGCCATTTCCCACCAGGGAAAAATATTACACCCCTAGAAAATCTCCTGAGCTGGGCTACTCTATCTCTACCCCAAGAAACCATCATTCTCGGCGACTTTAACATTAATTGGCTATCCTGTAATAACAATCGCCCAACCATTCACCTTAATCTCCATGGGTTCATTCAACTCATCCAATCCCAAACCCAAATCAACAAAACCCTAACAATCATACCTTACTTGACTTGATCCAAGTCAACAAAGCCCCTCATTCTTACCTAGCAGGCTGCTTACCTGACAGTCTTAGTGACCACTCCCCACATTCCTAATTCGGCACCACACAAACAGTCTGAAGCCCATTATCCACAGGCAAATACGGAACAAGTCCAACTTCAACTTCAACTCCTTCATCTCCTCTCTGCAAAAAATTAACTGGTCAACACTAAAATACCTCAACCTAGATGAAGCTGTCCATGTCTTCAACAGTACCTTCCTCTCCATCCTAAACACCCATGCTCCTGTAAGAAATGCCAAAGTCAGATCCAGGCATGCCCATGGTTACAAAAGACCACCAGAACCCTAATGAAATCCAGAGATAAGGCCTGGGAGCACTGGCGACTAACAAAAAATAACTCAGATAAGCAATCATTCCTTGAACTGTGCAATAAAGCTAAAAAGCATATAAAATTAGACAAATCCCAAATCCACCCTAAACTCTACCAACCACAACCCTAAGCAATTCTGGTCCACTATTAACACTATCTTCCACCCAGGGAAGGTTAATAGCCCCCAGCCATCCATTCCCCCCTCCTCCAGCAGTATTGCTGAATCCTTCAACAAACACTTCACTGAAACTATAACATATGTAAACAAGCAACACTTCCCTACAACAGCCCCCCATCTCCTAACTCTTAACCCACTACTCCTATTTTCTTCTTCTTCATCTCAGTACCTACCTCCAATATAAAAAGACTATTGTCAAAACTTAAACCCACCAAACTTGCAGCTGACAACCTCCCCTCTGAATACTTGAAAATTGCAGCTGATGCACTGCTCTACCCAATTTCAATTCTAATCAAGCATTGCATAACAGAAGACTATGTTCCCTTGATATGGAAAATATCCCACATCATTCCCCTCTACAAAGGCACCCCCTCCACCGACCTCTCCATTTACCACCCCATTGCTATCCTCTCCCCTCTCTCCAAGATACTTGAAAAATGTATCAACACCCAAGTCTCCAACTACCTCCTAGCTAATAATATCCTCTCCAAAACCCAACATGGTTTCAGGCCATATCACAGCACTACCTCCGCTCTGCTCTCCTTCACCAACACTATACTTCATCACAAAAACAATGGCCTCTTCTCTGCTGCCGTATTTCTAGATCTCTCAAAGGCCTTTGATATGGTATCTCTTGGACTACTACTCTCTACTCTACCCAACCTCTCCTTCTCACAATCAGCCTGCAACTGGTTCCACAGCTATCTACATGGACACCAGCAGTCAGTAATCTGGGATGATAACCTATGACCTTGCCTCCCAGTTACTCTCGGAGGTCTATCCTTGGCCCTCTGCTATTCTCACTTTTCACTAACAACCTACATACTGCAACCACACAAGCATCTCTTATACAGTATGCAGATGACTCTACTCTCATCTGCTCTGCCCCCACTCTACCAGAACTACAGCAAATCACACAGGAATCATTCTCTTCTGTAGAAAGCTGGCTATACAATGCTCAGCTCCTACTCAACCCAAGTAAGACAAAACTTCTCCTGTTCCAACCTTCCAAAGCCATCCAAAACACCCCACTTCAACATTCTCGCCAAATACAATACCATCATCTCTCCATCAGAACACGCAAAATTACTCTGCATGGAAATAGACAACAAACTTAGATTTGACACCCACATATCTCTCACAATAAAAAAAGTTCACAAGAAACTTGGTGCATTATATCGAAGCCGCCAATTTCTAACCAAGTCAGCTAGAATCTCCATAGCCAATTCCCAGCTAATCTCCACTCTACTCTATGCATCCCCCACACTTGCCAACCTTAGACAGACAGACCTACACAAGCTTGATGCTTGTTACAACAAAACTGCTAAATTTGCCACTGGAACCTCCTACCGCAGCCATCATTGTATCTCCCTTAGAGAACTAAACTGGCTAGAACTCCCATAATTCCTTCACTTTAATCAACTCGCCCTCGCTCATAATTTATTAACCATCCCCTTAACATCCCTTCCCTTCAAACCCTTCTCCAACCCTATCACTCCACTAGATTCCCTAAGATCAAGCAACAAAAATCATCTCACTGTTATCAAACCCAAAAACTCAGCAAGGGAAGCCATATTTTCATGCACCATATCTAAACTTTGGAACAATCTTCCACCCTCTATAACTACTCTACCTTCCAGCAGCCTTTTCAAGACTGTGCTCAAATTCCACTTAAATTTGCACTGCCTTTGTCCTTGTTCTAATCCAGACTAACACCACCACCCTTACCCCCCCACCTAGACTCTTAACCCAACTATACTACCGCCACTACTAACCACACTTAGAATTAGCTAGTTGTCTTTACATACTTTAAAATCTTGTCGACAACTTTGTTACTAATATTATAAATGACAAGAAACTATCTTAACTTGCAACTTTTACTGTATATACAGTTGATAATCAATATATCGTTATTGTGTTAAAGCCAACAACCTGTAATGTTGTTTACTATTGCTGCAACTTTGTATCTCTATTTATCATGTACATGATGTGGAGCTTTTCTCCCCGGGCATCCGCTGAAAAAGGACCTGCGTCCAGTTGGAATTTCCCAGTAAACAAATGTAAATAAATAAATAAATAAAAATAAATACATTTCAGACTATTTATTCATAGTTGTTTAGTCAACCTGGCTTGTTCTTTCACTTCACTGATACTTATTTCATGCTCTGACTGACCTTTACCAAGTGATACTGAGATACTACCCTTCAGTACAAGGTACTCAGGTGAACATTTAGGCCTCAAACCATGGTTAGGATGCTTTAGTTTTGTTACCGTCTGTTTTGAACAAGTGCCGGATAACAACTACAGAATTCACTACTTGCTGTCAGCACACTCCAAATATCACACATATACACACAAAAGCATAATCACAAATGCAGACAAGCACACACTCATGAACTCACATGTGCACACACACACACACACACACACACACACACACACACACACACACACACACACACACACACACACTCACACACGCACGCACATGTGCAAACCACATATAATGCATACTGTTCCATTAGTGGTTCTTTAGTTTTATCATTGCAGTTTGCTGTCCTGTAATATAGGTTATAGACAATGCCAGTTATGTAACATGAGCAATGCAATTTCTTTCCTCAGGAAAGTCAATGATATGATAAATTCAATCATTAATAAAATGATAGTTCCAATATATTAAACACCATTTCTGAAGCCATGATCTCAACAATGAAGCTGCTATTCCCATGTAGACTGCAACTTTTTTGTGAATAACATTTCAGGATGCAATGAGCAAAATGTGTCTATTGCAGAAATCACCATAGAAGACAGAGCACTGTGATGACTGTAAAATCAAAAATAAATTTATTAAATTCTACTGCAGTGTTATCCCAGCAACATGCTATGGTTCATCTTTTAATGCTAAGAATATGGCTACCCATGAGTCATAAAAAGGTGTTCACTGCAAATGGTAGAGTAGAATATATACATTCTGGTTATGTAATTAATAGTAAATTAACAAGAAGAACACAAAAGTCTGAACAAAGATAACCAACAAACAAAGCCATCAGCTCTTTTCTGAGGAAAGCAAAGCCTCAGATGCTGCCCTGTCAGTCACTTCATGTTAGGTAAAGGGAGAAATCATTTAAGGGTTTTTTCCAGTAATCTGAATACTTGTGTTGCAATGTATTTTTTGCTGAGTTATTACTAGCCCTATAGTGGTGGATTAAGTGTACTTTCAGCCTGGCCATTCTTCATACCTTAGGAAAACCTTGTCAGTTTTGTTTCTTTTCTTTTCTTATGGACCAAACACATTTTTTTAATTCATCTTCCTTGTTGCTTTAAGTATAGATTTACCTATCAGAATGCTATAAATTATATTTGTTCTTTAACAAAATATTTTTTTAATTTGAGAAGTATTGAGCATTTTTACAGCAAGAACTAAGACAAAATATGCTAACCAGTTATAACAAAATTATTTATTTTAAAACAATGCGACCAGAAATGATAGCTCCATTTGCTGTCATAATTTGCAAATGTCCATACCCCATCACTTTCAGCCACTTGACTATGTATACCTCAAATGTATGACTGTTATGAGAAGTATGGTGTAAAGTACTCCAAATTGCATTTCACAAATGCAGACTAGTCCTGTGAAGAAGACTAATGACTGTTTCACTTGATCATGACAGAAGGGTCAGTCATTCTCATCTGGAGACAGCCCTTGTACGCAGCAATTATTGCCCTACTGTTGACTGCATACACCTGAAATGTCTGATTCTGGTAAACTATATAAATAATAATAATTGTGAATGCAATAACATACATAAAGTTTGTTTTACAAAAACACACAGTACAATAATCTTTCGGCTTTCCTGGTTAGGGGTTGCCGCAGGGGTACTCCGGTCCACTAATGATTGGCAGTGGATTTTTATGGTGCCTTGTTGCCAGCCTGATGCCCAACCTTCAAAGAAGGCACACTCGTTCATGCACGCACCAACCTGTATGTCTTTAATGTCACTCGACCGTGGGGACGACATGCAGACTCCACACAGAAGGCATCTCAGCCAAGAATCGAACAGGAGAACCTCTTGAAGTAAGGCGACAACACTAACTGCTGCACCACCGTGGCCAATCAAATTATACCAACTTATTTCACCCAGTTTCATACTGGTCTTGCAAATCTAAACTGCTTGAAATGGACAAATAACAAGAATGTAAGTTAATTTAATCCACTGACAGCTCCCACATAGGAGTTATAACCACTTTGCTGTGCACACCTCATCTGATTGTGATCAAGAGATTCATTTCAAACCTTAGCACATGAAACAGTGACTAATTTCCACAATCACAGACAGATTTTAAATATTTCTCTTGTATACCTAGAAGGTTGCTACTATAATAGTTTTGTTTTAACATGCCTCATCCAAATAATATGAAGTCTGAAATATGTTTCTTTATTTTGTGGCTGCAATCCTAAATGATGCATGAGAAAAACACATATTTTACGAAGAACAGACAAAAATATAAGGTAAAATCTAGAGTATTCTGCAAAATCTGAGAGAGATGAGAGGTATTTAATTTCAACTTTGCCTCACATAAACATTAGACACCCTGCTCAAATGCCAGTTCAGACACTTCAAAACTTGGTGGCCATCTAACTGCATTAAGTGAAAGTCTCACTATTCCTCTGAATCACCAGCAGCATAATCCTGCTTAAATCCAAGCTTGGACACTTCAAAACTTGGTGGCCATCTAACTGCATAAATGAAAGTGTATGTTCCTTTCTGTAGTGTACTATTGAACTATACCCAACTATTGTGACTGTAAACTACAAGTGCACACACTTCTGGGTCGGCACTGCTCTTGCCCTTCTGCCCCCTGCTTGCTATTTTAAAACATATCTCTTTAATTAACACCAGCCCTAAGGTAAACTGCAATTCCTTTCATTAAAACTAGTAAAACCTAAGCTATGGTTAGTATGACTAGCTGCAGAGTATTATTATTTTTCCTTGATTACATTACTGTTTTACCTACTTACTGACCTGGGAGGGGCTTCTCTGATTGTTTTCTGTTGCTATTTGCTAGCAGTTTCTTTGGCTGTACCTGCTTCATTTGCCCTTGCTACACTTGGGCTGACTCTGCTCCCTACCCCCATTCTCATGCATCCCCCCCTTTCCATACTCTTATACTACACTAAACTCCACCCCAAACCAATTAGTGAATCAGCACCACACCCTACACTGGACTGCTCCCCAGACCAATTAGACAAACATCACCATATACTACCACACCTTCTTTTCACCAACCCATCCTACTAACCATTCCTCTCACTCCATTCTTCTTCACTTATACTGCTTCCCTACTACTTTTCTCTCCCTCTAGACCCACCCTTAATCTCCAAAACATGGGAGCTTACTTAAACTTCACCTTGTTTGCTACATGTCACTTTATATTACTAGGCATTCTAACCTAAGCCACATCACCAACATTCCATGTCCCTCCTCTATACACAAAAACACCTACTCCTTCCCTTCATCCACAAACCCACTTAGATAGCTTTTCCAACATATCCTCCTCCCTTTTTAACACACTTATATAAACTTTACAAAAATCCAAATCCTACCATACCTCACCAAACAAAAACTAGTAATCCACTCACTACCTAGGTATACCACCAAATGCAACCACCTTCCACTTCTTTTAAATCTTCTTCTAAAACTATCCAAATATGGAGACAGTCACCTTAATCCTGGACCTATTCTCCCAGTAACCTCTCTCCAGTCTTCCTGAACAAAAAATTTCCTGCTTATCACATTAAACACACATAATGACTGGAATAAAATTACCAAATTTCACAAATGGCTCTCACAATATTCTCTTTGATATAGTAGCCATAACAAAAACCTGGCTTAAACCTCATATACTAGATACTGAAATCATTCCTCACATGTTATAATATTCTCAGAGCCAACAGAACTCATAAAAAGGCGGAGGTGTAGCTTTAATCTACCATAACCATTTAACAATAATCCCATATCTCTAAATGTATTTCATCTTTCCAGAGCACAGAACTTTTCTTAGCAACCCTACAAATAAACAACTGCAAACAACTAGCAATTGCAGTGCTGTACATCCCATCCCACCAGGACAAACCATCCCTACATAGAAGATCTTCTTGCTTGGACTACCCAAACTCTAACCAATGAAGCCATCATTCTTGGTGATGCTAACAGTAAATGGAATGACCTAATCTCTGATTCCTCCATACATAGTATCAGTCTACAAGGGTACACCTAACTTAATATCAGCCCCACATGAACATACAATAACCAACATAGCTCAACTTTAGACTAGATCCTAGTCACAGACCCTCAGAAATGCAAAGATACCGGTACCCTGCCCAATATCCTAAGTGACCACTCACCAGTATACACCTATAGAGCACAAACACATGACAAAACCCACACCTATAAAACATCTAAACATCTAGCTAATTTCAATCAACATATTTTCAATAAAATGCTAAAATCTATCAACTGGACCCCTTTAAAAATATTACCTCTGGAAGAAGCTGTGAGGCACTTTAACAGAGTTTTCTTAGATACCCTTAACAGTCTAACTCCCATCTGAATCAAGAGGACTAAGCAAACTCACGCAGCCTAGTTATCAAAAGCCACCAAACATCTACTGCTGTCTAGAGACCGTACCTGGAAAGAATGGCACACAAATAAAAATGAATCCACCTAACAAATACAGACAACTATGAAATTTAGCTAAAAAACAAGTAATTGCAGACAAAAGAAAATACTTCTCTCAGAAATTACTCAACCAAACAACCCACACAAATTCTGGAAATCCATCTCCTCACTCCTTAGCCCTAGAACCCCACAAGCCCCAGACAAAACTCCAGGTGAAATAGTCTACCTTTTCCACTCTCACTTCATTAATAGTATACTCAGCCTTTAAAACAAACTTGGTGGACAAAAGCCCTGTAAACCAAAATTCATAAACAATAAAGCACAAGGCTCCAAAAGTGGCACACAGTGAAATGCAAACTGAATGGAACAATTTCAATGGATAGTTCAAACAACCCAATAAAAACAAATAATTTATTAAAGTTAAGCACGTTCTTCCATGCACTTCTGGGACATCATCAAAACAATAAAAACAAACACTCAGTTTAAATAACAAAGTTAATAATCTCATGTGATACTAATAAAAACAATTAGTCAAATGCAAAAACTCCATCAACAGTATATAAATCTTAAAATATACAATAAAACCTTAAATCAATGAACATCCTTGATAATAAATCTTGAGCTCTTGTCTTAAGAATAGGTAAAATAGAAATATTTACATTTAACCGTGGTAATGTTGTAGCATTTTGACTCAGTTGTCACTGCAATTCACTTCTTTCAATCTCTAATTTTCACCACCCTCCCTTTGTATGCCTGGGAATTATATCTAAGATAACAAATCTAAACTTAACAAACCCTTGGCAGTGCAATGTATGTTTAAACAAGGCAGTGTTCAAATTCTTATTTTTAATTGCATATAAATGCTCATAAATTCTTTTCCTCAGTGCCCTTTCCATCATGGCCATGTAGAAAAATTCACATTTTGCAGACAGCTAAATACACAATGCCTCTAGTGGCACAATTCCCATTTTTCAAATGAGTAACGAAGGGTCCATTTTAGTGCTTCTGTTCTTCAATATTTTCATAAATCAACTACATACTGCCTCTGTTCAAAGCACACTTATCCAGTACGCAGATGACACCACCATCTTCACATCCTCTAACAATATTCAAAATCTGCTAAGCTTATCACTTAATGCTTTTACATCAATCAAAACCTGGTTAACCAAAGTGCAACTTCTACTTAATGCAAAGGAAACTAAGCTTATGCTATTCTCAACCAAGCCAATCAGAAATGGTAACTCATGCTTAATTATTAGGGATAACCATAGACAGCAGACTCTCCTTTGAACAATACATACTTAGTGCAATAAAAAATACTTTAAACTTGGCAGATTATATAGACACAAACTTTATATGGATAAACCCACTAAAAGACACTTGCCAATAGCCTCTTTCTCCCATCCCTCCTATACGGAGCCTCCGTCTTCACCAACCTCCACCAATCTCTCAAAAACAAACTCCAAGCATACTACCACAAAACTCCCAAATTTGCAGCCGGTATACCATATTGATCACATAATTGTAAACTGTTAAGCAATTTAGCTGGCTAGAGTTCCAACAATACAATTTACACACCTGATAGCTACCCTACCCTTCAGCACATCCTACAACCCTACTTCCTGCTCCAAAATCTACAACATACCAACAAACAACTTGTAACCATTTTGAAACCTAATTAAAAAGCTGAACATAGCCTCTACTCCTATATCATAGCTAGGACTTGGAATGTACTTCCCACAGATATCCCCTTCCTAGACTCATTAAAAGCATTCAAAATATCTCTAAAGAAAGACTTTCTCAACAATCAAATCTGTGCCTGTACCCAGAACAATAGGCCACCATACATAAACTTATAACTTTTCTTATCTTTTGTACCTCCATCCTCCTACTACCATATCTCTGTCATCCTTCCTTATACTTTATGTTTCCATCCTCCTATTTCCATATCTCTGTCTCTATACCATCCTCTACCAGCAAACCACCTATTCATATCATCACTTCCCCAACTCCAAGCAAATATCACACCTTTCCTTACTATACTTCTTTCTGTTGAATTCACCTTCCAAGTCAGCTAGTAATGATAGCACACTTTGCCCATATTCTCAATATGATGAATGTACTGTATATAACATGTATATATATATATATATATATATATATATTATATGGCTTATATATTATTATGCATGTAGCAACCTGCTAACTTTATTTTGTACTAGTTAACTGATTTAATGTGTTTTTGTTAAAATTTGCTCTGCATGTTCATTTTGTATGTCGTGTTTGTTGAGCTTTTCTTCCCGGACCTCCACTGTAAATGGGTTTCTGACCCAGCGGACTTTCCTGGTTAAGAAATGTCTAGAAATAAATAAATAAATAAAGGCCCAAAATCAAGTACAGATTTTAAATGTTGCCCTCATATATTTCGAAAGTTGCAAGGATACCATTTTAGCATTAATATGCATTGCATCAATGTGTATAGAATCTGAAGCTCAATTTAATTTATTTATTTCTCCTTTTTTAACCATGTTAGTCCACTAGGTTAATAGTCTATTTTCAGGGGAGACAAGAAGTTGTATTTATACTACTAGAGGAAATTTGGTCTAGGCATCAGAGAACTTCCCCTACTCATTAGAGCGGTATTCACAGAAATACTGGCTGCAAATATGTGTTTACATCCTACTACTGGCACAGATGTGACTGGGAGGATGGTACAAGGCATTAAGAGAGAGCTGGAGGGAGTGGAGGTGAATGCCAGCTTACAGGGAGATGTACGTATGGATTCAGAGATTATTCTTCAAGAAAATCTGTTTGTGGAATCAGAGGAGATGGAAAAGGATGAATGTGTTGTTACAAACCTATAGTCAGTGGGATGATATACTGCAGGAGATGTTAAACCAGAGTGAAACAGAGAATGGAGGAGACATTTCCTGAGGAGAGATAATGAAGAAACTTCAAGAGGAAGAGTCGGAGGTAATCCAAAAATGAGATGCTACACAGAAGAAAAAAATGCATGGCAAGACAGTGGAAAGAGCTGTGAGCAAAAAAAAAAAAAAAAGAGATGACAGCATGAAAAAAAAATGTGGTGAGGATGCAAAGTAAAACAAATAATGAATTTGACAGATATGAGATATGGAACACTATAATTTTACCTTTGAGTATGAAACTCCAAGAGGTAATATTTTATTTTGATAAAAAAAGAGATATTTTGTGACATTAGTTTTGAGACTGCTCATGGAATGGGATTTTTTATGTGAGTGTGAAAAGAGACAAAAGGATAATCCTTGGAATTGTTATGCAGTAAACATTTTTTTTTCTGAGATACAAAAAAATATATACTGCAATGTTGTACTGAAATTGGAATTGATAAAAAAAAACATTGCTCACATTCCAAGTGTTATAAATGTTGATGGTAAATGGGGTGTGGTGACAAGCAAAAATGTGTTTTTTTTTTTTTGTTTTTTTTTTTGTGGGAAAGAAGGACATCTGGTGAATAATTTTAATGAAAAAGAGAAAAAGAACTGTTATATATGTGGGAAACAGGACATGATGCAAAGAAATTTGAAATAGAATGTTATAAATGCAAACATACTGGGTATGTATGGATGAACTGTAAAAGGAAATTAATGATAGTGAAAAAAGAGGAAATAGCACAAAATGGAAAAGATCTGGAGATGACTGAGAGGAGAGAAAGATTCAGAAATCAATGATGAAGAAGATATAAACTATAAAGTACTAAAAGGAATAAAGAATTCTACTGGAAGAAGAGTGAAGATAGGAAAAGGAAGTTTAAAGTAATACATTTAAAATAAAAAAGAAAGGAAATCAGTAAAAGGTAAAGTAAATTGAAAAAAGGTAAATGATTTTCTTTAAATTAATGAAAAGGGAGAGAAATAATTTAAGAATTATTTTGATAAATGTAGGCAGTATTAAAATATTGTGAAGAGGATAGGGATTTTAGAATGGTGTAATAAATGTGATGTAGACATAATTGCATTAGAAGAATCTTAACAAATGAAGGAAGATTGCAAACAGAAAAAATGTGGGATGGAAATATAAAATGGAATTTGGAAAATTAAAGTTGTTCAGGAACAGCAGTATTATGTAAAAGAGCAGTGAAGATATTAGATGTAATACTAGTTGGAATGAGAAGATTAATTATTATTGATTTGAGATGGCAAGAAAATATATATATAATTATAGCTTTATATGCTTATATTATTTGTAAAGAAAGAGAAAACTTATTTCAACAATTGTTAGATTATGTAGCAGTGAATATGAATATTATAATAACAGAATTTTAATTGTGATTTTAGAGGAAAAAAGAAAAAGAAAGAAAAATGATTTTAAAAGAATGGTAGAAGTTATTAAATGTGGTAAATGTGTTATATGGAATGGAAAATTCTGGACATATAAAAGGGATATTCTTAAATCAGAAATTGATTATTTTATAATATCTGAAGGAATAAGTATAGCAAAAGGGGGAACAGTTGGAATATGATTTAAAGATTATTTAGCAATATGCAAGGAAATTAATGAAAATAAAGAACATATACAAATAGGAAAGGGAACAAAAAGAATAAAAAAATAGAATGAAAATGGGGAAAAAAAGAAATTATACAATTATGGAGAGTTCATGTTACTATGAAGGCATTTTATGTTACTTGGTCAGAATGGTGGATTTCATTTAAAAGCAATTATTTAAAATGTTTCTGTTAATGGCCGAGAGGAACCAGAAATATAGAAAAAGAAAAATATTTAGAGATATTTAAAATGCTTTTCAAACCATAAAAAAGAAAGATAGAGAGTACTATGATAAAGAAAAAGAATTGTACAAAATAAATTATCAAAATATCTGGAATTTGTTATATGAATAAAGGGAAGAGGTGTCAACATATTTGAGTAAGATTAGGAAAGAAGATAGCACTGTAATAAGAGAAATAAAATATAAGAAAGGAGAGGTAGAAAGAAAACAAACACAGATTGTGGAAAATGTAGGTCATTATGTGGAAAAAAACATTTAAAGAAAAAAGAAAGAATGTAATAGAATATGGACAGTGAACATTTTCAGATCAAGTAAATAAGGAAATTGAAAAAACAGATTGCTATGTATGAGTTAAATAAATTGCTAAGACAGATAAATACAGATTCAGTAGCAGGCCCAGATGGAATATGATATGAAATGTTTAAAAATGTAATTCAATGGCAATAATAATATTTGTAACGTGTTGAATAGATTGTTAAATGAAGGTTGTTATTATAAGGAACTGTGTAGTGCAATATTAAAATTTATATGGAAAATGTGAATGGGAATATGTAAAAAATGGAGAGCAATAGTACTAAATAATACAGATCAAAAGATTTTTATGAAGATAATTCAAAAGAGATTGAAAAATAAGATAGAAAATACAATGGAAAAATCTATATGGTACAAAAGGAATGGGATGTCAAGAATTGTTAATGATAGTAAGAGAAATTCTGGATGATACCTTATAGTAGACAATATTAAATAAAGCTTTTGGTGTGATAGATTATAACATTATGGAAATTAAAGGAGACATATAACTATAGTGATAAAATTAAAAAATGTTTGCATGACAGTGTAAAGATAACAACTCTAATAAATAGTTAAATAAATGAATAAGGATGAGTAATGGGATAAGACAAGGTTGTCATATGAGTGGCATATTTGTTTTAGTTATGAATATAGTAATAAGGTGATTTGTAAAATGGAAAATGCAAAATGTAGTGCAAACAGGTGTAGATGTTTCAGTTTTGATGACATATGCAGATGACATTGCTACAATAAGTACAAATAGTTTAGGAATTAAATAGCCTATATGTTGTGTTATAGATTATTTAAAACAAAATAGGTATGACATTAAATAGGGATTAAAGTAAAGATTTGGAGAAAGAGTTGAGAGGTACAAATGAAAAGTATATGGTCCAAATACAGTACAGGACAGTGTACCTACAGTGCAGAGTATTGTGATGTCCCATTCCTGGCATTCTGTACTGAAGCTGTGTTTATGATCTGTAACAGGACATGGGACTGCCATGTAAAATGATCATCCAGGGGAAGTGTGTGTATTGAATTGGGACACACAGAAGAATTGTAGGAAGGAACACAGGGAAGGAGTACAAGTAAAACTCCCTCATGTACAGCATATGATGGAATGTCAATGGAAATGGTTGTAGTAGCAACACCAAGTACATACAGTATCTATATGGTACAGAGCAGACTGCACAGTGAAAATGTGTTATCTGTGGCTGTCACACAAGGTGACATAACAGTGGAGAGGATGTTTGTATGAGAATTGCATTCTTACATGAATAATGCAGAGGACATCTATCTGAGATCTGACATACAATTGAGGTGGGTGCATATTGGGAAGCCATGCAACATGATATACCTGAATATGAGTGTACTCTCAACAGAGGTCTCCAGCAAGGTAGCCACAGGTAAAGGATCATGCAAACATTAAAAGAACCAACCACAATCATGGACAATATCAGAATAGTGCCATCACTAATCCCAAGCTTCTGATATAACATATGTGATGTGAAGTGATAACAGATGACCCTGCACACACACACTTGAAAACTATTATGACACATCCACACTCTAGGAGGGTAACCACACACACTGTCATGGTACTTGAATGTCTGCTGGAAGTGTTAGGAGGGACACTGCTATGCCTGCATGTGACAGTATGGTCAATACGGTCTAGTTGCCTTGTGTGCCTGGCATATATCTGTAGTACAATCCACCCTGTCAGGAATTATATGCATGCCATTAATGTTTCAAACACCTATGTATGCACTGAGTGCATAAGCTATCCAGATATCACACATGCATCTGGTGTAACAGCTCTCTAAGGCCAATATCACTGCATCAATGGGCCCACACAGTATCCCAGGATGCCATCTAAACATAATGAAACATGACCTATCAGCCCATCTGGAATTGGCATTTAACTGTAACCTCCAAAGAGGCTTTGTGCCTCATAAATGGAGAACAGCAACAGTTATCCCTCTGCTCAAAGGTGGCCCACCTACAGACCCTGGAAACTACAGACCCATAAGTCTCACTAGTCTTATATGTAAGGCCATGGAAATAATTATCATGGAAATGATCACTTGTGATGTAGTAAACCTCCAGTCACTGGACCCACTCAATTTTCATTTAATCAAAGGCAGGACATGCCTACTCAACCTGATGGATTTCTTTGATAAGGTCACCAAATTGATGGATGACGGCAAAATGGTTCACCCCACCTACCTTCACCTGGCCAAGGTATTTGACACAATACCCCACTCCGGCACTGTTGACAAACTGAAGGGGTTAGGTACAAACCTATATATCACACAGTGGATAGCCAACTGTCTCACAGACAGGACCCATGAAGTTAGAACTGGGGAGGCCACTTCTGCAAAGAGGTCAGCCACAAATGGAGTCCCTCAGGGATCTGTCCTTGGACAGCTCCTTTTTGACATTTACTTCTCTGAAGTCAAGGTCCATGTCAATGGTCTCTGGCTGACTACATTTGCAGATGATTGCAAATTAGGAGCTGTCTTCCCACACTGACACAAATGTTCTCCAGGAAGAGCTGACACAGTCAAACAACTGGTGTCAGAGCCATGGACTAAATCTAAATGACAAGAAATGCATAATACTATCAATCAGGAAATCATCCACCCCAGGTAACTATCATATTGACACAGTAGTTATGGGCACACATAGATAGTAGTCTAGCCTTTGACCATCACATGTGAGGAAATCATTCTATGTTGTGCAACTTATAAAAAAAGGTATGGCGTCTAGGTCCAAGGAAGCCATTGCTCCACTGTATTCCACATTTATCAGACCTATCATTGAGTACAGTGCCCCCTTTGCTATGTATCTAACCAAGCATATCCAGCAATTAGAACATCCACAGCAGTTCCAAACTAAAAGAATAGAGAGTATAAGTAAAATGTCCTATACAGATCACCTCAAGGCCCAAGGCTCAAGTGCCCTGGAGCACAACCCTATGCAACATCCCTGGCAGTTCAGTGTAGGTGATAAACTCATCACCCCTGCCACTGCTCCCAGAGGGAACCACTGGCTTATCCTCCAGGGCATAACTACCTGACAGGGCAGGTAGTGCAGGGATAGCAGAGGTGGGGCTGCTAGGTCAGCTTTCAGACATTCTGGGCAATGGTCCCGGGGCCAGTGGACTGGGGCAGTTGGATCCTGTGGTGTAGTCCTACCCTACTGTGCTGTGGAGTATTTCATGCTGTGTTACACATTGATGGCATGGACACATTGTGATGATGCATAATAAAATAAAACAAAAAAAAAGAGAGATAAGGGTTGGGGCAAGAGAAAAAAGAGATAACCTTAGTATACTAATATGTAATATTCAATGCATTAATACAATTATATGATTCTACTATCTTATCCTTTCTCTTATGACAACCACTCCCTAACAGATCAGTTATTACTTTTAGGACTAGCAGCTCCTAACAGATGCACACTGTATTACAGATTGCAGAAATACTCCTTTACATGTGCATATAGTGCACATATGCATGTTCCAGTTATCTAGATTACAGTTTACAGCAGGGCATGTGTGTTCCATTTATATAGAGCATTTACTTTAAACCTTTAAGATACATATAAGTCAAGCATTACCAGTTATTGTATAGTTGAGAAGTGTGGTATTTGAAACCATGTCTGACTAAAGTCTAATATTGTACTCTTGATTTGTGTTACAGACTAATCTATGGTTATTTCTTTTTACAGTTGGAATATGTATGTTCAATCTGATACAACCGTATAAAATACCAAAAAAGCTATCTTTGTTTGTGCTACAAATAATGCATGCATACTTGTTTTTACGGTTGAGATATGCATGCTCAGGTTGACAAAATTGTATAAAATAACAAAAAAGCTTTCTTTAACTTTTAATGCTACAGTAACATAATTCTTCTGCTGCATACATACCACATGCCTCCCTCATCCTCTCCAGTCTAGTGGCATGGGCCCTAAGATTGCACTCTCTTTCAATGGCAGCTGTGGAAAAAAAACAGAACAGAACAGAATACCATTATGAATACTAGTCTTGCCTATATTCAACTTTTAAGCCTTTTTAAAAGTACACTCTGTAGTTGATACTTGTACATCTGATGGATGTCCTCCATCCTAAATTCCTCGATCCAAACATCAAGTGTACCCATCTTCCTCCGACATAGTTCTCTAAAGTGGAGAATACATTGGTCACTAATCCAGGAGATACCAGTAGAACTGGTCAAAGCCCAGGCCAATCTATCCCAAGCTTCTGACATATACTGGGACCCAGAATAGTCCCCCTACAGCAACCTGGCATTGTGGTGTTTTACTAGGAGTCCAACAAAAATCTTGGACTCCTGGAAACCCCATATTTGAACTCTAAATATCACCCCCTCTCCATGAATGCCTACCATGTCTTCCATGGATCAAGAGCAATGGAGTCTGATGTTTTTCCACCTATTCCAGTTATTGCATTTACTAGAAGTGTGCACACTGTTTGAAGATGTTGTGCACCACTTACCATCAGACAAACACGGTGCTCAGGGGTGCACACTGCATGCAACATGATTGTGCAATGGTAAACCATGCTCAGCAGTGGCAAGTGATGCAATTTCAAGGTTATTTGGTAAACAAGCAGTTGTGTAAGTGTGTTAGTCAAATACTAAGGCCATGCCAGTCCAGAGAGCAGAAATATGTTTACAGGAACATAATACACAGTATCCCCACAGTCATGCATTTGATAATAAATGTGATAATACATATACAAATAACTGACACAGTATTAGTGTCTCAGCCCTCATACATATAACTAATATCAGCTACACTATGTCATCTGTTGTAAGTGAGAGTGACTATAATGGGAAGTAGAACAACAGTAAAAGTGTTAGGAATATGCTGTATTTAACCCCGGACCATCTGGATGGCAGTTCTACACTTATTTCTGTTACCACAACAAAGTTAAGGAAACACTTGCCTATGTTACAGTTCATTGATATATACTGCAATGTCACAACAGTAAAACAAAGGTTTCACACACTGAGCTTGATCCCAGGACCATCTGTACTCCAGCCCTACACTTACACCTGCTGCCACAGGATTCGTTGCATGATATTGCTTATTTTGCTATTCATTCTTAAGGTCTCACTGTGAACTGCTGTGCAGCTTTGCTTAGCAGGTTTGCAAGATGCCCACTAGTATTAATTGAATGCATCTGGTTTCTATTTTTGGCTCTCTGGGTCCTGACTACTCCTGAGCTCCAGTTTGCACACTGCTGCTCTTCACACAAACAAATGCTGCCATTTATTTTCCTCCATTTCTCGTGTTATTGCTAAGTGGCGTAGCAAGCAAACACTGGAGAATTTAAAAAAAGGGGAGGGAGAGAGAGAGAGAGAGGGGAACAGAATTCAAACCCAGTAACATCTGGCCCCTAAAAGGAAAATACCAGTGTATTAACACATGCTGCCACGGAGTCAGATAAGTAGCAAGTGTGTTTTATAGACTCAGTGGTAACTGTCAGACTTTAGCAATATGAGCCATGTTTGTGCACTGCTACGTATTGCACAAACAGCTGTATCTTGCATGTTTATGCACTTTGCTAATTGTTGCACAAAGGAAAATTACATATTATTACGTATTACTGCTGTTTACTGTGCATTCCTTGTGTATGACATGACGTGGAAAATTAAAAAAATGAAGGCCCTATCTCACAGTATGTCACATATTTACAATACAGCCATGCCCCCCCCCCCACTTCCCCCAAGCACTGCAGCCCTGGTATCTCAGTACTTTTTCCACACATGTATTACCTACACTACAGAAAGTAATATCAAATGTTGTGTCATATGGAATGCATATCAATCTGGTAACATGCAGAAATACAAGTATTGATCCATAAGCCTATCAAGCCTTATCTGCAAGGCTAGAGAAAGGATCAGCATGGACTTTATCCAGAGGGACATAGGTGTCCTTCAACACACTTGAGTTGACACGTTGTGTTTGTCAAAGATAGAGCTTGCCTATTGAACCTTGCTGACTTCTTTGATACTGACCCTGAAGACCTGGATGACATATAACAGGACATACCACCTATGTTCAGTTATCCAAAGCCTTTGATAATATACCCCATTCATGTCTCATCTGGTAATTAAGCCATACAGTACTAACTGGATAGGCAACTTGCTCACCAACAGAACACACACTCTCAAAGTTGGGATTGCACCCACACCACTAGCCCACTCACCAGTGAAATACCACAATAATCTGTGCTTGGGCGATTAACTGTGTGGAAACTACATCCCTGAAGCATGGCTAATGACAGTTTGCCTGTAATTTACCACATTTGCAGATAACTGTTAATTGGATATACTCATATAGAGTCCCCCAATGATGGTTACATATTACAGAAGGGGCTGACAGAGACAAATGATTGGTGCCAAAATCACAGACTGAACCTTACAGCAAACGATGCCTCATTTTCTACTTTGGAACTGAAGCACAGCTGCTAATTATGACATACATAGCACCCCTGTCAGCTCAAACACAGTATTGTAAGACTTTTATAGACATGTTCATAGCAATTTATACTTTCAGCACAATATGTTCATAGTGATGAGACACACGC
Source organism: Protopterus annectens (assembly GCF_019279795.1). NCBI lineage: Eukaryota > Metazoa > Chordata > Ceratodontiformes > Protopteridae > Protopterus > Protopterus annectens. The sequence continues at coordinate 1,210,199,432 of NC_056746.1, forward strand.
TGCTTTACCAGGGATGGTCTTCATCTGTCACCTCTTGCCTTTCAGTTACTGGCCAAGGTACTTACCTCCCCCATAGTGCCTTTTTTAGGCAATGTCATAAGAACAAAATTGCTGATGTAAAAATATCCTCAGAAAACAAACTCAAGGTTATGCTGTTTACTGCTAGGAATGTAAATCAAAAACTGCACTGAATGGAGGCACCACTTATTTGGGAAGATGTCGATACTTATGCAGTGACAGAGACATGGTTTAGGGTCGCAGGGAGTACTCCGGCCATGAAAGGCTATAATGCCTTCCACACATTCAGGCTGCAAAATGAATGTGAAACAAAGGCAGAGGTGTATCCACGTTCATGAATGACAAATACACCTCAAGATTGGTTAAGCAATATGACTCCCTAGGGTTACTCCAAGTTCAACTAACTGTAGAAAAGACCCCATCTCTATGTCATTGTTAGCTACAAATCCATCAACATAAACCATGAAAACCACACAGTGCCTTCCTGGGCCTCCTTCATTCACTTATAATACAGTCAAACACCCTAGGCATGGGTGATTTTAACTATCCTTCCTTCGCTTATGATACATATATGAGCTAAAAAACGCTCACCCTAAGGATCCTACACTTTGTAAACACAAATGCTCTGGAACAGTTAGTCAACATCCCACAAGGGGATGGAATGTGCTTGACCTAGTACTCACCAACATGGGAGATCGTTGCACCATCCCATGTGTGAGAACCTCCCTGGTAAGATCTGACCATAAATCAGTGATATTCAATGCAACAATTGTATCTGACCCCATCCCCCAGGATCCAAAAGTTGAAAAGTTTCTCCAAACCAAACTATAGTTTCCTAAGTGATGGCATACATAGTTTCAAACCACCTGCCACCAATGACATTAAGGACCCCTACACAGAGGTATGCAAAAATGCATGTATAAACACTTTTACAAGTGGATAGATTTAGCAGTACCAGAACAGATCAAAACATCCTCACAAAAAAGTAAGCCACCCTGGTGGACATCTAGCATAAATAGATTATATAACATGAGAAAGAAACTGATGTCCAGGAATTAGTGGGAACAGTCTCATCAGAAGAACACCCTCCATAGCTTAACTAAGTAAATGAGACAGCTCGTAAAGTCCTCCAAAACTAATTGTGAACATTAATTAGCATCCATAGTTAAGGATGATCACAAGGCATCCTTTAGCTATGTCTAGAATGTAAAAGGGAAGGCCCAGTGGATGGTACCACTCATACTGAAACTGAGGACATCACCAACCTGTTAGCAGACAAGTTTGGCAAAAATCTCACACTCCTGTCTCCAGCAATCATGCCCCACTGTAAACCTGTCACCAGTTCTTTAATATAAACTACAAATAAAAGGTGATAACCACACTCAACAAGGCCAAAAACAGAGCCTCTGTGGGCTGGGTAACACCCCAGGGTGCTTACTAAATGGTGTAAAGCAAGAGTTAGTAGTACCACTGGGTACTCTCTTGGAAAACAACAACCATATTCCCCTTGCAAAGGGGGGGGGGTCCCCTCAACTGACCCAGGGAACTATAGACGCATAAGTCTGACCAACCTTGCAAGGCCATGGACAGAATAATCTTGAAGCCTGTCAACAAGGACATTGCTATGTTTGAATGCTTGATCCAACCCAGTTTGGCTCTGTAAGGGGCAGATCATGCCTGCTAAACCTAGTGGAATTCTTCAAGAGTGTCAGCAAACCCCTGGATGAAGGTAAATCAGGCATACTGCCTATCTTGACTTGGTAAAGGGCTTTGACACAATCTCCCACTCAGGCATCCCTGAGAAACTCACCCAGTTGGGGATTAACCCATACGTTATTAGACAGGTAGTCAATTGGCTCACCAACAGAAAGCATACAGTCATACTTGAGGATTCCACCTCAACCAGCAGACCTGTTACAGATAGTGTTCCAAAAAGGTCTGTGCTGGGCCTCCTACTGTTTGGAATATATTTCTCAGAAATTCAGGCAATAACAGATGGCCTGTAGCTTACCAAGTTAGCTGACAGCTGCAAACTGTGTACAATCATTGAATCCCAAAATTATGTCAACATACTACAAATAGGCTTACATAAATAAATGATTGTTGCCAAAGCTACAGACTTAAAATTAACCCCCAAAATACTCACTATTATCTCATTTCACAAAGGAGAGGTACCTGCAAATTACACTATTAATAATCTCCCCTTAAGTTCCAACACAACGGAGAGAGTTTTGGGAATATAAGTCAACTTTGATGATCATGTGTCCACAGTTAGAAGGAAGGCCTTTTACATTGCAAACCTCATAAGCAACGGCATAGCTTCCAAGACTAAGGATGTTATCAATCCACTGTACTCAACCCTCATTAGACCAATAATAACGTATAATGCTCCTTTTTGCATGTACCTCACCATACACCTGCAGCAACTGGAGAGACCTAAGAGGTTTTTCAGCAAGAAAATCCATGGACTTCAACATATGACCTACATGGACAGACTGTAGGCCCTGTCACTGTACTCTGTATCATACAGACTGCTGAAAGGGACTTGTGCCTGGCCTGCAGACCACTTTGAACTCTGCCTTAATGGAAATGCTACCCCTCTGAAAAACAAGTTGGACAAGACTCACTCAATGTAGGGACCTTAACCTAGCCTGTGACAACATCAAGACATGCTGGAGAGACAAATATGTCTCCCAGACATTGCCACTGCTATGGAACAAACTCACAATTCACATGAAGTTGAGCTCCTCAATAACTGTATTTAAGCATAACTTGAACAATTGGATGGGAAACTGTAAAGTTACACTGGGGGCTTCGCCCATGTCACAGGGGCAACCAGTACTGATCATGGATTCACAAATACGGACTTCATATCTTGGTCTATAATGGAGCAATGGTACAGCTTCATTAGGCTTGAAAAGCCCTAGGGTCATTAGCCTAGTAACCTCCTATGAACCTAGGGCCATTATGGTAGTAAACGCATATGAACCTATGAAGCTATGAACCTATGCAGGCCTGCCAACATCTTGTCTCACACATGTCCTGCTAATGTCATGTACTATAAGTTCAGCTGCAGTCTTGCAAAAGTCAAACTTGTTGAACTTGCGTTAAGTACTGTGTTCTATAGTATGTGTACTTAGGGAGGGGTTTTGTTCTCACTGCAGTTGACTGTGTGTGTGCTCTTGCTTAACCTTACAGAGATCCTTTTTACCTCAGCATGTGGGACACTGTTATTACCATATTCTCAACAGACACTGCTGATGTCATTAACTATATCAGATTTTTGGATATGAAGTCATCCCATTAGGCCATGGTCAGACACTAGCCTGGAGGTCAGGCATATGTCACTTCATCCTATACCATACAGATTACAATGACAAATGCTTTTAATCTAGCCACATACATCATGGCATGGTTTGTAGGCCCTGTGTTATCTTGCTAAGAAAGCCCTCTAGTCTCTTGAGCTGCTGCATGTGTCTGTTGAGGTGCATGCAAAAGAGAGCATTATATGGAATTATTGTTATGATGAGGTTTGACTACAGTGTTGTCATACAATCCTAAGCTCTGATTATGATGGCATGACTTAAGATGTGCACCATTCTTTTGTCCTGGAAAATCATTAAAGAGAGAAGTTAGAAAGCAATGATACACATAACAGTTTCTGACTTCACTTCACAACCCTTACAGGAGCATTTGCTATAAAGTTGTGAAATTTTGATGCTATCAACTGTCTAACTTTCCAAGGCCAACATAAGTCAAATGTACAATGAGATGTTCAACAACACAAATGCAGGGACCTTAACCTAGCCTGTGAAATCAAGACATGCTGGAGAGACAAATATGTCTCCCAGACATTGCCACTGCTATGAAACAAACTCACAATTCACATGAAACTGAGCTCCTCAATAACTGTATTTAAGCATAACTTGAACAATTGGATGGGAAACTGTAAGTTTACACTGGGGGCTTCGCCCATGTCACAGGGTCAATGTCCCGGTCTCCACCTATCCAATATAAGTTATCTATGCAGCCTGAGCATCAGACATAGCTTTTGTATCCCTGAATCCAAAAGATAGAAAACAGGGATATGGCACATTCATCATCACTTGTACATAGTGTTGTGTGTGTGGGGAGCATGAAGCCTAGGCTGACACAAAAGGTCAGTGGGTGTGTGTGTGAGTAAGAAGGAGAAGAAGGCAAACATTGGGATAAAATAACAAAGGGCCAGTGAGACAAAATGAGTAACTATTGTGTGTATGTGTCTGTAGGGGTCTTCCAGGTGACATTGATGTGTTAGTGTCTGCATGAACACAGCTAAGCTCTGTGCTAGCTCTACATCTTGGTCTGTTGGGCAGGTGTGAGCTGTTCATGGTAGAGGTGGCAGTTCATTGTTGTTGTCCCCGACCACACAAACTGGGTCTGCCAGGAATTGCACTAGCACCGCCATGCCTAAGGTCATATGCAGTGCTGCTACCTGAATGTGATCAATGTCTGCTGGATGAACTCCCTTCATGGAGATGCCCAGGACCATGACCCCATGGCTGCCATGTCTGGGTGTGGACAGCACACTCACTAATGGAGCATAGGAAGTACTGAATTATGAGAGCATGATCAGGCATGGCCACATTGGCTGACAGCATATGATATGGCTGGCCTATGTCCATGAAGATGCCATTCTTCTCCTAGCAGATGTTCCATCACAGACACTGCTCACTCCATGATAGACACCCCTCAATCCATCACAGACACCCCTCATTACAAAATGTCATTCATCCAATCCAGTGAATCGGTAACATGGTGGAGGCAGTCACACATGTCAGACTGTACAACATCCACAACCTTGAGCATTTGCCTGGAGCACTTATGGGAAAATGCCTGTGCCTCCTTTATGGCCCTAAACATACATTGAGTGGCACGTGATGTGACACCTGCACCAGGTGGAGGAGGGACAGCAGACCCCCTCCAAGTACCCCTATCAATCCTCCTGTGTGGCACCTCAGCCACACTTTGGCTACAGCCAGACTCAGCAGGCACTGAAGCCACAGTAGCCACACTTCCCTGATCAATGTCTCAGTCTCCACCTATCCAATATCTGTAGGATTAGTGGACTGGGTAGGCATAGACCTACTGGCTGACTTGATGGAAATGCAGAGGATGGCTGTATATCAACCTCTGTGTCAGATGCAACCTCTGCACCCTCTGACTGTGCCTCAGTTTTGCAGGCATCATCATCAGAGTCTGCTGATACACTGACATCAGGAGGCAGAGGGCCCACACTCCCAATGTCATGACCATCTGTGATAAAAAGCACAAAACATAGGAATACATTAATAGCTGCAGTACAAAGGTGCAATATATGTTAACAAACTAACAATGCTGCCACTACTACAGACAGTGCAGCAATGCACACAACAGGCCTGATCTCAAAATCACACACTAAAATATTTCTTTAAATTGCTCAGCAGTACTGAAATAAAAATATTTGGCTTGTCATCTGCAGAAGATATACTGTGCTGTACTCCAGATGTTCATGGAAGAAGTTAAGCAAGAGGTAAGTGAAGCATCATCACAATTAACAGTAACACATTTGTAATGCATTTACCACATTATATGTGTGCTGAGTCTAATTTCAGCAAGAACGTGGCTGACAACTCCAGCCCAAGCTTATAACTGCAGCAATCTTCAATTCCTCCCCCAAAAAGACATGTGACACAAAATTAACTTATTCATTTCAGTTGTTTCAAAATACAACAGTATTCATCTGTTCAGATAACAAAGCCTACCTGGAAGCTGTTCCTAGGACATGCTTTCTGTCTTGGAAGGTGTTGTACCACATCCAGTGCATGCTGTCTTGCACTCTTCTGGGAGCTGTCTGGAACTCTGATGTTGGCCAGGAACTGTTCATTGGGGGTTATTGGGGGTTCCCTATCAGGCCATCCCCCTGTAGCCATTTGGTCATGGCCCACTGCAACTGCTCACCTGTGTGCAGTAGTGATCATGTCAGTGGCTCTGTGGTGCACCTATTCTTATGTTCTACTACGGCAACCCATGGCATTGAGGTCTTCTATAATCTGCTGCCATGTTTTCATCCTCTGTACCATATCTTTCCATCCCCTTTCCAGGAGAAAAAGACCCTGTTTCCAAAACCCATCAATAATTACTTGATTTTCAGCATCAGATGTGGGGTTCTCCATGGATTGCCATGCTTTGTAGGTGTCCTAAAAGACAGCAGAAGTATAATAGACACAAATATCACATAACTATAAAATAACTGTTAACAGATAAAGCAGAAAAGGTAGCCAGTCAGTATTACCTACTGGAGAAACATAAAACAGTCTAGAGATGTGAAATACTAACAACAGGTAGGACAGAAAACAAGGAGAGTAAGAAGGGCAGCATATCCTTGTTTGTGTCACAACAGTAACTCACCTTTGCTCTCCCCCCTAAAAGTTATTTGACTTGGAACAAGAAAATTTTGAGTGGAAGCCCATGGAGAAACACTCCAGACACATGTCTTTGTAACATGCGAGGAAAACAGATCACCCAGAGAAAACCCACACAAATGCAGGGAGGACATGCAGACTCCACAAAGAATGTACCCTAGCCAAGAATCAAACCAGAGAACCTCTTGCTGGGAGGTGACAATGTAAACCACTGCATAACTGCACCATCCAAAAGTGGTCCATTCTTGTTTGTGCTATAACAGTAACTCAACCCCCCCCCCAAAAAAAAGGAACAGGCAAATGACCCATTTTGCTAACAAACATCTTTGAAATGCTAAAAGAGCTATCAAAGGACCTGTCTCTGAAATATTTGTACATATTTATCACACAACATTCCATTATTGTCATCATATGTACCTCTTAAATGGCTTGACAAACATGCCAATGCCATCCGTACACTAACTAATGAATACAAATAAAAGTGTAAAAGTCTTTGCTTCACATTATTCTTAAATACATTCCAGCATATGTCGTATGCAGGTGACAAAATGGGAGCGTATTGCTGAAGCTCAGTACTACTCTCTACAGAAATATACTGAAGAAAAAGTGTTTAGCAGTCTTCCAAACCTCACCATCAGTTTGGGTAGCTACACGTTTCCCTTCTTATAATGGTGTAGGTTATTAATAGATAACATCTGTCTTTGTCTGTGTTCCATAGATGCTAATTACAGCATAAGTAACTGAACTGTCTGCTAATCAACCAATCCAACACATCAGAGCTATTCAACAAGCTACAAAGCATTCATGTAGACTATGCTGTTTTTTCCTGCAGATGTCAAAACGTTTGGAGTACAGACACAGAAAGTCTACACAGACAGAATATTAGGGGCTGCTGCCACTTTAATACATTAGTATGTGCTAGAAGCTGAAGTCAATGCTGCTGCTGCTGCTGCCATTAGGCCAAGGCCAAGAAGGAGAAGAATTTTCAGGCCACATTTAACTTATCACAACCTACATGATGTAGAAATTGTAGAGTGTTACCGGGTGGACAGGGACACACTACAGGAACTCTGTGACCTCTGCCATCCTCAACTCAGAGCCAGAGCCAACTGAGAGGAACACATCCCATTGGAAATTAAGGTATGTCTAGCCCTTAGAATCTTAACTACAGGTACCTTTCAGTGACCAACATGGGACATGCTGGGGGTGTCACAGGCATCAGCATCCAGGATCCTCCACCAATTCCTGGATGCTATGCTCAAACATGCCATTGAGCACATATATTTTCCCAGTATGTCTGAGGAGAGGGCCAGAAATATACAACAGTTCTAGTGGGTAGATCACCCTGAAGTACTGGATGCCAAAGATAGTACTCATGTAGAAATTAAGGCACTGCCTGGGCAACAGAGTAATGTCTACATTAACAGAAAGGGCTACCACTCTATCAACTATCAAGTCATGTGTAATGCCAAGGGAATCATCTTGAATGTGTGTGTTGGCAACCCTAGCAGTTACTATGATGCACATATCTGGCTCACCTCCCAAACCTACCAGATGTTTGCTAAGGGGGATATCCCATAAAGTCATTTACTGGGGGATGCAGGCTATGCAATGGAACTGTGGCTGATGACACCCATCAGAAATGCACAGAAAACCATGAAAGAACACCATTATGAGGCACATGCTCAAACCAGAAATGTGATAGACCATGTTTTTGGGCTGATGAAGTCACAGTTCTGGTACCTACATATATCCGGAAGAGCCCCTCAGTACAATCCATGGACATATACAGAAATTGTCACAGTATGTGCCATGCTACACAACATAATCCTGAGGAAACAGCTGCAGCAGGATCAGCAATGGGAAGGGGCATACATCCCACCACCAATGCCAAGATCACCACAGTCACAGACAGATGAGGAGTAAGAGGAAGAACCACCAGCTGCTGTGGGTATAGGTAAACATAGGCGTGTTCAATAGACAATGAACAGCACACTCACTCACCATCTTAGAGCCTAAAACCTCTACTGATGCCAGGAAATGCACACAACCTTTAACTCCCAACATATTGACTGTGTACTGCTTGCATCAGACAGTGACAGCCCTAAAGCAACACTCTGGCAACTGCTGCATTTGCAGTGTATGTCCTGAACCTGGAGTATATTGTTTAATAATATTATGGCATATCCTTGTATTTCATCACTTGGTACAGTAAGCAAGTAAAAGGTGGAAGATTTTTACAGAAAATACCTTAACATGTGACAGCAGAGACTTATTTGACTTATATGTGTCCATTAGTAAGTAGTAAGCCTTAAGCATCAAAGATTCACACAGTCATGCCTCTCAAAAGTACTAATGATCACTGCAAGTCCTCAGTTTAGCACCATACATTTGTGCTAGAAATCAGTAAAGAGAGAAGTTAGAAAGTAATGATATACATTACATTTTCTGACTTCACAACCCTCATAAGATCAAAGAGGCAGGATGCAAAACACGGAAACTAACAAGAGCAACATATCCTCATTTGTGCCATAGCAGCAACTGATCTCTCCTTCCAAAAGAGCATTTTATCCTCATTTCTGCTATCCAATCTGCCCTTCTGTCGTTGGCAACTGCATATCATATTATTCCCAGTTAATATCCTCACACATTCTAATGCCAATGATATAGCATAGCTTACACACTGCATGTGTCAGAGTACTGGTCAGATAACTGATGAATAACAAAGAAACACAGAAAGGTAAGACATACCTGTATATGTGCAAGCAAGAATCATAAGAGGTTGTGTGATCACTAATGGCATGCACAATGTCCAAATTTAATAAATGTAATAAATGTACAGATAGTTTATGGTTTGATATCAGTGTACATTCTGTTGCAGTTGTTTGTATGAAGGATTGTTTCAGTTCTTTTCTGCAAAGCTGTTTGTGTGACAAAGAAGAATGAGGCATCCATCCTGGTTTCTGAAAGTTCACTGGAGTAAGAGTTGCAATCCAGACCTATGTAGAAATATTTCAAGTGCACTAATATCTTCTACTGTGTATGTCATAGACTGCTTTTCCTCATTTAAAGTATTGCTCCATTTTTTTTGCTGGATAAGCAGACCACCCAGAAAGTAAACAGCCAAAAATAGAAACTGGATATACTCAGTCAATGCTATTGCTTGTGGCAGCAGGTATAAGTGCAGGGCTGAAGTACAGATGGCTCTGGGTTCTAGTACAACTTGTGCAACCTGTGCTTTACTGTTGTGTCATTGCAGTTTATAGCAATGAACTGAAACATGAACAGCTGTTATTTCAAATTTCTTGTAGCAACATATGTTAGTGAAGGACTGTCATGTGTATGGTCCTGGGTTCAAATACAACATACTCAACACACTTTTACTGTTTTTCCACTTCCCATTACAGTTACTCTCACTGTTAATACCTGACATATTGTACATGATATTAATTATATGTATGAGGGCTGAGACACTAATATTGTGTCAGTTATTTATTTATTTATTTAGTTATCTATGTATTATAACATTTATTATCAAATGTATGACTGTGGGTATACTGTGTACTGTATTCCTGTAAGTATATTTCTTCTCCCTCAACTGCCATGACCTTCACATTTGTCAAACACACATACACAACTGCCTGTACATCAAATAACCTTGAAATTGCATTGCTTGCCACTGTTGCTTACTACTGCACTCTGTGTTTGATTGATGGTAAGCAGACAGCAACAATTTCAAACAGTGTGCACACTCCCAGTGAACACAATAACTGGAACTGGTGAGAAACCATCAATCTCCATTGCTCTTGATCTGTATAGATGTAGCAGGTGTTTGTGGAGAGTGTGTGAGATTTAGGGCTCAGAGATGAGGTGTCAAGGAGTCCAAGATGGTACTACAAAAATATTTAAAAGTGTTAGAGTCAGCTGTATTCAAACCCAGTACCATCTGGCCACAAAAAGGACTATATTATTGAATTACCTGCATTAACATATCCTGCCACATAGTCAGTTAAGTAGCTGGTGTATTTCAGAGACTCATTACTAAGTGTCAGACTTTAATATCCCCATTTTACTACTTTCCTATCTTCCCCATTTCTTTTCTTTAATGCGTTATTGAGTGATGGTATGCACTGCACACCAACACACACCAATGGTAAAGCAAAATTAGTTAAATGTATTAGATACAGCTGTATTACAACTCAGTATCATCTGGCCCTAAAAAGGAAAGGATCACTGCATTAACTGCATTAACACATGCTGCCACAGATGAAAAAAGCAAATGAACCTGGAACACAATTTATTATGGAGATTAACAAGTTTAATACTGACTTTTACAGATTTTACAGTTTACATGTTACACATGATGATTTCTAAACTTGTTATTACAAAGTGTTTTTATTTACATCTTATATGTTTTGTACTTTAAAGAAGTACGAGTGGATTAGTTTTGGTTAGTTTATTTATTTATTCATGTATTTAATCATGTATCTAGTTTTTTAACTAACTTACTGAATCCCAAAGACCTTAATAAGAAATGGGTCAGTTAAGGTCACCATCCTAATGCATTCAGATAGTTATATGCATTACATATAAATATTTAAACCAATTTTTTATAATAAAAATGTAGTTTTATAAAGATATACTTTTTACTACATTTATACAAAAATATACAAAAACAGTTTTTGACTGTTTATCTGACAAGAATGGTTTAGATCATGAGGTGGATCGGCTAATAACAATTAATAATAATAATATATACTTTGGATTAATGTATTTATTTTATCTTATTTTATTCTATTTCATTATTGTATTAAACTTGTTAATCTTGGTAATTACACACACATTTTTTAATTGAATTGGATCAATTCCTGTGATCTGATGAAGGTGGGGAGATTGCTCTCTACCAAAAGCGCTTATCCATAATAAATTGTGTTTTTGAAGTTGCAGAACTCGTGTTTCCAGGTTCATTTGCTCGTCTTTGCCACGTTCTATTTTTTCACTAGTTTTGTTTTGCATTGTGGTTACATGCTGCCACAGAGTCAGATTAGTAGCAGGTATATTCTATAGACTTAATCCCACATGTCATACTTTAGAAATGCTGCCACTGGAATAGTTACATGACATTTCCTTATGTACTAGTCATTCTTAAGGTCTCCCTTTTGCCTGTCACACAATGTTGCACAAACAAGATAAGCACAACAAAACCTTCCATTCATTCCTCCATTGCCTATGATTGTGCTATGTGCCACATTGTGCAAACAATGGCCAACAAATAATAAAATAATAACAAAAACTGCCACAGCAAACACAATTTGCACACAAATGAAGAGGAGGTTGGATGTTAATGAAACAGAACCTATGAACTGCACGTGGCTTACTTGCATTTCCAGCCTGGACAGACATATATGTAACACTATGTAAGTCTAACCTGACACACCCACCTGATGTAAGCATTCACATTTGTCATCTGAATTTAGATGGAATGCCTGCATGATGTTTATAGCTGCTACATGGAGCCAAGGATTTGGGATTCAGCAGTTCTAATGAGTTCAGACCTCATTTGCATCTTCACCATGCTGACAGCCCTGATTCTACACTAGAAGAGAACTATGTAACTATGGAAACTGAAGGGGAATGTTATTGTTTATGTGTTGAATACAGAAGACAGGATATTACTTTGGGATATACCTACACAGAGGAATATTGATTTTTAGATAACATGCCTGCATTTCATCAGCTACATAGTGCATATGCTGACATGTAACTATGAATAGTCTGTTTAATTTTTTTTATAATTATTTTGATTAGCACACACTTTTACACTTCTATCTACCTGCATTACTTACAAGTGTACTGTTCATTTGGGGGGGGGGGCAAAGCTGCATTTCTGTTATGGCACAAAAAGTTGCTATGGTTACTCTCCTTTTGTTGCATCTAGCCTACTGTCACATAAGGACAGTCTTGTACAAATCTCATATATTTTACTTTTATTCTGTCCATGTAGACTCCTTTCCATGGCTGTATTCCAAAAGTTTTGGAATCCATGGGGATCACCACCAAAGACTCTATGCAGTTGCTTTATAGCTTGTTGAATAGCTTCAATGTGTTGCTTAGGTTGATTAGCATGCAATTCAGCTGCATATGCAGTAATTATCATGCCACAGTGTTTACCTTGTGGGCAGGAGTGCACGCCCCTACACAGTGCTTACTGAATTTAAAAGTTTCCACTCCCATGTGCCATTCGAGCCACCAGGCTCATATGGTAGAAAACCACAGTGTACACTTTATTGAATCCCCCTGACTATGTTTAATGGGAAATGGACATTTTTAGTAAGATTAAGAAAAATCATATGGTGGTTATGGAAAAAAGAGTGGGGGGGGTCTTGTTCAAAAAAATGTATAAAGATGGAAAATAAAATGCATATGGAGGAAACTACATAAATAATTATGTACGTTTTTAAATTTGTAAATATGTATAGATCTATGAAAAATGTAGCTATATAAATAATCTGTCATGTAAATAGCATGTAAATAAAGGAAGTCTATTCTTTTCAATAGGTAACATGGAATCTTGTACATCCACCTGAGCTACCACCAGCTCAGGCAGATGGGGCCTCAGTTTAACATCTCATCTAATGGATGGCATACTCAAGAGTGTAACACCCCCTTATCCTGTGCTGAAGTGTCAGCAACCGATCTACATGGTATGGGAATAGCTCACACAGCTTTCTACACTAAAGGCAAGTGTGCTGCTTGCTCACTGCACTCTCAAAGGATGTGCCAGAAATCAGCAAAGGATATGCAGAACACTCCAAAAATAAGATGTAAAATGAATGATATTCTGTCAAGTTATGGGCAGTTTCAACTTGTTTAAATCAAATAGCAGCTTTACACACAGTGACCACAGCAAAATATTACATCTTATTTCACAAAATGCACACTAGGCCTGCAAAGCGAAAAGGTTTACATTGAGAAAACAGTATGAGGGCAAGCTGCTTTCATCCAGAAATAGCCATCATTCCCTCCCAGCAGTTATAGTCACGTTACTGACTGTGTACACCTCAGACATTTGATTGTGATAAGCATAATTGCGATATAATATATTTTAAATTTGCTTCACACAAACAGTAGCCACAATAAAAAGGTTTCTTCCAACTTGCTTCCCATAAATCACATTAGTCCTGAAAAGCCAGCATGGAACAATTGAGGAAATGATGCTAGTTGGTCATTTTTCATAAAGAGAAAGACCTAGCATCCAGGCCAGTAATTACAGCTACATTGCTGCCTGTGCACACATCTCAGATGTTTCACTGTGTTAAAAAGATAAAATAAAGTAAGATTGAGCTACAATGTATTTCAATTCAATTTAACACAAACATACAGATGCTGGCAGACCATAGCAAAATACCACCATCTCCCAAAAAGCTGTCCACTGACTCTTCATATCTGAGTCGTAGAATCTGAAAAATTACCTCTTGGTACTAGAGCTTGCTGTTGCTCTTTTAAACCTTAAGTCCACAACCATTGTTTATATCATCTAGAATCATGGGAAGACAATGATCAGAAAGCCACATCTGCTTTGTATAGGGTTACCATGGGCTGTTTGTTTATTTATTTATTTGCTTATTTATTTTATGCAGAGAAACAATGCTTTGCTTAATAAAGAAATAAATACACAAATTAAGCACTTACAAGAGGTACAAATTGCTGTGTATCACAGAGCACTTTTGTTTTTTATTAAAAGTAAAATAATTTTTTGTAAGTGACCGTTAAGAACAGCACATAAGTTAGCTTAAATGAGCCAGCAGCACTGATCATAACAAAACTTTATAAAATAAAATGATTTCACTGCATTTACTGGGTGGCTGACCAGGAATCTCCCTTGAGTTGTGGGCCTTGAAAGGCTGACCAAATCTCCCTAATTATAATTCATCACTGCAACCACATACCCTACTTCCAAGTATCTGCACTTCAATAAATGCTTATAGCAATGCTGCTGTCACCAACAATACCAACAAAAATACGCAAACACTTCGGCACAAAAAAATGGCCCAGATGGCTTCCTATAAAAGTGTCACTGATGGCAAGGAGCCTAGGCATTTAACATTGCTCATACCTGCACTGGTGAAATATACATACATACATACATACATGTAATCTCTAGAAAGAGAGAAATAAAGTACTTGTCAGAAGGACACCAGCAGTTTTTTTGCAAAGGTCCCAAGGAAGAAAATGAAAAGACAAAGGCCTTTCCACAAGGGCTACAAAGCAGATAAGGTACATGTACTGAACCATTTCCCCAGTAACAACCATGGTGAAGACAATCCAGTAGAGTGCATTACTGATCTTTCACTAGAAATGTGAATATAACAGTAGCAGTGCAAAATGGTAAACCTATGGTGTTTACTAAGAGCTACCTTTAGCACTGAGAGAGGACTCAAAACAAACAGTTGCACAGATCCCGCTGCTTCATGGTTGGTTGCTATTACCATGGCTATGCAATGACAATAGCAGGGTCAGGACAGACTTGAGCTGTACATGAGTTAATCTGAAGATCATGTTCAAGATGCATATGCAGGTGCTCACCTGAAATGTCTTGGCAGAATATGAGACTCTGCAGCCCCACCACCCAGGACACCTTTATCTTTTTATACAGAAGGTTGTAACTACTACTACTCTCTCTCTCTATTATATATATATATTGCTGCTCTTGTCTCATTACCAGTGATGTATGCACCTGAATTCAACTCTATTTACATATTAAGAGTATTCGGCTGATAGCCAGGTGACTCAAATTGGGATATATTATGTGCCACAGGCATGACTGATGCCATCCATTTCATCCTATTCTGCATAAATGATTTCACAAGACCTGTCAGTATCATCCAGTTGTATTATAAATATTTCACTCATCATTGTGCGGGACATCTTATGTCAGCTTTGCATCATTGGAGTTTTCATTGCAACATATAGGAACATTGCACTGGGCATTCAGTTCACACTTCACTTTACAAATGCAGTGATGAGTCTCATATGGTGATGTTGAGGGAATTGATGACTTCATCATCTAATCTTTATGTGATGATTTAAACACCACCCAAATTCTAATTGACTCGGAACCAACAGTGCTGGCTTTGTGCTGCATAACATTTTCAGGACTATAGTGCAAATATGTTTGTTTTCTTCTGTAATGCCCACAAAATTCAGTTCCACTGAATGCTAGAAGTTCTACTCAGCAATATACCTGGCCCAGGTTCTGGTATCTCACCACCTGCCTGTGCTATATAAATACAATATTGGTTTTGTTTTGTCATTAATCTAATAATTTATTGGTCAGTATGTCAGCTTTCCAATCTGCTAATTTAATTTTTCTGCTATGTCAGCTTTCCAATCTCCTAATTTAATTTTTCTGCATTGCAGACAGGTAAGTTTCATAACTTGATATTTGATAGTGCTATACCATCTGTTTTAAGTCAGATATACTGGATATAGAATTATATTTGGTTGTTAAGAGTTATCCAATTATACTTGCATGTTTATTTCTTCTGTAGATCTGTTTATGTTATGTGGAGTATCAGTTGATCGGGTTTTCAGAAACTTGAAATTCATATGGTCGAGACCGTATTGATTTGAGTTTTTGAAAACCCAAAGCTTTTGAATGGAGATTGCGGTGTAGTGTGGTTTGGGAAATTTACCCTTTTCCTCACTGTAATGTAATCTCGAAATTGGTATACATAATTTGCAGGTAGTATGTTGGGGCGGTGAGGGGTGCAGGGGGGCTTGCCCACCCGGCAAAAACATAAAAACGTAGATTTTTGTGTGGGTTTTTTTTATGCTCGAGTTTTCGGAAACTCGTTCATATGGTCTTGACCATACGAATTTTCAGTTTTGAAAACTTGATCATCAGACATAGACTCATTACATGATATTCATACGTGTTCCAATGTAGAAACACTATGAAAATTATTTGCTTACTAGATATTTACGTTTGCAAATATATTGTTTTTCACTAGTGTACTCATTCTTCTTGAGTCCAATAATCCTAGCAACTCTTTCCTTTCTACAATATTAGCGTATGTCTTAAGTTCAGTACTAGCACAATAACAGAAGACAGATTCTATAGTTGTAGCATTTAACCATTCAGCATTGCCAGACTGTTGGTGTATGCCAACAGCCAGACTGTTGGTGTATGCCAACAAACTACTGACTAGTACTAACAGTTTTTGCAGGTATGATATTACTGACCTTAACTGCACAATACATCGCTATGCCCTTTTCTAGAGTATTCAAATCAACTTGTTTTAAACAATATTTTTTCTTACAGATACTGAAGCATGTTTAGGTGAAGGCTTCTTACTAGTTTTTTGTGCATGCAAGTCTGACGTAGAAATGAGAATGTCACTTGGCTTCAGTGGCAAAGGCTGTGAGTTTTATTTTGTGAATCAGAGAGATGCATTGTATTTCAATGTATCCCCTGCCTCTGGAAAAAAAAAAAAAACTTTTGCTACATGTTAAGCAGTGTAGTTCCCTTGTTACCTTCAAGGTAAACCCAGATAATTGGATGGGCAGCCTCAAAGTCTCCCCTGGTCTATTTTGCACTGCCCTCCTTGAGATTGTAAGGCACTTCTGAACTTTCAGATATGTGTTATTGACTAGAGTTGTAAAAGTCTCCAGAATGATTGCCTAGTACTTACCTATGAACTCATAAGCCTATGGAGCAAGCCTGCAATTTAAGCTGCAACTGGTCTGTCTTCACAAAATTTCCTGTAATGAAATTTACAGGAAAGTGCTTGAGAGTAACCTTGGTCCTTACAGAAACTTCTTTCTTTCTTTTTTTTTTTTTCGATAATCATGTGCATCTTAGTCTACCAAATGCATGTAAGATTTTGAGACCTTTCCAGATGGACATGTTACAGAACTCTGGTCCATTCTGTCTGATCATATTTCCTTGCTGCATAACTTTCAAAGACATGTAGGTATGTCTCCTCATTTTCTTGTTTTTTCAGCATTTTTAATCTTTATTTGATTTAGAGGTTCCTGAAGTAGTGCATGGCTAGGTCATCAAAGTAGACATCTGTTGCTTGAAGCTTCAAAGGTCTAGATCTGTAGCAGCATATGTGAACATGAGATGTTCCGTTCATTGGTCAGTTCTTTCTTGAAGGCTAATCAGGCACTGGTCAGTTGCTGCATTTCTTTCCTAAAGACTGACCATGGGTTGCTTAGCTCATTGGTCAGCTTCCAAACTTCTCCCCTGAAGAGCAGAAGTAGATTTTATTAATGCCTCAGGCATTTCCCATTTTCCTGTAAGTGCTAAATATCAAGAGCTGGTATGTACACTGTTTGGTCCTTCACACATAGCCATTAACATGCTCCTGAACCCACATATCCGAGGAAAGCAGGCAGCTTTTCAGGAAGTCTGCAAAACAAAAAAAAAAAATAATGAAAACTTCAGTTTTTGTCCACATTCTGTACATACATAGCATGTAACATTGTTTGGGAAAATCCAATCAGTCAGTGGAGTCAGCTTTGTGGCAAAAGTCACATTTATTGAGAAATAAACTAAGTTCAGAAAACAAATGTAACTATTATCAAAGAAGTCATTCTGCAGTTCTAGCATAAATACACTCACATTTTAAGCAGATATTTTGACAGTACAGCAAACTCATGCTAAGAAGCAGTGTTCCTTTCTAATCAGTACTCTGGAAAAGAAAGTGTAAAAGATAACTCATTACTTCATAGTCACAAGTGGTGTCCCACAAGGCTCAGTCCTGGGACCCCTACTGTTCAGCATATACTTCTCAGAAGTATAGGCAAACACAGGAGGACTATGGCTAACCAAGTTCGCCGATGACTGCAAACTGGGAGACATAATTGACTCTCCTGCTGACACAGACATCCTTTAAAAAGGCATTACTGAGACAGACACCTGGTGTTAAATTCATGGCCTCAAGCTAAATGCCAAAAAATGCATAGTCATCCCGTTTGG
The DNA here is from genome assembly GCF_019279795.1 of Protopterus annectens. Taxonomy (NCBI): domain Eukaryota; kingdom Metazoa; phylum Chordata; order Ceratodontiformes; family Protopteridae; genus Protopterus; species Protopterus annectens. The sequence continues at coordinate 1,210,217,879 of NC_056746.1, forward strand.
GAAAAACAAAACACCCACGAATTACCACATAGGCGGCAGCCCCCTTAATACAGAAGAGGTAATAAGAGATCTGGGGACCCAGGTAGATAGTAATTTCTCCTTTGACTATCATATTGCCAAAGAAGTTAGGGAATCCTTCTATGTGGACCATCTAATTACTAAGGGGTTCGCATCTACAAATAAAGAGGTTATAGTGCCCCTCTACTCATCACTCATCAGACCCATCATAGAGTACAATGCCCCATTTGGGATGTACCTCACAAGACACTTCCAACAGCTGGAAAGACCACAAAAGCACCTCACCAAGAGGATCACTGGCCTCAAACAAGTCTCCTATGCAGCCCGACTGAAAAAACTCTGGCTGTACTCAGTGGCATATCACTTAGTCAGTGGTGATCTCTGCCTGACTTACAAAGCCATGTCCAACTCAGAATTGATGGAACATGCTCCACCTAAAGAAATCCAAGTCACTGTGAACCACGCGCTCTAGTGAGCTAAACCTTGCCACAGCAATAAATAGAACATGCTGGAGGGATAGATTCCTATCACAGAGACTCCCCATGCTTTGGAACAAAATTCCTAACTGCATTAGACGGTTCCCTATCAGAAGCCTGAAACACTATAAGCTTGAAAATCAAAATCCTGAAACCAAAAGCCTGAAAATTCAAAATCCCGAAAACCCAAAATCCTGAAACTCAAAATCCTGAAAACACAAAATGGAAATACTGACATCATTGTGGCTTTGCTATTGTTAGCCCTGTGGTCTTAGGTCATGCGTTGGGTTCAGGTAAGTGTGCGGTTGGTTTTATGTTAGGGTTAGGGGCGGTTTAAGTGAGTTAGGGTTAGGGCGCAGGTTAGGCATGTATGCAATAGTGACAAATATTGGGGTTAGGGGCGGTTTAAGTGAGTTAGGGTTAGGGCGCGGGTCAGATGAGTGTGCGATAGTGACGGACCTTAGGGTTAGGGTTAGGGTCAGGGTCAGTTGGTAGATATTAGTGTCTTTATAGTGACATATAAGCATTATTTGTGTTTTCAGGATTTTGAGTTTCAGGATTTTGGGTTTTCGGGATTTTGAATTTTCAGGCTTTTGGTTTCAGGATTTTGATTTTCAAGCTTATAGTGTTTCAGGCTTCTGATAGGGAACCCATTAGACAGAGCCCCTCACTAACACTCTTTAAGAGAAACATTGACAAGTGGATGGGTAACAGAAAATACACCCCTGGGACCACTTCATTGGCTCTGTTTGACAGAGGCTCAGTTAATTAATCAATGGGGCAGTGAAAGCTGACACACTCTGGCTAGGCTTATAAATACCCTTGGGCAGAGAGCCTAGTACCTACCTATGAACCTGTGAACTTATAGAGACCACTAAACAGTAGAATATCTCTCTTCCAATTCCAGCTTTAGGGAATAAAAAACAACTACATTCCCTACCCATGCATTATAATTCCAGCTTCTTCTCAAAATGGTCAAGTCCCTTTCCTTATAGGGATACCTTGTAAACTGCCTTGCATCTAGTTTTTGTAAACACTTACCAAAAGGCCACAAAACTACTGCACATTAGTATAATATGCTTTAGATACTCCTAGTGTGTGTGTGTGTGTGTGTGTGTGTGTGTGTGTGTGTGCGTGTGTGTGTGTGTGAGTGTGCGTGTGTGTGTGTGTGTGTGTGTGTGTGTGTGTGTGTCTCTGCCCCTCTCTCTCTCTCTCTCTCTCTCTCTCTCTCATTTACACAGCTCCACAGAGTTAGGCAGCCAGCCACTGCTCTTCTGTATTCATCTGTGAAATCCAAGGAATCTGTTGCATTCTGCTAACCATAAGTATAATGCTATACTGCATTTTGCACATTTAAACTGTATTTTTGCCATATTGCTGATTTTTTAAAACTGTTCTTGTTGATTTGTTGCATGTTTCATCTGCTGTACCATAGACTACATTCAGACCTGTTGAATCTGGTTCTGTCTGTTAAATTGAGCACTAAACTAAGCTATCTTTTCTTGGAGAGGGCCCCACTGCACCCTTGTGGAAGAAGAGTGCAGTTAGGACTGATCTGATTTAAGGTTTCTGGCACATGGCTCAGTTTTGAGCTTTTTTATTGGTTAAATTGTTTAATTTCATTTGCTCACTGTTGCTACATAAGCCCTGTGTTTACAAGGGTTTGCACTTGTTTTAACACAGCTCCACAGAGTTAGGCGACCAGGCACTACTCTGCTGTATTCATCTGTTTACGATTAAGTGCACCTCTGTGCACCATCATGCACTACCACGCAGTGGGGGTAACCATTGCTGGCTATAGACACAAAAACATCAGTAGATAAATTTTCCTTTAGTAGCTGCCCATGATCCAGACAAGAAGTTCTTAAATTGTGCTTAGCTGCTCAGAGAGCACCTCAGTTGTGCTTTTGCCCCTTAAACAGTCACAAAACCACCAAATCTACAATAGTCTCATGCCATTTAGAGAACCTCTGCTGGTAAAGACCCTTTATAATAACCCAATTACTATAGACCCCTTTCAGAGCACCCAGTTATACCACATTCCTCCATTTTCTCTCCCCACTTTGAAAGCAGGATTTAATCTATCATTATGGATGGTCAGTTTCCCTCTGTTTCTCCCACCAGCATGATTGACATGGGTATCCTGAGGCGTGTAGCAACTGCCTCATGTACACTGACAACCCTCTACTCCTAAAGCACTCAAATACAATTTGTGAGAGATGCATCTACACTACGAATCTGGAATCCTTGCTCTCTCTCACACACAGAACAGTAACACTGAACAGATTGTCAACTCACATATTGCACTTCCTATGCAAACCAGGCACTCAACACATAAACCAGAAACTTACCTAAACAATAGAGACCTTCCAAACACAAACATGTTACACCTAATACAGCACCTGCAGCACTCAATGCACATAAAAACAGAAACACTAGTGTCTCAACAAATAAGGCCCTAAGGCAAAGCACATCTAAACCAAATTTGTTAGTCATTGGTGACTCCATTCTGAGTCACACAGCTGTCTCACTCACCAGGCTGGACAAGGAGAAGGCTACGGTCAGCTGTCTGTCTGGTACCAGGATCCATCAGATCACAAATGCACTCAAATCTCTCAGCAACAAGTACTATTATGACTCCATCAAAGTTCATGTTGGTGAGAGTGAATTGACATGTACCTCACTGGACTATATGAAGACAGACATGACTGAGCTCTATGAGTATGTTTCCCAGGCAGGTATGTCCCTAGCCTTGAGCAGCATACTACCCTCACCTAGGATGATACCACAATATAAATAAAAATGATTGACTTCAACAATTGGCTTAATTTCTGGTGTCATTCTAAGGGGATTCAATTTGGTGTTGTTCTGTTAGTACCGCCAGTTTGTTTTTGTTCAGTAGGGATTCAATTCCTGTCAGCCTAGGATGACATGGTTGATAGACCACGCTGCTTTACCAGAGATGGTATTCAGCTGTCACAGCTAGGCTTCCAGTTACTAGCTAAAGCACTTGCCTCCCCCATAGTGCCTTTTTTAGGCAAGGTCTCAAGAACAAAATCTGCCGATATGAAAAAAAAACACTCACAAATAAATTAAAGGTTATGCTACTAAATGATAGGAGTTTAAATCAGAAACTGAGCTCTCTGGAAGCATTCCTTTCCCTGAAAGATGTTGACATCTGTTCAGTCACAGAAACTTGGTTCAGGGCCACAGAGGCTACAAGGCCTTCCACACTTTCAGACCGCAAAATGAACAAGTGAGAACCAAAGGAGAAAGAGTACCAATCTTCATCAAAAGTAAATACATCTCTTGACTAGTTAGACAGAAAAACTCCATGGAGTTACTCCTTGTTCAACTAACTGTGGATAAGACCCCCCCCCTTCAAGTCATCATTAGCTACAGCCACTTTCAATGAACCAAGATACCCACACTGTTTATTTGGACCTACTTGAGTCAATCAAATTACAAGCAAACACTCTAGTCATGGGCAATTTTAACTATCTCTCCATTGACTGGGAAACTTATATGAGTATCAACATGCTTGCACAAAGGTTCCTGGACTTTGTTAACACTAATGCCCT